>NC_056732.1:883560305-883645305 GCF_019279795.1 Protopterus annectens
CACACAGCTACCTATGCAGAATTATTTACAGAAACCCTGTACAAACATGTAAATGGCTGCATTGAGGCTGACATACCAACCATAAGTAAGCTCAGATCTAACACTAAAAATAGACCACACTGGTGGAGTCATTATAAGAAAAGAAAAAAAATCATGGCCAAAATCAGGAAGAGCAACTCTCAAAGAAACAAGAGCTCTTTGATTCAATTAAACAAGAAACTGAGAGGTCTAATAAAGTCCAAGTAGGCCAATTATGAGGTCATTAGAGCCTCACAGGCAAAGGACAGTTACACAGCCTTTTTCAGCTATGTCAGGAACCTTAAAGGTAATACTCAGTAGTGTATACTCAGCAGTGTACAGAACTAGTGGTAAATGGTACAACCTTCACTGACCAGGATGACATAGGAAATATACTGGCTGATAAGTTTAGCTGTAAACTCACCTCCCACTCCCTTCTCAACTACCCCCTGTGACTTCCCTTCTTGCATATCTCCCCAACTACCAACAAGAAGTAGGTACTTGAGACTCTAAGGCCAAAAACACTGCTTCAATGGGCACTGACAATATCCCAGGGTGCTTCCTAAATAGCCTAAAGCATGACCTAGTAGGGCCACTTCAGGAACTTTCAAACTACAGCCTCAAAACAGGTTAATTGCCAGGTGAATGAAAGGCTGAAAAATTCATCCCTCTTCATAAGGGTGGACCATAAACTGATACCAGGAACTACACACCCATCATTCTGACAAGTCTAATACGTAAAGCCACGGAATGCATTACTATGGAAATGATCAACAAGGACATTGGCAACCTACAGACATTGGACCCATTGCAGTTTGGCTTTGTTAAGGGAAGGTCTTTCCTACTTAACCAGGTAGACTTCTACGAGAGGGTCACAATGGCTTTGGAGGAGGGAAAATAGTGCATGCTGCCTAGCTTGATCTGACCAAGGCATTCGATACAATTCCCCACTCAGGTATTGTCAATAAACTCTCAGTACTAGGCATAAATTCCTGTATAGCATGCTGGCTTGCCAGCTGACTCACAGATAGGATCCAAGAAGTCAGGACCAGTAAAACAACTTCCAATAAGAGACTCATTACTACTAGACTACCTCAGGGCTCCATGTTGGGTCCACTCCTGGTTGACTTGTCAGAAATGAAGGCTAGTATCAAAGGTCTTTGGATCAACAAGTTTGCAGATGACTGTAAATTGGGAGCTATCATAGATTCCTCCCAAGACAACAACATCGTACAATAAGATCTAACACAAACAAACAACTGGTGCAAGAACCACAGTTTAAAACACAATGCAAAAAAATGCATTATAGTGCCATTTGGGAAATCATCTACCCAAGCTATTTACTTCATTAATAAACAACCCTAAGAGATGGCCCAATAGTTAGTGATCTGTGAACACATGTGGACAGTAATCTTTCTTTCATCCAACACACAGCCATGGTAGTAAGAAAATCATTCTATGTCGCCCGACTCATAAGCAAGGGTATGGCATCCAGGTCCAAGGAATTAATATTACTGCTCTACTCAGCCCTTATTAAACACATCATTGAGTACAATACCTCCCTTTGGCATGTACTTAACCAGGCACTTGCAAAATTTGGAATACCCTTAAAGGCTCCCCACCAGGAGAATCCAGGATATGAATACCCTGTCCTGTACAGATTGCCTTAAAGTCCTTTCAATATACTCAGTTTCCTACAGGTTACTGATAGACAATCTATACCTAGCATATAAGTCATCATCAGATCCAGCTCTGATGGATCTCTTGCACATCCTAAAGACAAACAACATCAGAAACACAAGATCCAAAGAGCTGAGCTTTGTCTGTAACATAAAGAGAACCTGGTGGAGGGACTAATATGTATCTTAAAGGATCCCCGCTCCATGAAATAAGCTCCCCATCTATGTGAAGCAGAGTTTATCCTTGACCCTATTCAAAAGAAACCTTGATAATTGGATGGAAAATCACAAATTCGCCTTCGGTCGGGCTTTCATGTCTCTGATAGACAGAAATCAACAGTAAGCAAATAAATCTCCAACTAACATACCCCCCATAATCCTTAGCTACCTATTTACTAACACACCCCTCTATATAGGTGTCCTAAGAACTCTGGGACAAAACTGGGTTGGGTCGCATGGCTAGGCTTGTAAAGATCCTGGTGGTCATTAACCTAGCATAAACCTGTGAACCTATGAATATACAGATGAAATGATGAGTAGAGTAGCCATATTACTTATATTTCACCAAATGCATGTTGGGAAGCGTTTTAATTATGTCAGCCTTAAACAGGATTGTTACATTGCTTCTTTTAGTAAAAAAAAAAACACAATTAACTGTTGAAATTCCATTAATGATGCTGTAGTTTAAACAGGTATACTAATTTGCTTCTTATAGTCAGAAAGTATAATTAAATGCTGAAATCCCATAAACAATACTGTAGTTTGGAGTGTGGTAGGTTTTCAGTTATTTCCATTTAACATGCTATAATATTGCACCCCATCTGAAGTCATTTTGGATTTAGGCATCATATAATTTTTTTTACCTAATAATGCAACTACCTCATCTAGAAATATTTTTTGTTTATTACTGCTGTTCATATTTAAAGATCTGTTATAACTATCAGCCAGTGATGTAAGCTGTAAAAATAATATTTAAATGTTACAGTCCGCCTATTGCAGAAAGCAGGCTTAAGACATCCTTCAAAGGTTACTTCTCTAGGATATTCATGAAGAGTCAGAACTGTCAGGCAGTTCCGTTTCACTGAGCAATATTCTCTTTTTAGCATTGCTGATTCTTCTATTACAGTAAGTTTTTCAAAGCTGATCATTACAGGTCAGAAACCTCAATCTGCACTGAAATTTTGCAATTTGTGAAATATTTCCTTTTTAGAAGGGATTTTGTTAAAGTCTAGCTAGTGCCTGCAAAGTTTGCTCTATTAATTTTACAAAAACATTACTGTCTGAACTTTCTGACCCATTAGAGACCTTTTCAGTGCATGGTTGACTATGTCACTTAATTTTTTGAAGTAATCCATTTGTTCAGTCAGGTTCTAAAATTGTTTTATTTTTCCTTCAGAACAGAGTTACTTGAATGATGCATTGCAAGACACATAATACTGAATATGCTTCCTTCTGACCTATCTTATTTCTGTTCATTCCACTCATTCCTCATCAGTAACAAATCAACCCTTAATGAGCTAAATCTTGATGAGTACTAGAACTGTATTCACTACTCATGTCTGATATGAAAGGTACAGTTGCATGCTGTGGTCCTTTTAATATTGGATTTCATTTATTAGAACACTAGTTGATCTTCACAAAACAACAACAGCAATGGTGTGTGTGTGTGTGTGTGTGTGTGTGTGTGTGTGTGGGTGTGTGTGTGTGCGTGTGTGTGTTTATGTGTGTATATGCGTGTGTGTTTATAGATGAGTTCATGTGTGTGTGTGTGTGTGTGTGTGTGTGTGTGTGTGTGTGTGTGTGTGTGTGTGTGTGCGTGTGTTTATAGATGTGAGTGTGTGTGTTTGTTTTCATAAACTAAGTATCAGACTGTTGTGTATGGAAAATGAGATCTGCTGTCACTCTCTACAGTACAGTATGCACTCATATTCTGTTCATTTGAAAGTGAAAAGGGTATAGTTACTTTTACGTCCAGTCCAGATTTGTTCTAGTGTCTTCAGTTTGGAGTATGCACTATAAAGGAAAAAATCACTAATGTACTACAGTTTCTTATTTTGAATCAATCATGGTATGATACTGTGTGGGAAAGATTCTGCTACTATAGTTCCCTATTTGCATTATGAGTTTTCATTCTCTTTCATTCCATAAGTCATTCTGGAACATTTCAGTATGTCTTACACTAAAGTAGGTTAAAGTCACTCTCACAGATTGCTCACCTGCTGACTTGCATTTCTTTTGAGGGTTGTTATTTTAAAACATATAACCTTGAACCTCAATGTTTCGAGAGGAGGGCATGATTCTTCAGATTCTTCTCTTATGAGACCAGCTTGATGCCATCAGTGATAACTTTGAGCTAGGTAATAGTTTTTTCTTATCAGGCTAGAATGTGGCAAACTATGAGTTGCAGGAAATGAACATTAGTGTATATTCTCTTCTGCAGGTCGTGCATTAGTTATTATCAGTAATCAGATGCATAATTCAATAAATAGCTGTAACTGTGTTTGGGTATTGTGTGGTGCAAACAAGAGTGACTCAACAATATTATTTAGTAAATGAGTTACCTTATGTGCATACAGATTATTATTCTGTGTTCACATAACACTGATCACTTAATTGATAGTTAACAAGGGATTTTTGCAAACCAATATGCTTATTTGATTCTGAGATATAACATGTTTAGGTATGTCATACACTGGGTGGTACTATTGTTTATTTATTTTTTTATTTTATTTTTTTATTTTGCATTTGTTAACTGGGCTAGTCTAACTGGATATATTTCCATTTTCAGTTGAGGCCCGGGGAGAAAAGCTCCATTGGCAACAAAAAATTTAAATATAACAATTTAAAAATTAGAAATTAAAAAAATCAATATTAATACATAGTAAATGAACTGATTTCAATAGAAGATTGTTAAAAGACAGGAAGTAATATGATTACTAAAAAGAAATACAGTAGTATTAATAAAATAAAGTAGGTATTTACAGTAGTCAGGTGACAAAATGTACAGGATAATTCAATATGCAGTAGGATACATGTAGACTAGCAGTATATCAAACAGGATAGAGACTTGCAGAGCATTAAGCAGGATAGATTATGCCAGTATGTTGAATTCTATTAAGCAGTAACAGTCCTACTTCAATGAAAGTGAAATAAGTAGAGGTTCAAAAGGAGAAATGGCTATAGTGAATGAGAAGATTAGTCAGGGTTGCTGCAGGGGCATAACCAGTGTGTTTTGAGGTGTCTTTTGAGGTTTTGTTTAAAGAGAGGCAGCGACGAAATTAAAGTTAGTTCATTAGGCAGTAGGTTTCAGTTTTTTTCCCACAGAGTTGGAAAACAGAGACGCTCCAGCCATATTGTTACTCTGTCATTACCTGAATGAACTCAAAAGGATGCACTTAGTAGACCTTGTACCTTCCACGATCAACTACTTTTCACTCCTGAGGTATTTAGATTTCCTTTGTTTATTGAATTAGGTCCCTCTAGACTAGTAACCTCTTTTCAGGGAAGGCCCATGGTAGGAACTTTGGCCAGGGATTAAGGAAATTCTCCTACTGATTTTGACAGGTGGTATGGAATCCTTTACATTCAGCTGAGCTACCACTAACTCAAGCAAATAGGGCCTTACTTCAACATTTCATCTGAAGGATGGTACACTTAGAAGAGCAGCATCCCCCTTACACACTACAGTGTCAGTAATCCATCTACTTTGTAGGAGAATGGAACCCACAGCCTTCTGCACAAAAGGCGAGTATGTTATCCTTTGCACCACTGACACTGCATTCATAAGAAATATCACTGAAGCATCAACCAGTTCTCCTATACAAGGATCCAAACATTCACCACTGTACCTTTTTAATTAGACTGGAAGAATCAAAGATTTGTATTACTCAGTCTAACACTAAAAACACTATAATCTTTATGTGACTTTCATAATTATTAACAAGAAGCAAGAGGCCTTTTCAACCTACTTTTGCTTTACAGTCTTTTAAGGGTCACAGTGGGCAAAGATGAGCATAACTTAAACATTAAAGGCTGCATATTGCATTTGCAACATGTAGCTATATTTCTGCCTAAGCAACTTGCAAACAAAGTATATTACCTAGACAGGATGCAAAATAAATTGCTAGCTATAATTTCCTTCCTGCACAGTGTAATCAAGTGAGTGAGTGGCAAATTTTTATTGTATGTAGATAAGCCTGCAGAGTGAAATGGAGGCTAACATAGCATATCTTCAGTCTTGAAACAGGGAATAAAGGAGAGTGATGGTGGGCATAGAATAATAAATTACAGTAGAGTCTGACAGAGTGAAGACAGTGATTCCATTTTACTGCTTGTGAGGCATCAGCTGCATATTTAACTAGTACACTATGATTCCTTCAATAGTCTCATTATCAGAGCCTATTTGTATTGTTACAACATCTAAAGAATGGTATTCTTGATTGTATTACTCTTACAATGCATCTGTCATGTCACAGAATTGCTTAAGCCATCAGTATGTATATGACTCCAACATCTGTATCAGATATAGCAAAATTAGCAAAATCAACAGATTTTGTTTGGAAATAAGGATATTACAAAATACCAATAAAATGGCATTTTAATATAACACGAGCAGTACAAAACT
Source organism: Protopterus annectens (assembly GCF_019279795.1). Classification (NCBI taxonomy): domain Eukaryota; kingdom Metazoa; phylum Chordata; order Ceratodontiformes; family Protopteridae; genus Protopterus; species Protopterus annectens. Next base: position 883,566,627 of record NC_056732.1, read on the forward strand.
GAGCAAAATGCAAATATTTGTTATTCAAACCATTACTCTTCCAAACTATGGATTGTTACTTACTCACGGTATAATTAAACAATTACAAATGCACAAATGCACATTAATTAAAGAATGAAGATTTTCAGCTTATATGGTATATGGCAAATGACTTCACTAAGCACATAAAATGATTTTTTAGGGTTAAGTGTCATGACAGAGTAGTAGATAGAATAGTACAATGCTAATAATATTTTACTACTCAAACTTATCAGCACATTAAGTGAAGATACTGTCTTGGAAATGACTTAGATGCTATTTTCAGCCTTGGACGATTGTAGAAATATATATGGTAATTCATTAGAAGAAAGACCTTTTTGAAAAAAATAGGTGTATAATGTACTTTAACTGAATAGCAGCAATATTATAGTCCTGAAGATTTCCTTGGATTCGGAAAGGCTTACTGCATTGAGGAAGTCTTAACATGATAATTTGCACAGCCATAGTAAACCATCCCAATTCTTAGACTGCCCTACTGCTGATGTTTACCAGTAGCAGGAGCCTCAACACAGAGGATGGTCCTGCTGGCAGAGCTGAATACTAATATAGCTTGCAGGGAGAAGCTAATGATACTTAACCATATGTTGTCAAAATAGAAATGCCAGCAGCATCTGAGTTACACTGTTGAGCACTTCAGCCGCTTTTGGGAGGGAAAGGTAAGTGCCATCAAAAGATGAAGTCATCCATTAACTTATACAGAAGCATTCACTGCACAAGTAAGTTCAAACAAGACGAGAAGGTGGGGGTGTTAGAGTGAATATCTGTATGGACAGGTGTGTGCATTGTTGCAGGGGCAAAAAAGAAGCTGAATAAATGTGCATGTGTGTGTGTGTGTGTGTGTGTGTGTGTGTGTGTGTGTGTGTGTGTGTGTGTGTGTGTGTGTGTGTGTGTGTGTGTGTGTGTGTGTGTGTGTGTGTGTGTGTGTGTTTGTGTGCATTGATATCTGAATATAAATGTGTGTGCATGTGTCTTCTTGTGTTTATGTGCACTGTTTGAATATATATATATATATATATATATATATATATATATATATATATATGTGTGTGTGTGTGTGTGTGTGTGTGTGTGTGTGTTTGTGTGTGTGTGTGTGTCTGTTTGGGGTGTTAACTACGTACATGTGTGTGTGTGTGTGTGTGTGTGTGTGTGTGTGTGTGTGTGTGTGTGTGTGTGTGTGTGTGTGTGTGTGTGTGTGTGTGTGAAAGACCACATGTGTGGGTAAATTGATTTGTGTTTCAGTGACTGGTCTCTTCCCATCATGACAGCATCTCATTAACAGGGTATTTATATTGCTATGATTCATTCATGTGAGCAATTCTACACTAAGCTAAGCACCTAACCAGTCTGTCCACTCCTGCAGTCCAAATTCAACCAAAGATGATAAACTGTCCGCTATAAAATGAGGCACTCACATGCACACATACACACACAGGTACTCAATCATATTACATACACATAAACACCCATACAGCTACAGCTACATACACACAATGGACATACCCACTGTAATGATGAGATGTAATGCCAGCTATGCTAGGAGAGGTAGGGCAGTGGATGTGTAATGTATGCCAGCATAGCTAGCTGGAGTTTTGTAAATAATTATATGTTATTTGTATTGCAAACTAATTTGTACAGATGCTTGTGTATTTGTAAAGCTGCTTGTGTTAAAAATGTTCCAACTGTGGGTCCTAATACACTTATATGTCTGACCGTATTGTAATTGCTGAAATGAACATATTGTAACAGAGGATACTAGAAGAGAAGAGTTTAATTTCAATCCAGCCAGCTAACTTCGAAAAATAGTCTCAAATTAAATTATCTGGTTTAGGCCATAAACATTGTATCTTAACATTCTCATTGCAGCCAGAGACAAAATATCTATGCAAACCAGGACTAAGAATCCTATTGTAATATTCTTATGGATAAACTAATTCCTACCCTGGAAGGGTGGACATTTTTGAAATGATTTTATAGCTTCTAGATGTTATGACACGTCTTATCAAAGCTGTGTGTTTGTGTGTGTGTGTGTGTGTGTGTGTGTGTGTGTGTGTGTGTGTGTGTGTGTGTGTGTGTGTCTGTGGTAATACATATGTGCAAGATTCTGGCTTAGTTTCTAGTAAAGGGGGTAGTATGGGAACTAGAAGTTGGGGACCAGATATATGTCATGTAATTCTGTAATCCAGAACTGAAATGGTGTTTTAATACTAGATGAGACTCAAGTCTCAGTGCCGTCTGTGAAACTTGACAAAGAAGGATGACTCACTCACTTCATCTTGCCCTAGTAAGTGAACTAGGGGACAGTAGGACAGTAATTCTTTAATTAGTCAGGAAAATATAGTAAGTTTAGTTAAGTATTGTTTTTCCGTATATGTGTAAATCTTTCCATCAGTGTTATTTTTAATAGTTCCTGTGATTGAAACTCTTGTGGTTATTGTAAATAGATATTTAGTATTTTCATGTTCTCTTATTATTTATTATTAAATATATTTAAACTTTTCATTGCGGCTAGTCTTTTAGAGAATATTTAAAACTTTGAGAGTAGTTATATTTATTTGATGACACTGTGGCCACTCCTGAAAGCCTTGCTGCATTGGCCAAATGCTACCATTTGTATCAATATTAACTTTACTTAGTATAATTGGATACCCTGGTAAGAGCCTTAGAGTAGCTGACTTTGGAGTGTTCTGCTGGCAGTATCTACCTTATATTCTGGGCGGAGGAGACATAGCTGGTAAAACTGTGCCAGCCTTTCCCACCAGGTGTGTGTGTGTGTGTGTGTGTGTGTGTGTGTGTGTGTGTGTGTGTGTGTGTGTGTGTGTGTGTGTGTGTGTGTGTAAATCAAATCTCAAAGAGTATGATGTCAGCTACTTGGAGCAGGGACACAGAGCACTGGTTTCACATAGAGAGTGGTATAGGACTTGGCTTGGAACACTCAGCTGGGAACTCAACTCTATAGCTCTGTCAGTGGGGAGTGATATTTGGAGCCGGGAGAGAAAGAGGAGGAAACCCAACTCGAGTACTGAGTGTGTTCCCTGTGTGCTCTTAAGGGAAACTGAGCTTGCTGCAGAGAGCTTCATCTGAAAATACTGTGTGTATCTATATTTGTTCTAAGGGAATGTCCCTCACCAGTATCAGTGGTGAAGATTGAGGCTCCTTGATTACTTGCCCAGAGGGGGGGGGGCGTCACATATTGTTGAGCAGTGGTGTGGATATTAACTGAAGTTCTGCAGTCTGTAGGCAGTTGTCACTGAAGGTATGTGTACTCTCAGCAGCCACAAGGTAAACATACAGAGTTTCATTTTCACAACAATTTTATTTATTTTTTGTTAGTTTATTGTAGTCAGGGAAAGCAGGCAAAGATGTCAGCAAAGGACTATGGAAGGCTGACAAAGAACCATTTGGCCACAGTGTACGCAGCCAAAGGACTGGTGCATGCTAGCCTGAATAAAGAGGAAATTATTTCAACCTTTGTAGCAGCTGTATTCCAGACCAGCTACAAGAAAGACAACCTGTCTATCAATGGAGATGTGCAGCCCTCAAAAACCGAAGAGTTCACCTTTTCCTCAGAGGACTTAAAAATGTCTGGAGTTAAAGAGACTTGAACTGGAGGCCAAATATGTGGAATTACAATTGGCAGAACGACTGTGACATTTGGAGGGTGAAGAAAATGAGAATCTGCAGAGTTTGGAGTCCAAAGAAAATCAGAGACTGTGGTGTTTGGAGGCTGAAGAAAATGAGAAGCAGCATCAACGTAAGAGGAAGATGCTGACTCTTCATCAGGGTCATGGAGGTAATGGGGAAGAGAATACCCGAACCATAGAAGCAATAAAGGTCAGTAAATTTCTTCCACAATTTACAGAGGGTGATCATTTTGATAGATTTATTCATATATTTCAAAGAGTATGTAAACGGTATAATGCTGACCAAGGTCTCTGGATATGGTTCCTGACTCCCTTACTCCATGGTAAAACTGTAACTGCTGTTTCTAAATTGTCTGATACTGATTGTTTAAACTGTGATAAAGTCAAATAATGTTTATTAGAATGTTTTAAGTTAACACCTGAAGCTTACAAAAAAAAAGCAGATGAAAGTTTATGTGATTATATTGCTGAGGTAAGCACTTATTTTATAGGTGGGTCAGTGGGTGTCAGGTAACCAGTTTTTTACGGCTGGCAGACCTTTTGGTGAGGGAACAAGCCTTAGCACTTTGCCTAAGGACATGAGAAAGTGGTTGGCAGACTGGGAATGTAACTCTGCAGATAAGCTGGGGAAAAAAGGGAAACTCTGCTTAGCAACCCAGGCATTACTGCACAACAAGGGGATACCCAGTGCTGCACATGGATATAAGGGAACCCATGATGGGTAGCCTAAACTACCTCAACAGAGTCCAAAAGTGACAGGGAAGCCACTATTCCAGTATATGGCCAGGATCAAGGGTTAGATGTTTTAAATGTAACCACTGGAGCCATGTGGCATATGGATGTCCATGGAATCAAGGTGGAGAACAAATGATGGGGGAGGGAGGCAGCAAGTGGGAATAACAGTATGCCAGTGGTAAGTTGTCTGGTGACAACAGGAGTACCAAACTATCACTTGACTTTATATCCTATCTTAGTGGATGGAAAATAGGCCACTGCTAAGAGAGACACAGCCTCTGACATAACCATTGTGAAGCCTACAGTGGTTAAACAAGAGCAGTACTTGCTTGGGCAGTCCACTCCAGTCAGAGCTTTAGGAGGGACCCCATTACAAATGCCTTTGTTCAGGGTTCACCTTGGCTGGGAGGGTGGAAAGGGAAGCAAGCAAGTAGGTGTGTGTGAGGATATCCCTGTAGATGTCCTGATAGGGAATGATTTTGATAATGCATTACCTTGTGTATATGCAGTTACATGCAGTCGGGCTTGGAGACAGGCATGTGGGGCTGGTAGCCTGGCGGAGACCCAGAGAGATCCCACATCTGAAGCCAGGTCTGGTGAGGTGGCTATTTCAGGGAGAGAGCTACCCTGTAGCAATGAGCCTGAAGGTGATCCACAGCTGCTGGTAAGTACTGATGTTACTTGGATAAAGTGATTGCAAGGGCAAAAGTGAGTGGTAGTACCCAGGCTGACAGGATACCAGTCTTCTTGTGGAAGGGAGGATGTGGACTGTCACAAAGATAGAGTTGAGACAGGCTCAGCTCTTGGACCCTACAGTAAGAGGGTTAAGGGAAGTACCTAGGGAGGCACCTGATTTTTAGTGAAAAGGGGAGTCTGTATACTGGAACTAATTATCACTGTATAGAGGGTGGCCTCCTGAGGGAGGACAAGAGGGTGAGATAATGCAGCAATTGAAAGTGCCTAGAGCCTACCAACTTGCAATTCTTGCCATAGCCCATGAAATTCCTGTTGCAAATCATATGGGCATAAAGCATACCAAGAGACATATTATGCAGACCTTTTATTGGCCTGGAATTGCAAGGGATGCAGCAGGGTACTGCAGGACCTGTGAGCAGTGCCAAAAAGTAGGTAAGGCAGGAGACAAAGTAAAAGCTCCCTTGATGCCTTTGCCTGTGATTGAGGAGCCACTTCAGAGGGTAGCTATGTATATTGTGGGACCTCAGATTACCCCAAGTTTCACAGGAAAAAAGTATATCCTGGTGGTAGTAGATTATACCATTAGATACCCTGGGGAGGTGGTTCTGACATCCATTGAGGCAGGGAAAGTGGCAAATGCTTTGTTAGAGATTTTCAGCAGGATAGATTTCCCAAACGAAATACTGACTGACAGGGATGGAAGGCCTAAGATAAGGTTTATGGATGTGGTGAGAGAGGACATGCAGGTGGTAGGTGTGACAGAGCAAGATGCAGAGGACAGGAAGAAATGGAAACAGTTGATCTGCTGTGGCAACCCCTAATGGGAGCAGCCAAAAGAAGAAGAAGAAGGGATGCTAATTTTATATCAGACCTGTTGGCTTCTGTGTGAGAGTGCTGTGGGGTGAAGCACGTAAAGACCACCCCCTACCACCCCCAGACTAATGGTCTTGTGGAGAGGTTAAACTCTATACTAAAGTCCATGCTACAGGCATTTGCAGACCAGTTTAAGAGAGAGTTGGGCAAATATTTCCCAGTCTGCTGTTTGCATACAAAGAGGTACTCCAGGAATCCATGGGTTTTTCACCCTTTGAGTTACTGTATGGGCATAGAGTGAAGGGGCGTTTAGATTTGATTTGTGATGCGTAGGAGGGTGAGTGTGAATCTCATGAGGAGTCTTTTGTAGCATGCTGTGGCATATGTCCTAAACTTCAGTACAAGGCTTAGGCAGCTCATGGGCTTTGTCCCGGGGAACTTGGCAGGAGCCCAACAGCAGAAAAAAAGTTCTGGTATGACAGCAAGTCTCAAGCCTGAGAGTATGCTGTGGGACAGCAGATGCAATATGCTGCAGGAAGCTTGGGAGGGCCCCTACCATGGCAGCATCTCATTAACAGAGTAGCTATGACTCACTCAGCTGGGCAATTCTGCACCGCTCAGCAGAATACTTTTCCAGTCTGTCTTCTACTGCATTTGAAACACAGGGAAAGTGTCAGACTTCCCCCAGAAAATGACAGACAGCCACAAGCAAACTTGCACACACACACACACACACACACACACACACACACACACACACACACACACACGCACACACACACACAAGCACCCAGTCATTCTACAGACATGCACCCTCATAAAGCTACACACACACACACACACGCAATGCGCATACCCACAAACATAAAATCACCAGCAGATACCTATCATTGGTATGAGAACTAGTTTGATAGCTGTCAAACTGGTTGACAGAATGGATATTGGGACACATAGAGGTTTTACACACACACATACACACACACACACACACACACACACACACACACACACACACACACACACACACACACACACACACACACACTCACACACACACACACACACACAAACACACAGGCATATGAGGTGATTAACTTTAATGCTATCCCATTATAGCAGACAAAAGGATGATGTTGAATCTGAGCCTTCCTACCTTCGTACAAGTAGCAATGTTTCTTTAAAACATCGGTGACTTTTTTGATTGTAAACAGGAAGGATACATTCAATCACTTACATGTTGTGATATAAAAGTAGCACATTTATATATTTTGAAATTTATTCTGGACAAAATTAATTACAACTGGTAAAGCTTTGTGCAAACAAATTTCTACAGTGGCTCCTTTGTCTGAAGGGGAGAAATGCAGTTTTCATATTCTGAACTACTAACCTAAAACAATGTATTTGAAAATTACCATGGCAATAATGTGACTGCTTAAAAACACATCACGGCAATGTAGCTTATAATGTCTAATATGAAGAACAAAGCCATCACTAAACTGCTATCACCACTAGAACATGTTCAGAATGGAAAAGATTACAAAGCTATGTTCTTTTGGTACTTCATTTTCTACATACTGATTTTGTCTCCATAGATAATACGCACATAGACAGACACTCATGAACCCATTCATATACTATCTCTAAACACACAGACAGACAGAAACACACACACACACACACACACACACACACACACACACACACACACACACACACACACACACGGACACGCACACATGCACACACATGCACACACACACGGGCATGCGCGCGCGTACACACACACATGCACACACACACACACACACACACACACATATACACAATTACAGAACATAGATTCATGCGTGCTTACTTATTTCTCTAATCCCTGCAGGATAGAGCAGTCCCATTTTACCTGTTCAGATTGTACCTATTGAAATGTGTGGGGCAAACTGCTATTTTGTGGTGTACATTTGCACATTTTTACAGAGCTCTTTAGCATAACTTGCATAGTACATAGGATAGGATTTCTGTAATATGCCAGTATCTTAAAGGAGCAGCACACTGGGCTACTTATGGCACATCATTACCATAGGCCCTGCCACCATCAGCTAGATTTAAATGCAGCAGTAGAAACTCACTCTGCCTACAAGGGCAGAGGAGGGATTTCGAACAGGAGTGAGATATGTGGATCACTAGAGGCTTTCTTATTATAGAATCCACTCTGCATAGCTTTACATACTATGCATCCTGCAGATGAACACTGACCTGTATTACAAAGTAACGATCACCGATGAATAGGAAGGTGAATGCTTATGTGATATATATGATAGTTGCTACATATGTAAGTTGATCTCTAATGAAGAATCATAAAGTTCTGATAGCAAGAATGCAACTTGTATGAAGACATTGTGGTCACTGACAGGTAGTTGAAATTCCAAACCACTGACTACATGTGTGGACAGGCAATTATCCGTCTAAGGCATAACCAACAGCAATACTATTGACCAAATACATAAGCTGCAAGTGTGGGCAGTAACAGTGATACCACCCCTGGCACTGATATGGCAGTGCAACCCAGCGCGCCCAGTCATACTATATATATATATATATATATATATATATATATATATATATATATATATAAACCCCTATACAGCTAGTACACTCATAACTGCAAACATAAAATAATCAGCAGATACCTATCTCTAGTATATCAAATGAGACAGGAAAAGTAATGTCTCTGTGATGTAGATGGCTGGGCAGGAAAACAGTGCATAGTACTTCTTAAATTTGTCTATATAAGACATCATAACTATAAAACAAACTGACCATAAGAAAGAAATTGAAGGGAGGGAGATAGAGTTGAAAGGAAAAGAGAAAACTATCCCATCTACACAGCAAAAAGTACTTCAGAGTAAATATTATGAAAACTTAAACCAAAATTATTGTTCTTTAAAGAACTGGTAAAATCCCTGGAAAACAATGTCTTCAGTATCATGTGATTCAGTAAAGCTCAATAACTTAGATTATGTGCAACAGTTTGCCTTTAGGACTTGGATAATGTGCAAGCACAGAGTGTTCTTCACTGTTTTATTCATCAAATGTCACTGCCAGAATTCTGCCAGACAGTTCCTTACAAAACATGACAAAGTAATGATAACCTCAGTCTGTGTTCAACAGGACATCATGTCAAGCCTATCGATGGATACTGTATACACACTGCAATTACTTGTAGCGAGTCAAAATTCATTCAGTACTGAGTATCCAGGGATGCTTCATAAAAGCCTTATAAGTATACTATTTAAGACTGTTGACATTGGTAGCTTTCTAACTTCTTTATGTGTGCTGCAGACCCCTATGTGCTGGATTCAGTAGACTACTACAGTTGAATGACATGTCTGCATCCATGAGATTGGGCATATCCTCTGCAGAACTGTGGTGCTATACAAACATATGACAAGGGTGACTTTTGTGACATACAAAGAAAACTTAAATGTGTCCCTACAACAGTCTAAGGGATTAAAAGACTTACCCCGGGATTCATGAAGCTTGCGCCAGGTGCACGCATAGCGTAGGCATTATAATGCCAAATATGGCCGCCGAGCGATTCAGGTACGATCCATTTCCACGTGCACTACCGGCGTATGCCAGATCTGTGCAGCCCCCAGCGTAGGTATGCAAATCACCCCATGTGCAGTATCGCACCATGCAAATGAAGGCATATAGCGATTCATGAAGTGGTGCAGGCGGAGCGTAAGCCCACGGAAATGTAAACCAAAAAACACGGTTTACATTTTCCCAAACAGAACATCGGAGCTATGGAAGAGGGCCAGACCCAGGTATCACAACGTTAACATATGCCAATGGCGAAAAACACAGCCAATGGCATAAGAAAAGATGCACAATGCATAAATAACAACATTTAATGTCATGTCCACAGTAACACACTGCATAACCGCAGGGCATGTGTGCGGAAGCTGTAACATAAAGAAATAATATAAAAATGTCATAAAATCGCAATGTAATAGAAATCAGGTTTACAGCATAATACACAATGGTAGGCATGGAACACCACAACCAAGGTGAAAGGGTTGCTAAGGGCTTGCGATAGTGTTCGACGCGGTAACTATGAATTAGTAGTCAATGCCATGCAAATGAGGCAGATAATACTGAATCGCAAATGTCCCGCCGGATGAAGGTTGTACCATATGGCGCAGCGGTATAACACCGAGGAGTGGATCAGAGGAGATACATGACATCAGCAGAGGGGTGTGCCACCGTAGCAGTAAGCACATTGGAGCATTGCAAATCTGGCCTGTCCATTGCTAAGCAAAGCTGCAGGATAGGGGTGGGGAGGAATCGTTTAGCTGAGAGCACACATGGTGGCCAAAAGCACATGTGTACAAGGATGAAAACGTGCCCGAAACCCAGTAATCAGACGCACGTGCTGCAAACAATAGCAGAAACAGGAAGGTCAGGGGAAGAAAAGAAGGAAATGCGGAAGTAGGGTAATTGGAGTACTAATGAGCAATCAACACCAATCAACCCATGAAGGCCAATTGACGGCAGCTGACAAGTCTGCTTGCAGAAACCTGCAAAACAGGATAGGGGAGGCATTTGAATGCAAAGAAAGGAGGGGAGGTATTGGATTGCAAAGATTGGAGACCTGACACAGCAGAGCAAAGCAAACCGACAGCAGACCGGCAGTAGCACACATAACGCAAGATATGACAGGTCCAGGAAAGTACAAATGAAAGTAGGCTGCAGGATGCATGGCAGAAAACGGTAGGTGCAACGCGCAGAAATGTAAAGGGAAGGTCAAGAGGTAATCCACGGCAGGCAAATGTAATTCAACACCAAAGGCACCACAATAGTAGTTCCGGCAGTAAAACACATAAGATAACCTGTAGCTACGATCATACATACACACCCTATGACATCATCGGTGTTCACAGCACAATAGTATAAAGTGTGAAAGCACCCAACACACACCTGTGTATTCCCAAACACCACACCATAGGTGTAAATACACGGGGAACTTTTAAAATGTACATGTTGGGAGCTGCCATAGCTGTGATTCATCAGCATGTGTTAGAGACTGATGGTGTTGTGGAGGATGATGCCGACAACCACCGCAGGCCTCGGAGGAGAAGGAGAGTGTTCAGACCAAGGCTAACCTACCAGGGGCTACATGACCTGGAGATAGTAGAGCGTTACAGGGTGGACAGGGACATCTTACAGCAAATAGTGGAGCTGTGCCGGCCACGCCTGAGAACCAGAAACAACAGAAGGGAACCCATACCAGTGGACATGAAGGTATGTGTAAGCCTGCAAATACTGGCCACAGGTACCTTTCAAAGGCCAACTGGAGATATAATGGGTATCTCACAGGCATCAGCATCCAGGGTACTACACCAGTTCCTGGATGCCATGTTACCACATGCCAATGAGCAGATATACTTCCCCAGAACTCAGGAGGAGTTGGCCAGTAATATGCGCCACTTCCACCGTGTGGCACAATACCCAGAGGTACTGGGTGCGATAGACTGCACGCACATACAAATCAAGTCACCACCCGGTGAGCAGGGTAGGCGCTACATAAACCACAAAGGATTACACTCCATCAACTGCCAGGTCATGTGCAATGCCCAGGGCATTATCATGGATGTGTGTGCTGGCAGCTCTGGAAGCTACCATGACTCCCATATCTGGCATGCCTCACAGCTGTATCAGGTTTTTGTCAGGGGTGACATCCCACATGGCCATCTCGTGGGGGATGCTGGTTATGCACTGGAGCCATGGATGATGACTCCCATCAGAAATGCACACACACCCATGCAAGAACGCCATAATGAGGCACACGCACAAACCAGAATCATCATAGAGCGTGTGTTTGGGATGCTGAAATCATGGTTCCGGTGTTTGGATACATCTGGTGGAGCCTTGCAGTACTCTCCAGGCACGTGTGCCCACATCATCATAGTATGTGCCAAGCTACATAATATGATCCTGCGGAAGCAGCTGCAGCAGGGACAGAATGGTGAAGGCCCTCATAGCCCACCGCAATTGCCAAGGCCATTACAGGCACAGAGGGATTCAGACCATGAACACACTGTGCCAGCCCCAGTAGGCAGATGGAGGCATGCCCAATATGCCTACTCCTTGGCAAAGAGGGAACGTATAACACATACTCTGACAGTGTAGGCCCCACAGACTGACACCTCTCCACCTGCACACACAGTACAATGGATGGCACACAAACATGACCACCTGTAAATTGTAATGTATAGGTGGCCCAATGTATGACTCCTACATAGACAGCCCTCAAACATTGTAAACACAACAGCCAGTGGAACACGGAATGCCAACACCTGAACAGTACATGAGTCTTACAGCATATGGTGGTGCTGTGTGCCTGTCACGTTCCCCGCCAGATATATATATATATATATATATATATATATATATATATATATATATATATATATATATATATATATATACATATATATATATATATATATATATATATATATATATATATATATATATATATATATATATATATATATATATATATATATATATATATATATTTATACATATGCATATATATAATACAGATAGAAAGGGCAATAGAGGGATATATGGTGATATAGATGGATTCAGCGATATCTGCAAATATAATTGATAGTTCAACGACATTCATAACATCTTGGAGGTACAAATAAATAGGATACTGCCAACCATGGAATGTGTAACATACCGGCATGCGTAACCACGAGGCTGAAAGACCGATAGAACACAGTACCGGAACAGTACATCCGCGAGTAGTAGTATGATGATATGAAGGGACAGTTAGTCACCACTGCCGGTGTCGTGGTCCACGTAGGCACTGTGTTCAACTGTGTCTGTGAGTGCCGTAGTCTGTGTAAGTGTGCGTTGAGGGTGCCGTGTGCGTCTCTGTGTGACTGTAATGTGTGTGCATGTGTCCGCAACATGTGTATGTTGGTGCCAAGTCAGAGGCAGATCAGTATGGTAGGTGTGGGTATAGCTAGCCGTAGGCATATGGGTACTACCTGTACCACAGTAGGAGGGACAGCCCCACCCTGGGCAGGTGTGTCCTGACATAAAACAGTACAATGGGCAAATGTCCAAGATGGTAGGACATAAATATGTCCCATATATAATGTAACAGTCGTATTTAATAGTTATGCCTGTATGTAAGAAACTTAAATGTTACATGCAATATGATAAGTAGCCAAAGTCACACAACAATAAGTATGTAGTGAGGATAAAAGTATGTGCTACCTGTGTACTGACCGTGGCTACGTGTTGGCCTGTAAACACCCGCTTTGTGTCCCACAAGTGTCCAACAATGGCCATATGAAAAGGTGGCAACCCATGGCAAACAGGCTCTTTTAACAACACAACCACAATGACTGCAAATATCTGGGACAGAAATACAAGGGATAGCTGTCACTTACACACATCCCCTGATATATCGCTGCAATTACAGAGGTATACAAGTAGCAAGCTCACTTGCAGACGATATAGAAACCAATTAACAACGGCCCAACGTACAATCCTGTAACAGAATTCTACTAACTGTTAGCTGTCTAATTAGGGACGGAGCACACACACACATATATACGGATTATGTAGTAATGCAAGGCCCATAAACCGTATATGTTACGTACAACCACCGACATCCCCCACACTAGAACCTAAAGCAATACAAACTGTAATAGCAGCACAAACATCCAGTCAGTCAATTACATCTGCGGAACCCTCAACATATCGTGTGAGAGACACAATTAAAGGCATTATGCAAAATTGCAGGCGTTGTATAATGGAACAAACAGCCATGTTAGAGGTTTTGATTGCAATGCTCCATTATCAGACGTCGGGATGACAGGTACACCCACATGTTGAACCAAATACTCTACCTGTCACACACAATCCACGGGGAACATGAATCCAAACTATACTTGTCTCAATGCATAGCAGTTGCAGTTACACATAACAAAACACAATACCGACCATCTCCCCGAAGGTAGGGCAAATAGGCAACGTCCAAGTGGAGAATCCAATTATACCCCACTGTCACCGCGTAATTGGCGAATGGAGTAGCTGCACAGCTGATATGCAAGTAATTAGCCACTCAGGAACACCAATTGGCAGAAAGAATCCACATGTTGCAGGTATCGACGTATATAAGGATGACCTGCCAGACATTCAAACCGTATGCTCATACCGAATAACAGTTGAAACACTGTAAGAGAGATAGAAACGAAATGCCATAACGACAACAAGGTATGTAGAGCACCCGATATGTAAGGTTATGTATAGCATGATCTGTATTAATTATTGTTACTGTATGTATAGCCTGTTTTGCATTAATTAAACGTGTCCGCAATGCATAAAGTGGGGAAAGGTATTTATGTAGTGATGTCTTGCTGAGCATACTAACACTTGTAGAATCTGTGCGTCCAGCAGTGGGACACAAGGTACACAGCACAAAGACCACAAGGGATGCCACATGAGGGCATTAAACAGAACAATGCCATACAATCCGCCGTCATTGGTAGGGTATGTCCAACAAGGACGTGCCATAGCAGGGGATAGTATATGTTGATATACTGTCACAGCACGCATGTGTATAGGCATATAACGTTAATGACATATGTAAGGTGGTCCCACTGTGCAAGTATGCTTTGCATTATGGGATACTATGTGAAATATGTGTAATGTATAGTATTATAGGTAGATATGACAGATATTCTACACAGCATAACAGGCATATCATGCATACCACAGGTATTGTATATTGGTAAGTACAATAACAGGATACATATGGCTTGTAGGTATGGGACATAGTAATAGCATGATAGCTAATCTAAATGGAAGGGCTACCAAGTAACCATGCACAAAGGACATGTTATAGCTGCACAGGTGCATAGTGGGGTACTATGCAGTCTGGCAAGTCCATGTGTAAGCACAACTACAGTGTTCACACTAGTGGCACCTCTCCAGGATAGTGTCCTGTGAAGAGCAGAGCCAGGTGTCACGTGCACCACTGCACAGTACAGCCACTGCAGTGATCCCAGGCCTACATGTGTCTCCCAACCACCAAGGGAGGTATCACATGAACAGTGCTACTGAGTGTCCCTGCGTGATGTACATAGGACTTATGTTCCACAGCATGGTGAGTGTCCGGTTTGGGAATGTAACCCAGAAGCACATCCCACTCATTGTGGCATGTGTGCACATATCCATGAGCATGTTGCTCACAGTGGCCTCTGCTTATGTTGCGTATGAGGAGTATATCCATCAATAATGTTGTGGACATGGGCCCTGTCTGATCAGCAGAGGTCACCCCTGAGTATGTAGTATGCAAATGTGTACAGATGTGGTGTCTGTAGTGCAGCCGCATATTTAAACCGTTGGAGCTCAGTAAACATCATGGCGTGTTAATGTTGTGGCATGTAAAGCTGTAGCTGTTGTGTAAGGTACACCCTAAATGGGGTGGTGTACTCTTGAATGTGTGTCGATGTCTTGAGTTCAGAGGTACAATGGGTGCCTATGTACCAGTTACACACCCAGTACAGATAGGTGTGGCCATGTAGAAGGATATCCATGCCACAGTGGCAATACGGTAACCACAGGAGTGGGTGTGACATATGTGTGTACTGCAAACATGTACAATGTGATATGCATGTAGGGGACTACCATCCATGTGATAGTCAGTGGGTGAATGGTGTAATGCAAAGGTGATGTGCATGCACCTTGTGTCATGCAGCTTGATGCCATGATAGTCTGATTATGTATCTGTCACAGCAACACCCGTATGGTTGGAGTCAGTATCAGCTGGTGGAGCAATCATGGCGCTTGTTATGTAGGGGTTTGAAAGCTAGGCAGGGAAAGTCCCCTGTGCCAGCCTGTTCTGCAGGGAAGCATATACTGAACATGAGGGGCCCTATGACTGAGGACCGTGGTATGCCAAATGTACCTAACATGTAGTAGGTACTATGGTATGCTGGCCTCACTGTGTGTCCTGTCCATGAGCCACATAGCATAACATCCTGAGACACAGGGTACGATGTGCAGGTGGATGTGTATGTTGTCAATACCAGAATGGGAATGGTGCTGAATGGCAATGAGAGGACAATGTAGGATGTGTGGACTCCCGTACCATCAGCAACAGCCCTGGTAACTGTATGAAAGGAGTCCACCATGTGTAGGGGCCATGCTCTGGCCTTAACAAGTCCAACCCGGGTGGCAGCAAAGGACGGGAGCCCAACAATATCTCTGAGAATGACGTCCTTGATGATGTGCCCCATAGCCATGCAGAACAGTCCAGTCAGGTGTGTAGGACTAGAGTCCCACTCGTGCAATGCGATGCCACCAGTGTGTAGTGTGATAAATGCTGCTGTGTGCCATTCAGGGGCTACAATGTCTGAAACAAGGCTATCACTGAATATGGTGGCCTAGTGGGGAGACATGTAATTCAGAGGTTGGTGGACATCTCATCCTGGGACGTTGGAAGGTGACATGAGGCCAGTGTCCCAGGACATATAGAGTGTAGGTCAGTACTGTGTAGGTGTGACCACAGGGACACCACAATGTTCATGTATGGATTGCGGCCCTGTAGTGAGTGAGAGGGTGTACTGTCAGCATTGAATCCATCCTCCAGTATGTTGCCAACAATACCTGGGTCTGCAATGTTCCCGAGTGACTGTTGTATGGGACAGCAGATGTGGGTGTCGCCATTGAATACTGACATACCACCATAATGCCTGGTGGTACACCCCGGAATGTGTGGCAGTCATGTTTACGTAGCTAGTCTTGGAATATGTGATGAGGGGACCATGTGGCCCCACCACGGCTGACCAGTGAGCCACCCCACACATGGGAATGTACACCACTGTGCAACAGCCTACACCTGTTGTTGTACACCATATATCCATGGAACATGACCACCAGAGTGGCATCTGTTATCTGGTGTGTACCATCATGGCTCTGTGTGGAATAGCATGATCCATGCAGTTGTGTACATGCTAATTAAGTGCACTGGGGTATGTGTCAGCATTTGTATGTGCATTGTCCATCTGCATGGCTGTCATGATGTTAACAACCGCTGTCAGCAGACGTCTGTAGTAGGTGTTGTAGTACACATGTACTGTGTATGCTGTGATGGATGTGTTGCCGGGATGTGGCTAACAAGGTCGATTAGCATATGTTCAGAATCCAACAATGAGGGGATAACTCCAGGTGTGTAACAACAGTCACATGGTGGTAGTGTTCATGCCAAGGGTAATGTAGGTTTTGGAGGTGGTGTGTATGGGTTGATCCAGCAGAGCGGAGGGTATGACTCATGGATGTGTCGGTACATGAGTGGCTATCCCAGTGAAGTGTGGGGTAGTGTCAGTCACACATCAGTAGTAGCTGAGGCCAACTGTCCACTATACCAACATAGAAGGTATGTTACCCGTGGGGCATGATGCTGACTCTGTCGCTTGTTACAATGTGTATAGCGGTCCCGGACACAGTTGCACGTGGAGCACCTTTGATGCATTGTGCTAAGCAACTTGCCAGGATGTGTGCAAAACATAGTGGGATATGGGAACTCCTCAGCTTTGGGTGTGCCGGTCCAGGTATGTGCCTGAAAGGTATGGCCTGGCTATAACCTGTCATTGCAGGTGTGCTCTGCAGAGCCTAGAGGCAGGTCCCAGTCACTGCAGAGATGTTTGAGTGGTGCATTATAAGGTGTGCCTTGCCTGCGTGCATCACAGAGGAAGATGCAAGCAATGTATCACATGAGCCCATGTCGTGCCTGCCAGTTACTGCCCTGCCGGTGACAGTTATTGGAAACTGTGCAAGACAGGCAATATAGAAGCAGCAAGAGCCTTACATGTGAGCTGTACTTCCAGGGCTGACAGGTGCAAGTCATCTGTGCCACAGCATTGTGTTTGACCAGGACAGTCAGAGCAGACAGATACCACATGCCTGTGGAATGACAATAGGAGCATAGGCAACTGTTGAAGTGACACAGTCGGTCATTGTACAGTGGTATCATGTCCGAACAAATGCAAAATGCTCCCCAGTGCTAGGCCCACACCCTCAGGGCTATAAGACTGGTGAGCTATTGCATGTCCCTGCACATGTAGTCTGTGAAGTGGCATCACAGGGCAGTCACACTAACATGGCGAATGACAGACATATCGTACCTGGTGAGGTGTGGCATGGGTGCATAGGTTATGTTGCAGAAGCAGTTACCCGACAGCAAGATGTAAGTGACTAATGCCTTGTGTAGCCTGCTGTGTGGAACTGCAGTGTGACACCCTACAGAGTCAGCTATGACTGGTGTGTTGTGAATGTTATAACTCACTATTGGCTGTATGTGGTGGGCACACATGAGTCTGTGGGCTATAAGCTGGTGATGTTGTCTGCCATGATGGGGGCTACCTCTGGTGCCTAAAGTGAGTATGGAGACGTACTGCACAGGTTGTCCTTGTAGGTGTGGCCAGTGGTGTAGATCATGTGAGACTATGTGAAGGATGGGGTGTGTTGCGAATGTTACACATCCCCAAATGACTGTCAGGTGCAGTCAGGGTTGGCGACAGCATTACCCCCAGTCATAGCTGTCAGCATCCTGTCCCCAAACTGAGGAACATTAGCCCTCATACCATTTGACAAATGGGTGAAACGTGGAACACTTACAACTGGCTTACTAACAGCGTCAACTAGGAAGGGCATATGATGGCTAAAATAGGCTGGTCTTATGTATAAAACAGATATTTCAATGAATTAATATGATTCCCATCTATTTAGCCATGGCTAGCAGGTAAACTATGTACAACAATGAATGTGTGACAGACCCTTCCAATGTGGAACCTTGAGGAACATGCACCTTTTAGAACCCCAAATGAGGTACGTTCCCTGTAATGAGGTACACCAGAGCTATGGGCCCAGCATGGCTGCAGACGTGCATCCCCCACAGGCTGTAGTGCCGTATGTTGGGAGGTGAGCATTGAATGTGTACATGAGACAATTGCTGTATTGCCACATGTATGACATATCCCTCATATAGACAGGCAGTAGCACTGGTACGTGACAGTTGGACATGCCTGTATATACAACCATGTCCCACAGGATATGTGCGTTACGTGTGTACAACATCTGTCGTACCTTAAGCAATCTTGGAAGTGTAGGACAGCCAGTGTACCTGTGGGAAATGGTGTGGAATGGGCGCTATAGTAATCAGTAGCTCATGACATGCTCACATGTTCTGAACAAGTGCCTAGCATGACCATACAATACAGATAGGGTGTTGGATAATATCAACACACAAGTGGTGATGACAGTCATTTAGGGTGGTACCGCACTATAACCCTGCTGAGTATGGTGTGCATGTCCATGAAAGCACTGTAGATGTTAGCAGTACAGATGTACAAGACAGCATGGATATTTGATTACAAATACCTTTGCATGTCACAGGAGTGTTCCACCGGTGGCCTGTTGACAGACTCACAACTACAAAAGTGACATGTGCATAGCACATCAGTGCCAGATACAGTAGAACAGGGTTAATGTGTTGTACCCCACCCTCATTGTAGCCCATACCACACAGACAAATGTTAGGCATCTGTGTATGTAAGGCTGTGAATGGCCATGACCTATCAGTATAGCTGTGTCAGTGTTGTGAACAACATACAGAATGGGCTGTGTGGGTGAGGTGTGTGACATATGTGCACAGTCTGATGGATGATACCAGCAGTGTCACCGCTAGGTGAACATCCCTGTACCCATAAACTACTACCTAGGCTGTGGCAACATTATGGACACTGTGTAAGAGATGGTGCTGTGCAGTGCATCCCCCGACATGGTGACATCTCCAGGCCCCTTAGGTAGTCATATGAGGTACTCATGTCATGTTAGGGTGCCATCCATGAGCACGGAGATCACTGGACAGGTATATACAGCACTGTGGTGACCAATATTGGATCACATACCACCTGTAAGGGGTAATGGCTATGCAAGGATGTGCGATACCAGCCTTCACAATCCACACCTCCACTATGCAGCATGCTGTCTACCTTGCAGAAGGACATTTGCTACACCATGATGATGGACATGCTACATGTCCATATCCTGATCTATATGACATATGTCATGGACAGCCACCATCCTAATACTAGGATCGCCACAGGCTGGACAGATCCCTGTGCCATATATGTGACATACTCCCGCCATACCATGCAACCCTATCCATCAAAGCTGCACATGTCATCCCAGTCATACATGGTGTGATGGCCGCATGGTAGATGTACTATAAACTGACTGGATCAGTAATGTGGCCCTGATGCACCTTGTGGTGGCACAATGGCTGTCTGTTACAGCATGGTAACCGTGCCCACACATGCTATGGTTGATGACCATCCGTGCGAATGTCATCTGACTATCCATTGTCCCATGTCTATCACATGTGTAATGCAGGTGATCCATGCCAGGATGTTGAACAGTTGTACAGTGCTGTGTAGATGTATATGGCAAAACACATGCATGTACAGGTGTCCATGCATATGTGTGCATTGTCACTGCTCAAGTCCATTACGGCTGTGTCTGTGTTGACATGTGACATATACACAGCATCCAGGTCAACAGTAGTACCGTGGACACATTGAGGCATGTGCAGATAGGTAAGAACACAAGTGCAGGCAAATAGACATGCCCACAGCAAGACAGCATTTACATGGAGTATGAACACTGTAATGAGGTGACACACATATATGGTGATGATATCCAATGCATAATGGGTGTGACATGTGTGACACAAACACGTCAGTCATGTCAGTGTCATTATGCTTTGCAAAGATAACTGTGCAGATGCAGTAGATGTCATAGAAATGTATGTGCAGCAGTATCTCTGTACATCTCTGAAACTGTGACCTGTCACCATCATTATGTTTTACAGATAATGCCCCGTACATGCCTCCCAGCATACACCCCACCAGGAGGATGATGTCCTCATCCCACAGCTCCATGACAACTATGACTTGTTGTTCAGCCATGTGCCACAGCATGCCTAGCAGCAGGATGACCTATGGCAGGTTCTACGCAGGAGGGTGAACGATGTGGGTGGCCATAACGGCACCTACCAGCAGGTGCGCAGACACTGCACGGACCTGATACGGCATGCAAAACAGCGTGCCACTGCAATCACCAGGGAACTAGGTGGAACAGGTGGTGGGCCACCAACCCATCCCCCACTCACACACACCAAGGAGCTACTGGCCAGTCTGGGGACACCCAGGGAACAGCATCCAGAAACACTAGCTGCCATCGTGGATGTGGGTGTCTCCCAACCAATGAGCCTGGAGTTGCCTGGTAAGTCAGTACTGCACATATGGCTATTATATCCCATGTAGTTGCATGTGTCACTGTACATTATGTAAAGTAACAACATATGCCAGGTATGTGGACACACATGCTGCATACTACAGTATGCTATGTTGTGTATGCACACATGTGCATACTATATGCTATTACACAGGTGAATGTGTACACATGCACAGTGCATCCTGTGGCTGTCATACATTCATGGATAATGTTCATACTGGTGTGTCACCCCTATACAGGTACCTCTGGTGTGCCGCACAGACATGGGTCCATTGCAGGTGAGACTGTCATCAGTATCAGGCATGTTACAGTGTAGATCTATTTGCCATGTGGCCAGTTAACACTTGCACACCTGATGTTTATTCCAGTCACGATATGCAAGTTGCACCACCCTTCATTCACACACGCCACCCATGTGCAATATATACAAACATAATGATACACAGACGTGATACCACAGTACTTGACATTGTGACATGTGTGGTCAGCTGTGCATACAATGGTGGAGGTGTTCTACAATGGAGGCATATGTAGTATGCATTGGAACAACATGTGTGTTACGCGCACAGTACCACACAGTGAGCTGTGATATGGGCAGCCCACAAGTGTCACCATTGTGTCATATGCCCCTGCATTGGGTGCACACATTGTGATGTGCCACCTGACATGTCCCAGACATGTAGTGTTCTGTCTGCAATATTGTCACACCATCGCATGACCTATACCCCACATACCAAACATACAACCCATTGTCTGCATAGCCCTGTGGATTGTGACATATCAGACATGTATGGGTGTATGTCATATGGGGCAACACAGACATGTGGAGAAGATGCCCATCACACACAATTGGCCAACACATGTGCACACATGGCCATGGGGGATGGCCAGAGACATGTAGCCACACAGTACTTGGGATGTGTATACACCCTGTTGCACATTGTCCACACATGGTCCAATTATAGCCTTAGATGACTGATTATACAGTTAATGTGGTACACTGGACAACCTAAATGCCTAC
The DNA here is from genome assembly GCF_019279795.1 of Protopterus annectens. Taxonomy (NCBI): domain Eukaryota; kingdom Metazoa; phylum Chordata; order Ceratodontiformes; family Protopteridae; genus Protopterus; species Protopterus annectens. Next base: position 883,588,959 of record NC_056732.1, read on the forward strand.
CATATATGATCTGTCGAACATCATGACTGTGTTGCAGTTATGGCTATGCAATGTGTACATATTATGCATTCTACAGCAACATACATGCCTCATGTTGCCATGCAGTGGCACAGTGTCTGTACTTCACACTGTATAGCAATGTAGACAGCTGACACTACCCTCCCATGCTCATGCACATTTGCTAAACATGCATTCTATCTGTAGGGCATACACACAACACTGCAATGTGAAGCCCATTATGATGCTGTACATGTGTCAGGACACCATTGTGTCAAACATGTATGCATGTTAATGCACATGTCAGCAGATTACATGTCAAGGTCACGTCAGCCATGTGTACTGTTATCCTGTTCTGGGCCACATGGTGTATCAAGGGGATGCATACATACTACCATGATTGTGTGAACTGCATGGCTACTGATATGACACCTGCTTGCTGTAGTGTGCACCCCAGGGAGGTATGCTTACTAACACTATTAATGTCTGAGCTGCATGCCCTCTGCTGTATCGCATGCTGCATGCCATCTGACAAATCACATGCATGGTGTGACTGTGTGTGTGTGTGTGTGTGTGTGTGTGTGTGTGTGTGTGTGTGTGTGTGTGTGTGTGTGTGTGTGTGTGTCTGTGTGTGTGTGTGTGTGTGTGTGTGTGTGTCTGTGTGTGTGTGTGTGTGTGTGTGTGTGTGTCTGTGTGTGTGTCTGTGTGTGTGTGTGTGTGTGTGTGTGTGTGTGTGTGTGTGTGTGTGTGTGTGTGTGTTGTTTTCGTTTTTTCCGGGTTTTTAGGGGGGTTTTTTTTCCCCCATTTATTTCCCCCTTTTTTTAAAAAAGGGGGGGGGGGGGTCCCTTTTTTCCCCCCCCCCCTTTTAAAAAACCCGGGTTTTTCCCCCCCCCCAAGGGCCCCCCCCCCCCCCAAAATTTTTTCCCCCAAAAAATTTTCCCCCGGGGGAAAGGGAAAAAAAGGGGGGGGGGGGGCCCCCGGGTTTTGGGGAAAAAGGGGGCCCCCGGGGGGGTGTTCCCGGGGGGGGCCCCAAAAATGCCCCCAAAAAAAAGGAAAAAGGGGGGGGGAAAAATTTTCCCAAATTTAAAGGGGGGGGGGAAAAAAAAAATTTTTTTTTTTTTGGGAAAAAAAAAAAACCCCCCAAAACGGGGGTTTTTTTGGGGGGAATGGGGGGAAAGGGGGAACCCCGGGGGGCCCCCCCCCCCGGGGGACCCCCCCCTTAAGGGGGGGGGGGGGGGGGGCCCCCCCACCAGGGGGGGGGGGCCCCCCCCCCCCAAAAGGGGGGGGCCCGGGTTTTTAAAAAAACCCCCAAAAAACCCCCCCGGGGGGGACGGGCGGGGGGCCCGGGGTGTTTCCCCCCCAAGGGCCCCAATTTTTTAAAAAAACCCCCGGGGAAACCCCCCTGGACCAAAAAATTTAAAAAACCCCTTCAATTTTGGGGTTTTTCCCCCCCTTAAAAAAATTTTTTTCCCCCCCCCCCCCCCCCCAAAAAACCCCATTCCCCCCCACCCCCTTTTAAAAAAAATTTTTTCTCCCCCCCCCCCTTTTTTTTTTTTTTTTTGTTTTCCCCCCGCGGGGGGGTTTTAAAATTTTTTTGGGGGGGGGGGGGTTTTTTAAATTTTGGGGGGAAAAATTTATGTTTGGGGGGGGGGTTTTTTTTTTTTTTTTTTTTTGGCCCCCCCCGGGTTTCCGGGGCCCCTTTTTTTTGGGGCCCCCGGGGTTTTTTTTTTTTGGGGGGTTTTTGGGGCCCCCCCCCCTTTTTTTTCCCCCCAAAAGGTTTTAAACCCCATTTTCCGGGGGAAACCCCCCCCAAAAATTTTAAAATTTCCCAAACCCCCCAAATTTTTTCCCCCCTTAAAGGGGGGGCCCCCCGGGGGGGGTTTTCCCCAAAAAAGGAAAAATTTAAAAGGGTTGGGGGGCCCCCCCCCCCGGGGAAAACCCCCCCCTTTTGGGTTTGGGCCCCCCCCTTCCCCCTTAAAATGGAAAAAGGAAAAGGGGGGCCCCCAAGGGGGCCCCCGGGCCCCGGGGGGTTTTTTTTCCCCCCCCCCCCAAATTTAAAAAAAACCCCCCCGGACCCAAAAAATTCCCCCAAAAGGGGGTTTTTTTTTGGGGGGGGCCCCCTGGGGGGATTTTCCCCCAATTCAAAAACAAAACCACCGGGAAAAATTTTAAAAAAACAATTTGGGGGGGTTTGGCAACCCCCAAAAAGGGGGGGAAAAACCCCCAAGGGGCCCTTTTTTAAAACCCCGGGGGGGGGGGGGGGCCCGGGCCCAAAAAAATTTTTTAAGGGGGGTTTTTCCCCCCTTTTTTTCCCCTTTTAAAAAAAATAATTTGGGGGGAAAAAGGGGAAAAGGGGGGGCCCCTTCCCCACCCAAAAAATTTTTTTTTTTAAAAAAAAACCCGGGGGGGTTTTTTTTGGTTTTGGGGGGGAAGGGGCCCAAAACCCCCCCCCCAAAAAAAAGGGGCCCAAAAAAACCTTTCCCCTTTTTTTTTGTTCCCCCAAATTTTTTTGGGGTTTTTTCTTTTAAAAAAATAGGGGTTCCAAAAAGGGGGGGCCCCCCCCAAAACCCCGGGGGAATTTTTCCCCCCCCCTTTTTTTATTGGGTTTTTTGGAATTTTTTTTAAAATTTGGGGGGGAAAAAAGGGAAGGGGGTCATGACATGTCACAGAGAAGAGACATGCACAGGTAGCCAGTATGGCTGGGACCTATGGCATCAACAGGGTTGTGCAATGCATCATCGTTATGGGTTAGTCACCACGTGGGGCTAGTGATCATTTCCCACCGTATATTAGCATACACCCACACACCAAGCACCAGACATACATACAGACACACACACACTGTGGTGACCACATGTGTATACAGACAGCCGACGTGTGTGATGCACCACACTGGCCGACGTCATGCTTCCCACACTGACGTATGTACAGATCTCTACAATGGTGTACAGGGATGTGTAGCAACTGGGACATATTCCCCACAATATGTGGCATCCCTGGTCACACATTCGGACACACATGGCAGTGCTGGGAATGATACACCTGCCATATGATGGCACGTTTGATAGACATACCAACGCTATATCTGGCAGATGTGCTGCTACATGCACACGGGAGGTTGTAGGTGTTACAGGTGCCATGTGACATATAGTTGTTAACACCTGACCGCTGTGTATGCATTATGTCAGCACCATCAAGTAACAGTGACATAGCATACTGTTTGCACATGGCATGATAGGATGGTGCATGACACAACTGTGAGCCACCCCCTGCACACATACATCTAGACAGGTGGTTCACCACATTATGTACACACATACCTCCATACGTGCTGTTTGTATGTCACCGTATACAGGTGTCAATGATGGGTCTGCATTGCGTCTGCATGTCATAGGTAGGTGCAACTATGTTACGGACATCGGCCACTGCACATGCATGGTTGCTGCATGCACAGTACAGATGTCACATGTGTCTCCTGTTGCCATGTTTGTATGCATTGCTATTGTTGGACATGTGTGTTGACATACATAACACATGGACTACGGCATGATATCACGGGTGTCACAGGCAACCAGTACAAGGTATGTGTCCCGGTCAACACTGCTACCCCCTGTAGTGTGAACATTCAACAGACATGGGCCCACCTTCCATTCGTGTGTGTAGCATTGATTTGGCCAGTGTTATGCATGTGGTACATCAAAGGATATGTATGTATGTGTTGTGTGTGCAGTCCATGCACACATCCACACAATCACATGTATGACATATCCAGACATGTGTTCATTGGTGTACAGCAGCAGTCAGGTGTCACAGCTATGTAAGGGCCGTGGTATGTGTTGAGCCGACCTGTTCATGTATACTGGTATCATTGCAATGCATAACACCTGTTGGATCCCTGTTGGTACATGTGTACTCTGCACAGCTGGTGTACACCACTGTACAGCCCAGTGGTCATGTGTCACTTGGTGTTGTGGGACCGTACGGCTGTGTAGTGCTGCACCGACGACATGGTGCTGACTTGACAGTTACAGTGTACACTGCAGTGTGTACGTGTGTGACCTGCACCTGTGACAGCTGTGATGGCAGCTGTGTGTGTACAGGTCACTGCATGTGTGACCGCCCTGTGTGTGAGGACAGATTTACCTTACTGTGCCCGTCTGTACTGTGCCCTTCTGTGTGTACACTCCATCTGCATGCAAGACGGCCCTTTGCTACTGCTAAGTGTGTGAGCATGCCCAGTACGCCGTTGTGTAGATGGACACACAGTACATTCCACACTTTGCCCTTCCATGATTAGACTCCGTGTGCATGCAAGATGGCCCTTTGCAACTGCTAAGTGTGTGAGCATGCCCAGTATGCTGTTGTGTAGATGGATACACAGTACATTCCACACTGCGCCCTTCTGTGATTAGACTCCGTGTGCATGCAAGTTGGCCCTTTGCAACTGCTAAGTGTGTGAGCATGCCCAGTACGCCATTGTGTAGATGGACACACAGTACATTCCAAACAGACGTGTGATACTAAGCATGGGCATGGCCATCCTGTATAGCCAGGGTGGTCATCCAGGCAACCGATGTCCATTTTCAATGTCACCATGGATGCCTACATTGAACACACTGGTTGCTATCTCGAAGGGTGTACTGTCTGTGGCGCATCCTGTATCTATTTAGTGTTGTAGTGCTCCGTAGATATTTAGTTGGCCCGATGACAGCACTGCTGTGTTTGTATACATCTACCTTGGGACAGTAAAATGCTTTCAGACTGCTCACTCTCTCAACATTCCCTATCGGCATCTTTGCCTTTGCGGATGATGTCACCTACCTAGGAGTATGCCTGTAAATGTGTAATGCTTTAGTGTGTTAAAGTAGTTAGGTGTATGTTCAACTCCCGGCCCTTCCAAGTGTGTGTGTGTGTGTGTTTCCAGCTGCCTGGGGACACAGTAATGCTTTTAGATGCCTCACAACACATACATTCCCTATCGGCGTCTTTGCCTTTGCGGATGATGTCACCCATGTAGAAGTATGCCTCTGGGAGTGCTGTGTTCAGTAATCTCGGTAGTGTGTTCTGTAAATACGTAATGCTGTAGTGTGTTAAAGTAGTTAGGTGTATGTTCAACTCCCGGCCCTTCCAAGTGTGTGTGTGTGTGTGTGTGTGTGTGTGTGTGTGTGTGTGTGTGTGTGCTTCCAGCTGCCTGGGGACACAGTAATGCTTTTAGATGCCTCACAACACATACATTCCCTATCGGCGTCTTTGCCTTTGCAGATGATGTCACCCACCTAGAAGTATGCCTCTGGGAGTGCTGTGTTCAGTAATCTCGGTAGCGCGTTCTGTAAATGCATAATGCTGTAGTGTGTTAAAGTAGTTAGGTTTATGTTCAACTCCCGGCCCTTCCAAGTGTTTGTGTGTGTTTCCAGCTGCCTGGGGACACAGTAATGCTTTTAGATGCCTTACAACACATACATTCCCTATCGGCATCTTTGCCTTTGCGGATGATGTCACCCACCTAGAAGTATGCCTCTGGGAGTGCTGTGTTCAGTAATCTTGGTAGCGCGTTCTGTAAATGCATAATGCTGCAGTGTGTTAAAGTAGTTAGGTGTATGTTTAACTCCCGGACCTTCCAAGTGTGTGTGTGTGTGTGTGTGTGTGTGTGTGTGTGTGTGTGTGTGTGTGTGTGTTTCTAGCTGCCTGGGGACACAGTAATGCTTTTAGATGCCTCACAACACATACATTCTCTATCGGCATCTTTGCCTTCGCGGATGATGTCACCCACCTAGAAGTATGCCTCTGGGAGTGCTGTGTTCAGTAATCTCAGTAGCACGTTCTGTAAATGCGTCATGCTGTAGTGTGATAGGGTAGTTAGGTGTAAGTTCGATTCTTAGGCCTGCCAGATGTGTGTGTGTGTGTGTGTGTGTGTGTGTGTGTGTGTGTGTGTGTGTGTGTGTGTGTGTGTGTATGCTCCCGTCCGCCTGGGGACTCAGGTTATGCTTTTAGATGCTTCGCAACACAGATATATCCTGCTGACATCTTTGTCTTTGCGGATGTTGACATGCACCTAGTAGAATGCCTGTGTGTCTGCTGTGTTTAGTAATCTTGTAGCGTGTTCTGTAAATGCATCATGCTGTAGTGTGATAGGGTAATAATGTGTAGGTTCAATTACCAGCCCTGCCACATGTGTATGTCTGTATCTCTCTCTCTCTCTATATATATATATATATATGTATATATATCTATTTTCTGCCCATAACTCTGCTCTTGCATGGACAGCTGACTGTTTCATGTATCACATATTTGCATAGCTTTCACATACCAATGGGGTATGTTGCAAATCCCAACATTGCCCATGCAACGTCTGTGGTACGGGTGGTATTACACGCCCTTACAGGCATTTGCTGCATATTTTGGCAGACATCTATCCTTGCTGTACTCTCACTGTACTCGTACACGCCGGAGGCTTCATGTATCATGGCCTAGTTTTGATGTGTGTATGTCTATTTGTGCTGTGTGCATGGCTGTGGGTATGTCCCACTATCATCATTTGTAAAGGTGACAGCCCTATAGGTTCTTCGTGTAGACTGCTGTGTCATTTGACATGTCAGCACATACCTGCGGACAGTACTGCATGTCCTACTGCAGCGCATTTCGTACCTTCTACATTATCTTGCAGTCGATATTGCTGTTTCCTCACACATGTATCTGTTTCTGTTCATACCACTCCACCTCCTAGAGCAAATTTCTGGACAAGGCCTTATCTGATAGTGGGACACATAGGGGCAGTATTGACATGTTGCTCTTACAAACGTAGATAGTTGACACAATAATAGGTTTTGCATTAGTATGGCTTTTCTGTCGGATTTGGTGTCTTAATCACATGTTTGTCATTATTTCATGTCTTCAGTTATCATGAAAGTGCCAGAATGTTACTGTTGTTACGTGGAACACACCAAACATATGAGGCAGAACTCTGCACATTCTGCGTAAATCTGTACAGTTGCGGAGTATGTGTCTGATACAAAATATCAACTTTCTGACAACAATACACACACTGTATGGCGGCATCACAGGCCACATGCCATTACATTTATATTGCAGGACACACCCACCCAGACAGTTGTATTCCTCACACAGGCCAACAGCTGCTTATCCACACTAATTGGTCTATCATGTACCGTATGTGTGCGCCGGTATTTGCGCTTTCCTTCAGTGGCAGAGCTCATGTACGAGTATGGGGGACTGGACATTGTTACAGTGACACTGCATGACACCCTGAGGGACACATTACTTTTGTGTCTAATAACCTTCCACATTGACATTCACAGGGCATACGTTGTCATTCACTTTTGTCGGAGTACATGCGTATGACTTGTACATGTTTTCTCATTTGTCCTGCTGTCTTTCTTCTCACCTGTCCACCTAGTATCACTAGTTCTGTACATGTATTTTGGACAGGTTACCTTCATACCCCTAACCTGCACACATTATGAGTAAATGCCCTGACGTTTGACCTTTGCCCTTGTTACATTTGTCATAGTGATGTGCCTTTCTGGTAAATTGTTGGCAAGGCATTACGAACTGTGCGGTAGATAATAGTGACTGACATTTCCATTACATGATTAGTAACACTCATAACATCCGTATTCATGGCTATGCCTGTATTCTCACAACGTTCTGACTTTGTCTGGGGTATATCTAATATAGTCTTTATTTGTATTTCATGTACTATGCCTTAGTGCAGCTGTATTATTCTGACAGTTTGCCAGTTATGGGTACCATCTTGGTCGTACGCATGTCCATCCATGATAATCGCCTACATGACACTGATATAGGGCCCTACATATTGCCAAAATGGTTTCCGCAATATCCAGTGGTTGGTTTGCCCCATTATTGAGAATATAGGCGTGTGCTATACCCACATTACTCCCACGGGGCGGGCCTACGAAATCTCTGCCAAACAACACCTAGGCCCATTTCTGCATACCCATGATTCCCATACCTGACAAACTTCTACAGTACCCATTACACATGTTTAATGTGTGCAGTACTGAAATGTGGAGACACTTATATGCACTCCCCACTCTCCGGATATCAGTTCGTACATCATACATTCTATCGACACATGTGTCATCTCCCTTGCACCTGATACTGTTGCATGTACAGCTATTTCGTATTTGCTGAGGTCACTTATTTTGCGTCAATGTCGGTTGACACTACATATGGATCGATTTTTGGAGTCCTGCAATGGACACCTATCTGCATGTTTAAAGTGTAGAACTTGCTGGACTGTCACTTTCTGGCCAATGTTTTGGAATGCAGCGGTTTATTCACCTTTCGTGCATGTCTGCTTGTCTACCCATATTAGCTATAACATAGCCTATTTATGTACATATGTCATATCTACGGGACATAAGCCTGTTGTGTATACATATATACATGTACAATCCTCATTTCATAACTTGCTTTGGTTTACGTCTGTGGATTATGTGTATACACATATATCTATATCCATACCATACCTTTTCACTGTACAGATTGTCACAGAGTGTACAGCTGGTTGCCCCTTTATCTTCGGTGTGTTTTACATAAACCTGTGTCTATCTGGCAATGTAGTGGCATTTCATTTGAGACTTACAGTGGGGAATTCTGGCAAGCAGTTCAGGTTACAACTGCATACCCTTCAGAGAATCCATGCTACTGACACACCCGTTATTCTATCCACTTTCTATGTTTGTTCTGGCACATATCTGGGGTTTGTCCATATTTGTACCGGTAGTTTGCATGGCTTTGTCCGGTTTCATACTTTACGAGGTTGACAGGTTTGAGCCATGAATAACTAACGTAGGGGAAACAGCATTCATTTACTATGCTGTGAGCGGATCACACATGCACAGGCGCACTTGCATTTCCTTATTGTGGGTTACGCGCAGGCACGCATGCATATCCTTATTGTGGGTTACATATGTTTACTAAGTCTTTGTGCTTACATGGGCTTTATTACTTGTGACAGTACCAGTATATTATCTGTAATCTGGTTAACGGACGTATGCGAAACACACGTTCACCTTTACATATTTAACTGTCTGTACAGCACAGACGCATTCATTACACTTTCACATTATATGTGCTGTAGTCGTAGTTCAACCGGGACTGCATTCACATTGTCCGGATGCTGTAACCACTATACGTTTGGTGCTCTGACTCATTTATATGCATACCCATAGTACATAGCTACATTAACATATGCCTCACTGCTTCACTTACGTCACAGGCATCCATTCTCCTGCTGGGAAAAATGCGGTACTACATGTTACACATTCCCTATTCCCTACTGCTCTGGACCCAAGCTGCATATTTAATCACTGCAGGGATATTCAGAACCCAAAGGCTTATAGTCCTGACACATACAGGTCTTTAATTGTCAGGGTGTTCCTGTGGTGATCTGGGTTTAGGCTTGTCCACCTGGTGAACGGAACTGCCCTGACCATGTTCAAATGTCAGACAAAGCACATGGACAGGGTTTGTCCATTTTAAACATTTAATCTGTGTTTACAGACACAGGTGTTTGGGCACCTGTCAGCAGCTTATGATATTGGCAATACATAATATGTGTGGGGGTGGTTACAATACATAATCCACGGTGAGTGGTATTCCCATTCACATTTGACTATTTCCTGTATTCATTCTTACGAGGGTTATTATTTTGCACATGACTTAACTATGAATTAACTACAGGTATGCAGTAGTACAGTCAACATATGTGATGGTTTGTTACAGTATAAATGTACGGACCTCTGTAATACTGGGGACTACTCCACATCCTTCACAACATTTCATGCTTATGTACATACTATTATTCAGTGAACTTTCGAAGTTTGTGAGAGCAGTAATTACAGCTGTCCCTATTTGTCCACCCATCCTTTTAGGCTTTGTCCAGGTTTTGAGTTGAATATATATTGTCAATAATTCAGTTGGGAGACTTGTTCCTCTTTGCGAGGGGAGGTCCCACTTTGGACAGCTGTGTCCTGCGACGACACCTAAGACATGGCAAATGTCCTGTGATTTTAAGACAGTAATATATTTCTTATTTTCTTTACTAGTTGCATGTTACAGGTATTTTGTATCTGGTACACATAACTATTATTTGGGATAGCATAAGCTATTCAAATGCTATGGAATAAGCTTTTATCTTGGCATACACGTGTAATTCTATCTTTTGCACTGGCCAGGGGTATGTTTTATCATGCAAATTCTCACATTTCTACAAGGGATGTCCCACCTTGGCCATCTGAACAGGTGGCAACCCTAGTGGGGTGACCTGCATGGTGGACAGCTGTTCCATCCTGCGTAGTATGTTTTGCATGTCTGTGTAGAAACTGAACAGTACCATGACTACACATACATGTTTTGTCCAGATGTGTACATTTATGGACACCGTGGCGTGTAAACAACTCTGAGGTTTCAACAGGTTACTTATCCCACGCGGGATGTACACACATTTTGCCGAAACATTAACGCGCGGGCATTTGGATTTACATACCTGTGATGGGATGTTTACAAACGTGGGATACATATTTGCAATCCTGACACTGCCTAGGACGATACTTCCTACTACATATGGGGAATACTCGCTATGTGTAGGTGTATGGATGCGCAAGGCTGGTAGCTGGATTTGCTGGACATTCGGACATGGGTGCGGGTTATGTGCTATACAGGGGTTGTTGCGTATTGCATTTGCATGCATGGGTTCTGCTTTTGGATATCCCGGTTCCGCATATGGCATCCTATGTGTATGTGACGGTTACGTTCATGTGTATAGCACATTTTAATATACATATGTTTGTGTGTGTTTGGTATACAATTTGGACTGTCAGGTCTCTTTACGGTTGTTATATAGCTACAACTGCCCAGCTGTGTACTATCACTACCACTGTGGGACTGCTGGTGACCATGCCCATGGGGCTAGATGTGTGTATTGGCGGTGCGCTGACATGATGCGCTTCACTTCCACTGGGTATAACTTCTGACAGTGCAGTACATTACAGACACACGATTTTAAATATCATTTGTTCCATGTACGGAAACTCATATTGTGTTGCGTGCATTTCTGTTTGGTTCTCCATTTTGTGTGGCCGGGAACTGTCTTGCATGCTTTGCATACGTTTCATTATCCACGGACACTGATAGGTGCGATTACTATTGCAGGCAGGCTATAATATTCAGCAGTTTAGGTTGCCCATTGCCAGCCGACATTGTCACACCTCCGGGCGCAGCTTAGTAACGCCCCATGCACTCGCGCACGTGTCCTATGCACGTGGATGTGGTAGCGGCGCACCTTCATTAATATGCATATGGCGCTACTACACCATTTATATGCTGCACGTTCAGTGCAGGCCTTACACCGGCCTTGCGCCAAGCTTCATGAATCTGGGGGTTAATCTACTTCTCTGTTTCTGCCGCTCATCCCCCTCATACTCTTTTTTTGCAAATATTTTATTTGCATTTTGCATTGACATCATCACAACTATCAAGGCATTTTGCTCAGTAAATGCATATTGAGGTGATTACAGTAAGGAGAAAATTAAAAAGGAGGTTCATGAAGAATACACAGAAACAGAATGATTGTAATACTTGCTTCATATATTGAAATGTTTTCAAAATATCTTAGTATATAATACATTATGACTATCTTAGTTTTAACTATATCCCTCTGCCACTTATACGAACTGTTAATTTTCACTTGAAAACTCTTTTAGACCAAAAGTAACTAGATTTTGCTCACCAAAACTTTCACAAATACCATAAAATGGTGTAGCAGAGTTTCACATTGAAGGCTAAGACCCAAAAACGGATGGCTATCTGATATCCTGAGTATCCACACATGTCAGTCTTTATCCCTCTGTCACTGTTTCAGGTAGTCTGTCATCTAACCTTATCAGTTGAAGTTTCTATCATAGATATTATTGCAGCAAAACCTCTGATACATTTAAACCCAGAGAAAGTTTTTTTTACTTAGATTTCAGTGACACATTTCTTTTCAGTAGCCATCAAACTGCAAAACAATGAACACTGTGACCAAGACATCTGATCAGGAAGTGGGGTCCCGTGGTCAGCTCTGATGAGAAAACATAACTAGATGTGAGTACATGACAAACATATGATCTCATAAACTGATCTCATGTCCTCATAACTTCATAGGGTATATGGAGCGGTAGAAAATGTGAAGAATTCACTGTGGTGTATGAAAAGAAGTATGCATTGTTCTTCATGCAAAAATATTAAGACAATTAAAGGAAGGAGATCTCAAGGGCCAAACAACCATGTTTGACATTAAAATAATACTGTTTGCAGTATACGTCAATTGTATACAAAAATTGTGCAGTTTATAAACATAAGATTACCTGTCCCTGTCATCTTGTTTTTCTCAAAAATTCTGGTCAAAGCCAGAAATAATGGTCCAGATAAAGAAAAGCACAAACTCAGGAGCATATTTTAAGTATTACTAAGAGAGTACAGGCAGGATGGAGTGGGTGGAGAAGAGTGTCAGGAGTGATTTGTGACAGACGAGTACCAGTAAGAGTGAAAGGGAAGTTCTACAAGAGGGTAGTGAGACCAGCTATGTTATATGGGTTGGAGACAGTGGCATTGACAAAAAGGCAGGAGTTTGAGCTGGATGTGGCAGAGTTAAAGATGTTAAGATTTGCACTGGGTGTAACAAGGGTGGACAGGATTAGGAATAAGTATATTAGAGGGTCAGTCCAGGTTGGAAGGTTTGGAGACAAAGCCAGAGAGACAAGATTACGTTGGTTTGAACATGTGCTGAGCAGGGATGCTGAGTATATTAGGAAAAAGATGCTAAGGATGAAGCTACCAGGTAACAGGAAAAGAGGAAGGCTTAAGATAAGGTTTATGGATGTGGTGAGAGAGGACATGCAGGTGGTTGTTGTGACAGAGCAAGATGCAGAGGACAGGAAGAAATGGAAACAGATGATCCGCTGTGGTGACCCCTAATGGGAACAGCCGAAAGAAGATGATGATGATGACTATAATTCACCTTAAAAGTTAATACAACAACAAGTTTTGCATTAGCAAGCATTTTCTGAACAATAACTCTTGTTATCTGAATTACTGTCTGACCATAATTTTCGACGATTTAAGATGAAATAAAAAAAATGTACAAGGGCACGGCAAAAATATGAAGCAAACCAGGGTCATTCTGCAAAGTTGTGGACAGTTGTTAAGTATATGTAGGGCAAAGTAACCATGGAATGTAGGAGTCCCAATCTTGTGAGGAACTTGATAGCTCTATACAAACGAGGCTATCATGGTATTTGGCTAAAAGGACACCATTCGTACAGAATGGGAAGTATATATAATGGCATAAGCAATAGTACTTAATTCCACAAATGTAGTGATATTCAAGTATGGACAGCAAGCATTGTCACAGCTGCTTAACAGTGTATACAGTACCATACCTAATTGTTTATATCCTAAATGCACATGCTGCAACAGCAAGTCAAAAACTTAGGTACCAAAACATTATGACACCAGATTTTGGTTCATGATGTTGTTCCTGTAAACTGATGTTATTTGGCAAAAACAGTAGGACAGATTCTATATTCATACCTGGACACTGGACAGACTATGCCAGTTATGACAGCTTACCAAAGCAGATGGTTTTAGAGGTAGGCTAGTAATTCTGCAGACAAGCATTATAAGTGTTGAAACCATCCTGTATTCAGGCACTTTTCAAAGATGCACAGGTTACGCAGCTGGCCTGTCCCAGGTACTGACCAGTTGCTTCCTACATGATGCTTACTCTCCAGTCATCTGGGATATGCCTTTCTCTCCACGCTGCTATGAGTACTCTCAGGAGCCATTTCTCCCGTCTTACTTAGCATCTTTATCTTAACTGCTGTGGCCTCATCTGAGTCTGCGACTTTCCCTGACTTTATTTTCCTTAGTGCTGTTCTTAATTCTTCTCGGGTGGACTCCTCTTCTTCTCTCATTGTATGCTGTCTCCAGATTAGGACAGATTCAGTGAGGTTTTCTTCATTCATAAGCGGGATGTACTCCTTTCATCTGTTTATGATGTCCAGTGAACTGTTGAACAGGTTGTTGCTGGTATCTGTTATGAAGGGTATCTAACTATCTTTTTTATCTTTCTGTCTTTGTGTTGCAACCTGATATAGTTTCTATGTGCCACCTTCTGAGTCACTTTCCAGAAGCTGTTAGAGTGCCTCCGATGTCCTGTTTTTTGCTATTGCAACTCCCTTCTTAGCTTGTTTGTTAGCCAACCAGTATTTATTACTAGCCTGGTCTGTCTTTTCTACCTCCCAAATTTTCCTGCATTCCTTGTTTCTTTTGAAGAATTCTTGGATGTTTGCTTTCCACCACCGGCTTTCCTTATGTACCTTATTTCCATAACTGGCTCATCCAGATATCTGTTCTGTAGTCCTCACATCCTGGGACAATGCCTGGGCACATCAATGCAGTCTTAGCCTTAGAGATAGCGTTATTGATCAGTACAATGATAATTCTTTCCATGACTTTACATATAAGACTAATTAGACTTATGGGTCTGTAGTTTCCAGGGTCTGTCGATGTCTCACCTTTGTGCAGAGGGTTGATTGTTGTTCACTGTTCATGAAGCACAAAGCCTGTTTATAGACTATGGTTAAATATCTTTGAATACTGCCCACTGATCCAGTCTTTTTAGCCTTAGAGATGGCATTGAAGACCTGTTCCCTAGTGATATTTGGGAGAATTATATTTCATGGCATTTCCTGCAGGGAGGTTGAGGAAGAGACAGGTTTCAAGTTAGAAATTAACTGTCTGCCAGTAGGTTTGCTATATCTTCTGGCTGAGCTCTGTACACAACTGTTTATTGCCTTTGAAGTTGTGGACGTAGCTAAAGAATCCCTTGTTGTTGTCCTTGGCTTAGGAGGTCAAATGTACTTCAAATTTGGCTTTGATAGACTTTATTCATCCTCTGAGTTGTTTGTTTAGTTTGCTGAGAGTACTTTTATCTTGCGGAGTACTACACCTCCTAACTTTTGTCATGATTTTCTTCCTTCTGTTACAAAGCCTGTCAATGTTGTGATTCCACCAGGGTGGCTTGTTTTTTGATTTAGTTCTGTACTTATTCCTGGTGGGTGCAGCTGCCTCTCTGCAATTATTGGCATGCTCCATTTTGTGGTCTGTCCATACCAGAGAGGATATTACAATAGAGGGTGTGCAGCACTCTCCCATATTAGTGAGGACCAGATCTAGTATGTTTACACACCTGGTCTGTTTCTTGACAATCTGGTCCAGGGAGGAAGTGGTATGGGATTTTGCCTATGGTGATTTGAACATGGAGAAGCTCAAGTGCATTGTCTGTTTAGCCAGCCTTGTGATATATTTATTTTTGATGCAAATTGAGACTTCAACATCTTAACTCCCTGTCTGTGTCCTAGCTGGTCTAACTGTGTGGAAGCTACTATAGCCTTGCATTTCCAGTGTGCTCTTAGTGACCTTAAACCACGTCTCAGTAACTACAAAGACATTTGCATTTTTTTTGTGTGTGTGGAGTGCTTGTTTCTTGTTTAAACTCTTAGCATTGAGCAATAACACCTTTAGATTTTTATTGGCTTTGAGTTGCTATGTCAGAAGTACTGTCAGTTTGATATTGCCTAAAAAGGCACTATATGGGGAGGACAATATTTTAGCTAATATTCAGAAGCCTAGAGTGGAGAGGTGCAGACCATCCTTGGCAAAGCAGCATAGTCTATTGACCATCTCATTCCATGCTGGTAAATTTTGCACCCCCTTAGAATGACACCAGAAACTAAGCCAGTTACTAAAGTCAATCATCTTTTGTTCATATTGTGGCATCATCTTTGAAGAAGGTAAAATGCTGTTCAATCTAGGCTCATACCAGCCTGGGAAACTCCATGATGTCTCTCTTCATATAGTCTAGGGAGGTACATTGTAGGCAATTTACAATCATATGGACTATGATTGAGTCATAGTGGTACTTGTGGTCCAACGACCTGAGAGCGTGCATGATGTGATAGACCAAAGCCCCTAATAAGCAACTAACTGTGACTTTCTCCTTCCTCAGCCTGATGAACGGGATATTGGTGTATTTCACAAAGGAGTTACTAATGACCAGAATTTTGGATTGTGTGGTGGCTTGCCTTATGGACTTAGAAGTCGATGTTCAATGATACGTGGTGGCACATGTTCATGTGGGTGTTATTTTGAAAGAGTGCAATTGTTATTTTAACTTCATCTATGAGGCATTTGGGGTTTAGGAAGCTTACATTTTAAGTCCTACAACATACATGGTCTATGTGTGTCTCTCATCTGTACTGCGTGTGATGTGTGCTGCATGTGTACTATTGACAACCTGAATGACATTAAGAGTACTTTTATGTAGGAGCATTGCCTCCAGTGACATAGTGTAAATACATCTCACACATACCAAATCAGTTGTTTGAGAATTAACTGGTTGTCAGTAAACAGGAGGCAATTTCTACAGATGTGAATTTTATTGGCAGTTGCGTTTGAATGCCAATAACTGGCCTGGACTCAATGGACATGTTTTAATACCATGTTTGCTTAAGTTAAAAGTACTAGAAAGATGATCCCTAAATATAAGAATATAAGGCATATATGTGCATACTTTTGCCCATATATATATATATATATATATATATATATATATATATATATATATATATATATGTGTGTGTGTGTGTGTGTGTGTGTGTGTGTGTGTGTATATATATATATATATATATATATATATATATATATATATATATTTTTTTTTTTTTTTTTGTTCGATTCACAGCTAGAGCGTCTTCTGCATGGAGACATGCGTGAATGGGTGTACCTTCGTTGAAGGTTGTGCGTCAGGGCTGGTAACTCGGCACGTAAAAATCAACTACCAATCATTAGTGGACCTTTGTTCCGCTGTGGCGACCCCTAACTGGGAAAAGCCGAAAGACACAAATATATATATATATTTTTCCCCCATGGGGAATGCATTCTATTTCGATTTTCTATATTTTATTTTTTTGTAAATAGTATTGACTCAAAGCTATGCACTGTGAATTTATTTTCAGTGGCTCCTTTAAGATGGTGTTTCAGTTCCTCGGGCTTGGTGGACATGTGATTGAATACAAAAGCTTTAAAATGAGTGAGTACTTCCAGCATTGTTATCTGATGATGCTCATGTATTTTTTTAATAAAAGTGTTTATATTTCATTGTTTTTAAACAAGTTTTTATTTTAAAAGACTTCTGGATTAAAGTTCTTGTGGATTTTATCTATCGCAGTTTCTTTCCTCTTTTATAAACACTAATCCAGGTAACTGAGAAATATGAATATATCTATATCTATATATATATCTATATCTATCTATCTATCTATATATATATATATATATATATATATATATATATATATATATATATATATATATATATGTGTGTGTGTGTGTGTGTGTGTGTGTGTGTGTATATATATATATATATATATATATATATATATATGTGTGTGTGTGTGTGTGTGTGTGTGTGTGTGTGTGTGTTTCTATCTCTCTCTCTCTCTCTCTCTCTCTATATATATATATATATATATATATATATATATACATACTGGTCATTCTCGTAAGTTGAGTAGAAATTTTAGTGGTGTAGTTCCTAGGATTCAGTACGCGGTTAATAGAAAATGAGGTATTCAGGCCTGGTGGTTTTCCTGCCCTCAGTCCAACCTGCTATTCTGATTCCTTCTTTTCTAGTCTGTCATTTCTATTGCTGTCCAGAGCTTTATAGTGGATCCTCTCAATGTCATGAAAAGTGAAAGTGTTATGTCCAATGTTTTTCTTAGAATACTTGGCCAAGGGATTGGCAGGGGTGCCTTAATATAGGCTGATGCAGTGATGTGTCTCCTGATCTTTAACTTATCCATAGTCTTTCCCACATAAAAAGCCAAAGTTTGCATTGAACTCTAAAATCAACTGTGTCAGAGTTGCAGTTACTGTAGCCTATGCTCCAAAATTTCTGGTTGTTGGGACAAAAGAAAGCATCCTGGTTGCTTATCAATCTGCAAATGTTACAGAAAGGTGTGCTGCATTGATAGGTGCCTTGCTTAATTTGCAAATTCTGTACTAGTGCTCTTCTTTCTACATGGTACCTTATGATCTTGTTTTTTAGATGGTAAAGGCCAGTTTAGGGGGAAGACCTTATTCAGAGTCTTGTTGTCGATAAAAAATGCACCAGTTGTACTTGATTGCTCTCTTGATGTTGTTAAAGTCCAATGAGTAGGTGAGGGTGGTGCTCGTCCTTCACCTGTCACTGTGCCTGTGTCTGGTGAAGTTACAGAGATATCTGCCAATCTGGTTGAAGGAATGTTCCAAACTGGGGTCATTGTTTTCTTTACTAATTATGACGGGGTCTATGATTTGTTTCCTGAAATGGTTGCAATATGCTCAGGCCAGAAAGTCTTTTTGTAGTTCTATGATGTTACCTGTTAATAAATATTTTTCCTTAGTCACTCTTGCTATCCTTAGTCCTAGCAATTTAATTGCATTCATTTTTATTCTCTGTGGATGCATGTTGTTGTAGTGGAATAGCAAGTTGAGCCAATCGGGTTTTTGGTCCTAGTCATAGGTAATGAATCCTGTCTCCAGAATTTTGCTAATCTGGATATCTGAAAAAATTAATACACACCTAACACTGGAACTATCAGCTGTAGGAAACAGCAGATGAATGTAGACACAAACCCCACAGGCAGATCTGATGAGGCTACATGAAAGCGCTGCAGATTTGGCTCCAAAAAGTTGAGACTCTTTTTCTTTATAGTTTTTTGATAGATCAACATGCCCAGCATTTTTTTTTTTCCTTTTTGGTTTATCAGATTATAATAGTTTAAACTAGGTATGTAATTTGCTGAAAGATGACATCCATGCCTTGGAAATACTTAGATTGGTTTTATAATAAAGAAAAATAACTGTAGTGTAGAAGGTGATAGATTAAGACACAAAGTGTTTTTTTTTTTTTTTTTTTGTAATGGACTTGATTTTGCTTTGCAGTCACAGTTTGCTGCACTTATGTTTAAGATTTTTTGAAAAGAGTTGTTAGCATTCATTATATGCAATTAATACACAGTTGTTAAGTCTTTGGAAACAGATAATAGTTGTTTGGCAAGGCAGTATTCTAGACTGCACCCCCAGTGGTGATCTATCTTACATTAATGGCAATACCTCTGAGGGCAGACATGTCTTGAAGAACAGCCCCTCTCTGAACAATTGAAATAAGTGCATGTTGTCACATGCTTTAAGACATTATCTGAGCAGCACTCATCTGCCTGTAAAGTAGTATTTACAAATAAATAGATGTTTTCAGAAAAGACGTGTGATAATGCAAATGATTTTTCCACTACTATATTCTTTAGGAGAACGTGGTACTTCAACATGGACACTGCTATTTTTTTTTCTGTAAGCCATGAGTTTTTAGCCTGACAAGGCTTTCACAGAAGTATTTTAAGTTGGTTCCCCAACAACAGGAAGGGGATTTCCCTCCAGGATTTGGTTTGGAAGGCACTATTTGTTAGATTTTCCTTTTCTTGAGCCCTTACTAATTTAAGCTAAGGACCATGCCCACGCCAACCTATGATCTTTAGTGACAGCACAACCATGGCAACAGGGACCAGCAGGCCATCCTAGCTTAATGAGTTCCTTTACAAACCTGCAGTTGACCCTAAAGGATTTGGTGACATTGACACAGACAACCATATAGCTAGTGAATCCAGACAAAATAGCCATGTGTCCCTGGAAAAAAAAAATTCTTAAAAGACTCAAAAGCTTACAATGGAAAGGTTATTTAAATCACTGTCTTAGTAAAAAAACTTATTCACAGGGTTCTTCAACTCATAAAAACCCCACATGGCAAAACATGGACCAGAAGCTGATAACAAAGTGGAACAAAGCCCTGGAAGAAACAAGACTGAAACTATTGGAATATTACTTAGATACATCCAGCAACTAGCACAAATTGAGGAAAGCATTGTCGATCCAAGGTCAATAGAAGAAATAAGAGAGAGAGAGAGAGAGAGTCAACACCTTCAAAACCATGATCATAGAAAGAAAAATTAGAAAAATACATTGAAACATAGTAGATCAGAAAGACCTCACAACATCCTCCACATATCATTTCTAAGCAGACCCAGACACAGGCTCTACTATAGACAACACCATTCTTATTCCTCAAAACAGAACGATGCAAACAGACCCCAGCAAGCAAGTAATGAACACCAGAATTTTCCCACATGTCAATAATCACCCAAACCAGATCTACTGCCAAAACACCCCACAACCACCCCAACAAAATGGGCCACCAGCTTACACAAGGACCAACAGAAAGAACCAAACTGGATACCCTGAGCACTCCACAGCAGAAATGGGACACTACACAACCTACACCACAAGCTCTCCACTCATAGGACCTATACCAACCATGACATGACAGATCACCACAAGGAACATACTACTGGAGAATCAAAACATGGCAGGGGAAAGGAGAGCTGAAGTATCTCTGGTAGTCCCCCCAACACCTTTAACAGCAAACAAGGCTGGAGGTACCAAAGAAACAAAAAAAACAATTTGGAACTGCTCCACAAAGCCACTAAACATGACTGTATGCAAAGTCTTTAACAGAGGACTGAACTTAATACCATTCCAAAAGAGCTCGGTGATGGGCACAGTCATTCATCTAAAACTCTTTACTAGGAAATTTAACCTTAAAATATTTTTCATGGCAAAAAATAACATGAAAACAGCAACCTTACTGACCCCAATGTACCTACTATTCCAGTAAGAAAATGGAAAAAAGTTAAATTTTTGCCTCCCTCCCAAATCTACCATCACTAATTTGGAGAACAGTTGTGAGGCAAACATCCACAAGATACTGAACACACCCACTAGGAGGAAATTTTACAGTCCTGACAATGAGGAAACCAGAGCACTGATTAACCTATATAAGGATGAACAAGATGAATCATGAAGGCAGACAAAAAAGACAGCATTTTGGTCACTGATGCATCAGCCTATAGCACTAAAATCCCAAATATGCCTACATATTATGAAGGTACAGACCTGGGCAGGATCAAATATGCCTATGAAGAGGTCTTGACTAAAAATCACGAACCAAGGAAGGACTTACAAGCAATCATTTACATGAATTTTTGACAGTCACCCACCTGAGACTCCCAAACTTTTCTGGCATTCCCAAGCCACACAAGAATCCACTTAACCCTCCTAACAGACCATTGATAGCCAGCGGTGGCTCTATCACTGAACCTATCTCAATATATCTGGAGGTGCTGATCAAGCCACTAACTGAAAGCAACAAGTCATCCATACTAGACTCCACGGACTTTCTGAGAAAGGTCAAGGAAATCCAAGTGGACCATGAGTCCATCCTGGTCATAACTGATGTCAAAGCTTTGTACACAGTCCAACCACATGATTAATGCATACATGCAGTAGCAGAAGCTTACAGTAAGGAGTGGAAAGCCCTGTGTGGGGAAACTAAATCTATAGGAAAGCTGCTAAAATGTTTGCTTAACAATAACTTTTTTCACTTTGAAGGAAAATATTGTAAACAAACCACAGGGATTGCAGTCGGAGCAGCCATGGCACCTAGCATGGCTAACACCACACTGGGAAAAATGGGAAGAGGAATATGTATACAGCTCCCCCTTTTACCAACATTTGACCTGTTACCTCTGTTTTATCAATGACATCTTTATTATTTATAATGGGAGCTTGGATCTTCTTGACTGATTTGTGGAGAATATTAGCAATTCCATGAGTTTCCTCTCCTATACCAACACCTACTTGCAGCTAAATTTTTGGGCACCCAAATTAGTAAAAAACTGGAGACAGGATTAATCACCAGTGACTGGTAATGAAAACCCACCTGGGTCAATTTGCTATTCCACTACATCAGCATGCAGCCGCAGAGAACAAAAATGCATGCAGTCGGATCTCAAGGACTGAGTATAGACATAGTGACTAATGAAAAAGAATCATTCACAAGAAATATCATAGAACTACAAAAAGACTTTCTGACCTCAGGAAAGTACAACTGTTTCAGCAAACACATCATAGACTATGTCATTATTCATAAAGACAACAATGACCCCAGTTTGGATTATTCCTTTGACCAGACTGACAGATATCTCCTCAACCTCACCAGAAACAGGAACAATGATAGGTGGACAACTAGCATCACCCTCACCTATTCCTTGGACTTTAATGACATCAAGAGAGCAATCAGGAGCAACTGGTGAATTATCAGCTAAAACAAGACACTGAATAAGATCCTCACCCCATAACCAGGCTTTACCATTCATAAAAACAAGAGCATAAGGTACTATGTAGAAAGAAGAGAATTAGCAACTTGGGAAAGGCACCTATCAATGGGGCCCACCTTTCTGCAACTACTTCAGATTTATGAGCAGCCAGGATGCTTTCATTTGCCCCAATAACCAAAAGAAATTTTGGAGTAACTGCAACTCTTACACAGTTTTTTTACAGAGAACAATGCAAACTTTGTATGGCTTTTTATGTGGGAAAGTCTAAGAAAAAGTTAAAGACCAGGACAGCACATCACTGCACCAGCATATGTCAAGGCACCCCTACCAACTTCCTGGCTAAGTATGCTAAAAAAAACGTTGGACACAACACCTTCACTTTTCATGTCATTGACAGAATCCATTATGTAGACGTGGATGGCAACATAAATATATATACTGTATATACACATCTGTTTTTATATATCTCTAACATCATCCAATATGCTGACGATTCCACCATTATCTGCTCTGCCACATCTACCCCTGAGCTTCTAAAGCTCACACAAGAAGCTTTCTCAATTACTGAGCATTGGATGAAAATAAACCACCTTGCTCTCAATGCCTCCAAAACTAAACTCATGGTATTTACTCCCTCTAAAACTACTCCATTTGATACAAACAAATTCCTGATCACTAGTCAAAACAAATCAAGCCTAGAACTCGTATCTGAAACTAGGTTACTTGGTGTTCAAATTGATAACCAGCTTAATTTCAACTCCCACCTACACCTAAATATTAAAAAAAACACCAAAAGCTGGGTATGCTCTACCGTCAAAATCAATACCTCACAAAGACCTCTAAAATCACTCTGTCTTCTTCCTTTCTTATTCCCTCCCTTCTCTATGATTCACCTCTCCTAACTAATATTCAGTCCTCTCTTAAGAAACAACTTTCTTCTTGCTACAACAAAATCGCCAAGTTCGCCAATGGCCACAGGTCATCCACCCATCACTGTTCCTCTCTCCAAAAACTACATTGGCTTGAACTTCCACATCAGCTCAATTACATTCAGCTTACCCTAGCCCATAAGCTCATTAACAACTCCTCTCTTTGTCCCTCCCTGTCTTCTGCTTTTAAGTTTCACTTACCTGATAGAGTCTTAAGGTCAAACAATCAAAACCTATTAGAAATACTTAAACCAAAACGCCCCCCAGGCAAAAACCTACTATCCTTTAACATAGCTCGTCTTTGGAACTCACTCCCACCGTCCATTCGTACCATCTCTAATCTTTATACGTTCAAAAAATCTCTTCATACTCATCTTACGTCCCAATGGGAATGCTCTTGTTCCCATCCATCATAAAAATATGGAACCGTTCATCCTCCATTCATTCACTTCCGACTCAACAAAGCCTATATACTTATTACTTTCTTCAAATCTAACCACACTATACAACAATATAATCCTACCTCTTTAAAGCCCTAACACACCTCTCATTTAGTGTACCTTATTTAATATATCGCATTTTTGAATGTACCTCAAATGCATAAGCAATGACTGTATTCTGTTTTACATTGTATAAGTAGCTTAGCTCTATTGTTTTCACCTTGTCTGTTAGTTTGCTTTAAGAGCTTTTTCAAGTGTATGTACATATTCTGTATGTCTGTTCTTTTTTTGGAGCTTTTCTCCCCAGGACTCCATTGAAAACGGGTTCTTTTAGGCCCAATGGACTATCCTGGTAAACCAACTGCAAATAAATAAATAAATAAATATATATATATATATATATATATATATATATATATATATATATATATATATATATATATATATATATATAAAATATGTATAGTTTACTATCATATTATCATATATTCTACAGTCAAAATAAATTCCTACCTTAAATATTGACTAAGAAGTTTGACTCAGAATGTCAAGAAAGTCAGAATTACGCAAACACACTTCCTGTTGCAAATTCAACCTTTCTCAGCATCCAAAGACTGCAGTCTGATACTGCACATCACGTATCATGACAATTTTTGCACCACCAAATGGGAGGGGCTGCACCCCCACACCCCCTGCAAATTATATATTCCAACTCTGAGATTGCACTACAGTGGAGAAAAGCGTAAATTTCCAGATCCCCACTGTACCACAATCTCTAGTTATAAGAGTGACCTCATATGTGCAAATGCACTGTGCATTCGTTGAACCAGGTCTCACACAAATGAAGGTCTGGCAACACGGAATTCAGCCAAACATACTTCAACATCCTGCGGTTGCTGAACCTTCACTCGAAATTATGATTATAAACCTTAAATATATATATATATATATATATATATATATATATATATATATATACATATATATATATATATATATATATATATATATATATATATATATATATAAATATACATGGTTTACCTTTACGAAGCCAAATCACAGTGGTGCTATTGCTCATATGAGCGAATCATAACCACGAAAATGAAAACAGTGACAGTTATGGTCGAAAATCAGCAAAATCGAAAAGCAGACACACCCCCCCCTACTTGTATATCCCAACTCCGAGACCGCACTACAGTGGAGAAAAGGATTCATTTCCTCAACCCCACAATCATCCTGCTGGCCATGAAAATCCATTTGGCATTCTCCATTCTACTGTTTTGGTACTTCGTTGTTCTCGTTCTTCGACTTTCATGTGTCAATGAACATGTATTCATGAAAAACAGCTTTTGCGATTCTGATATAGATCCATATACATAT
The DNA here is from genome assembly GCF_019279795.1 of Protopterus annectens. Lineage (NCBI taxonomy): Eukaryota > Metazoa > Chordata > Ceratodontiformes > Protopteridae > Protopterus > Protopterus annectens. The sequence continues at coordinate 883,614,066 of NC_056732.1, forward strand.
ATGTGTATGAATGATGCATGTATCCATATTTCTCCGTTACCTGGATCAGTTTTTATAAAAAAAATGAAATGAAGAAAGAAAAATGATAAAAGATATAACCCTAACAGCCTAAACAGGAGTACCTCTTATTTTGCTGAATAACTACTAAGTGCGTTCCATGTCAACCACACGACACTATATCACCCTTGGATCCTTAGCAATATCCAGCCCATTGTAAATGAACACATCTAACACTGGAACTATCAACTAAAGGTATCAGCAGATGAATGTAGACCCAAGCCCCACAGGCAGATGTGATGAAGGTACACAAAAGCACAGCGGAATTAGCTCCTCAAAGTTGAGACACTCGTTACTTGTATTTTTTGATAGGTTGACATATCCAGTAATTTTTATTCCTTTTTCTTTAATCAGCTCATAATGGCATAAGCCAGAAATGTAACTTGCTGGAAGGTAATGCCAATGCATGGCAATACATAAGTTGGTTTTAAAATAGATGCAACTGAAATCTAGCTGTCAAGTTTTTGGAAACAGGTAAAACTTGTTTGGCAAGGAAGTGCTCTAGACCTTGCCTCCAGTGGTGATCAATCCCCACCAATGGCACTACACCTGAGAGCAGACATATCTTGAAGAATGCCTCCTCTCTGAGCAAGTGAAATAAGTGCATGTTGTTTCAAGCTTTAACGCAATATCCGAGCAGCTCTCATCTGCCTGTAAAGATGTATTTATGAATAGAGAGATGTCTTCATACAATAAGTAGATTTGACAGTCCTACTTTCATTTTTAACTGCCTTTCTGTTGTGTAATACTGCAAATGATCTTTCTACTACTGCATTCTTTTGGCAAATGTGGCACTTCAACAGGGATACTGCCTTTTTTTTTTCATGTAAACCCTGAGTTTTTAGACTGGTGAGATTTTTCACAGAGCTGTTTTGTGTTGGTGCCCCAACAACAGAAAGGGGATTTATCTCCAAGATTTGGTTTGGAAGGCACTTTGATTTTCCTTTTATTTTTGGGGAAACGGAATAATAATGTACTCATGTATGTGGTACTTTAACAATGTGCCCACTCTGCTACAGGGATGGTTCATAACTGGGTAATATAGCATACATATCTTCCTCACGACTGTTGCTATGGCATGTAGTGCAGATAGTATAGTTTTGCACTATTTAATCTTTCTGAATCAAAATTCTTATAAATGTATTATATCTCTTGCTTTTATGTTGCACTCTACAATTCTCATATGTGATGCAGGCATTCCCTCAAGCATTTGTTTTGTAAGCTTACTGAAAGGTATTATTTTGTCAGCTTTGAGCATTAAGCCCTTGACATAACTATTTCTTTAACTGAAAATAAAGTAATAATATTTGTGATTCAGGCCATCATTTGATTGATGAATATTTTGGAACCAACATTCCTAATCGATTTCAATATATCTCCGAAATGCTTTTACTTTTCCCCACCATTGACAGCTGTGGAATAAATTAAAAAAAATCTAGCATGCTTTTCTGACAAGCATGACAAAGTCACTGCATATGCTATGAGTAGCTCATTGAATGCTTTGCAGTTCAGTTTTAGCTCATACTTCTGTAGATTAAGTAACATTGTCTTCCGTCTTTGATATGCCTTACATAAGAACTTTTCAAATATTCTTGCAAAGATTTTATGGAGTATTTCCACTTTCCTTTCGTTACCATAGGCATATCTGTCAATTTTTTCACATCCCTGCATAACTGCCAATGTTTTCCTTTTTGTTTGCATTCATAATGTTTTATACCTGTAAAATGCTTTAGAGCCATCAATAACTATTCTATACTATTGTAGAATTTTCACTTCTATACCCATCTGATTATCATCTGTTTGCAGCACAAACATCTTTTTCAAAACATAATATTTTAATGTTGGGAATTTGTTTGCAGATTCCTTAATTATTTCAAAACTTTTTTTTCTGCCGGTTGTTACCTTTCTGTGCAACACTTCAACAGTTTTGCTGTTTGCAATGATATGTGTGCAATGCTGATCAGCACTCTTGCTTGTCTTTGCTATGTTTATTTGTCTTGTCTTTTTTCACAATTGCTCATATTTTCTTAATAGGTTAATCTAAGGTGCCACTAATCAGTGACCTTGGTTTAACAGTAGTGGTTCAGTTAACTTACACAGTGAGTATACTATGTATTTTATTATGTCTGTCTAAGGTGTTAATGACCAGTAACCTGAATAAATTATGTATTTTAATCTCTGAAACTCTGAGAATGTTCTGTGTAACAGCATTTAGTGGTTCACGGATATAAACAGAGAGTGTACCATATATTTTAATAAGTTAGTCTAACAGTCTAATGAGCAATGATCTCAGTGAATTAAAAATGTTAATCTCTAACATTCAGACAGAATATCTGTATAACACCAGTTAGCGGTTCTTGCCCATGTACAGTGAGTGTACTATATATTTCAAAAAATCTGCCTAGGGTGGAAGTGAACAGTAACGTGAGTGATGCGCTATAACAGTAATTATTAGATAACATCCATATATATATTGGAAGTGCTAAATATTTAATAAATCCATTTAAACTGTTTTTCCTCAATGGCCTGTGTGAACTTAATTTTTAATATCCTATATTTTCAGTAAGTCTGTATTTGGTGCCACTGACCAATCCTGATGATTGCATATAATAATTTGGAATAGTCATGAGACTTATATTAGGAAGAGAGTAGTAAATTTTCTTATAACTCTTAGCAATATTTAATTCTTTTTATGCTTCTTGAATAAGTCATACCTTGATAGGTGGTTATACATGCTCATTGTGATGTATCAGGCATGCATTAAATTTGTAAGAACTAGTGGATCAGTTGATCAATAAATTTCATATGGAATGTTATTCGTGTAGAGATTTATTTCATCAAGGGAAATGATTACTCTCATGTCATGTATGCCTGTGTGAGGATGTGAGACATTGCTAGCTATGCTAGGACAAATAGGGTAGTGGATGTGTACATATGCCAGCATAGCTTAGCTGGAGTTTTGCAAAGAATTATATGTTATTTGTATATCAAACTGATTTGTACAGATGCTTGAGTTGGAAATGTATTTGTAAAGCTGCTTGTGTAAAAATGTACCAACAGTGGGTCCTGTTGGACAGAAAAGAAATACACCTTATGTCAGACTGCATTGTAACTGTTGAAATGAATCTATTGTAACAGAGGATACTGGAAGAGAAGAGGTTAATCTCAGTACAGCTAACTTTGAATAATAGTCTGAAATTAAATTACCTGGTTTAGGCCATAAAGATTGTATCTTACCGTTCTGATTTCAGCTAGAGACAAAATGTCTGTGAAAACTAGGACTAGGAATCCTACTGTATTGTCCTTAGGGGAAAACTAATTGCTAACCTGGAAGGATGGAAGTTTTGAAATGGTTTTATAGATTCCAATTGCTATAACACATCTCAGCATAGCTATATCTGTGTGCATGGTAACACATATGTGCTAAATACTGGCTCAGTTTCTCATAAAGAGGGGTAGTGTGTGAACCAGAAGTCAGATGACCAGATGTATGTGATATCATTCTATAATCCAGGACTGAAATTATATTTTAATACTAGATTAGACAGAAGTCTCAGGGCAGTCTGTTTTTGAAATCTGACCAAGAAGGAAGACCACTCACCCATTTCATCTTTCCTTGCTTTACTACATAAACAGAGAATAGTAATTCTTTAGATCAGTCAGGAAACTATAGTGAGATTAGTTAAGTACTGTTTTTCTGTATCTGTGTGAATCTATCCATCTGGGTTATTTTTAATATTTCCTGTGATTGAAACTCTGGTGTTTATTGATATTTAGTATTTTCACGTTCTTTTTTTATTTATTATTAAATGTATTTAAACTTTTCATTGTGGCTGGTCTTTTAAAGAATATTTTAACCTTTAAGTGTACTTATATTTATTTGGTGACACTGTGCCCACTACTGAAACCATTGCTGCACTGGTCAGACACTACCATTTGTATTAGTGTTAGTTTTACTCGGTATAATAGGTTACCCTTGTAAGAACCTTAGAGTAGGTGGCAGGTAGCAGTGTAACTACTTTATAGTCTGGGTAAAGGTAGCAGAGCTAGTAAATCTGGGCCAGCCTTTTCCAGGTTGTAAGTGTGTTAAAATCAAATCTCAAAGAGTGCGTGTTTGTGTGTGTGTCAACTAATTGAAACAGGGACACAGAGCACTGGTTTCACATAAAGGGTAGTGGAGGACATGGCTTGGAACATGTGTCTGAGGACTCAATTCTACAACTGCCAGTTGGGAGTCCTATTTTGGGCCTGGAGAGAAAGAGAGAGAGAAACCAGCCCCAGGAATGAGTGTGCTCCCTGTGTGCTCTTAAGGGAAATTGGGCTTGGTGCATCTGGAAATACTGTGTGTATTTGTCTTGGTTCCAAGTGAGCATCCCTCTCCAGTGTCTGTGGTGAGGATTAAACTTTTTGATTACTGGCCCAGAGCAGAAAACTCATAACCTGAATGATCAGAAAGTGAAAAAAAAGTATTACTATCACAGAAGGTAACAAAAAAACTGTGAACATAATAATGGCAAATCATTATGCACAGTCATAGAACTCATCTCAAAAGGAAAAGAAGAGCTTGACTGTTGCATATGACCAAGGCTTTTGATACCATTTCCCTCTCAGGAATCATAGAAAAACTCAGTAAGTTAGGCATCAACCCCTATATCACTAGATGGGCTGCAAAGTGGCTCACAGATAGAACCCAAAGTGCGAAAGTAGCTGACTCCAAGGCAGACTGCCAACCAGTCATGAGTGGATTCCCACAGGGTTCGGTCCTGGGTCCTCTACTGTTTGGTATCTACTTCTCTGACGTCCAGGCCAAAAAGAAGGGACTCTGAATGACAAAGTTCACAGATGAATGCAAGTTGGGAGCTATTATTAACTCCCCAAGTGATGTTGACATCCTACAGAAAGGCCTCACTGACCAATGACTGGTGTCAGAACCATGTCCTAAAGCTCAATGCCAAAAAATGTGTCATCATCCCATTTGGAAAAAAAACAGTTCCCATGAATTACCACATCAATGGTAGTCCACTGAACACAGAAGGCATTATAAGAGATCTGGGAACACAGGTTGACAGCAACCTCTCTTTTGACCACCACATTGCCACTGTGGTCAGAAAGTCCTTCTATGTGGCACATCTCATTACTAAGGGTTTTGCATCCAGGAAGAAAGAGATCATTGTCTCCCTGTACTCTTCCATCATTATACCAATCATCGAGTACAATGCCACATTTGGCATGTACCTCAGTAGACACCTGCAACAACTGGAGAGGTTGCAAAAGTACTTCAAAAGAGTATCCTATCCTTAAACACTTGTCCTATATAGACAGACTAAAAAAACTCCAGCTATTCTCTGTCTCATATGGCCTACTTAGAGCCGATCTCTGCTTGACGTAAAAGCCATGTCTGACCCAGCTCTGTTAGAAATGCTACACCTAAAGAACCCCCAATCCCTCTGCACCCACATGCTCCAGAGACCTCAAACGTATTACCTCAATCAACAGAACATGCTGGAGGGACAGGTTTTTAACCCTGAGACTGCTCATACTCTGGAATAGAATTCCATTACACGTCAAGCAGACCACTTCACTATCCCTCTTTTCGAGTGGATGAGAAATAGAAAATTCACCCTGGGGATCACTGCAGTGGCTCTACTCAACAGAGGTACTAGAAACTAACATTAGGTGGCACGATGCCAGGGCAATCGTCTGGGCTTTGCTTATAAAGGCTCTAGGGCCATTAGCCTAGTACTTGCCTATGAACCTATATGGACATGGCTTAAATATGAAAATCTGGAAAGGTTTCTTAGAGACAGGTATGAATTGACAGCTGTAGTAAAATGTATCTTGTTCAGAAGGAAAAGATTTCCAAAGTGGTTGTGCTTTAAATTAGTAAAGCTTTATAAGGGAAAAAGAATACTCTCTTATCATTATAAGAAAGATGTAACAAAGGGAAACAACGTCAAACATAACAAAGTTTTGAACCAATGTATGTACAGGCACTCCCAGGATACAACACTGGGTAAGGTACAGTGTAGGAAACAAATATTGAATGTGTGGGCATAGCTCATTGAGAAACCTATTAGAGATAAATATTTATCTATGACTGTGAAAAACTTTGATGCAAAAACAAAATATAGCATGGGGGAATGGTGGAATTTTAAGTATGGGTGAGATGGGATTGCAACTGAATGTAAAGCTATTAAAAGACTAGCATCTCAAGGAAGAAACAATATTATATTGGGAAAAGTTAAGGACAGGGGAAAGGAATACAGACTGGCAAGAATTTATAGACACTTACAGACTTTCACCACACAAATGGTTAAAGTAAAGAGGGTTCCTGGCAAGAATTTATAGACACTTACAGACTTTCACCACACAAATGGTTAAGGTAAAGAGGGATATCACAGGACATTATTTCCCCTACTTGGTTTCTGTCACTAAAATGGAATTCTAACCCTTTGCAAATAAATAGATTTTTACCTAGGCTATATTATCTAATCATATATGTCATTATCTCTGTTCCAAAGAATTTACTCAGGGTGTTTAATGTAATATCTATGACCTGCAACTTGTGAATACTTTAACAATTGACAATGTTCTTTTCCAGCTTGTTATGTCTGTCCAAATATTTGCACTATGTATATATAGGTTCACACTGTGTGAACTGAAGATGATTTTTACTTGGTTTATTTGTCATTGTTCTGTATTATGCTATGTAATAACGTTATTTAGCTGTAACCATAGTATATCAATGTGGAGTTATTCTCCTTAGGCCTCCGCTAAAAAAGGGATATAATTACAACTGGATTTTCCTGGCAAAGAAATGACAAAAAAATAAATAGATAAAATAAAATGTTAGTGGAGGCTCGATCAGAAAAAGAAAGGAGAGAGAAATTAGTAAGTAGACTTTAGAAAGCCCTGCGAGATGCTAAAATGGGGAAATCTAGAAAGCTGATTGTGAATTGGGAGAAAACCATCAGAAATGTAGATCTAAAACAAATATGGAAACAAAGACATACATCTGAAGCATTTCTTCCTGGGCTAACGCTGAAAATTGGCTTTGTTCCAAGTCGGACTTTCTTGGTAAACAAATGTTAAATAAATAAACAAATACATGGAAAGAAAAATGTACAATTCTTGCTAGAGTAACTAAAGTATGAAATGTCATATATTTGCTTAGAAATGTCTGTATAAATACTTTTACACTCTGAAGAAATTAAGCAAGATGCATCCAACAGAGGTAGCATTGCTTTAAGAGATCTAGTCACTCTAGTTTGAGTTGTATCCAAAAAAGTGACAACCAAAAACTGGAAATCACAAGTCATATCTACCATTGGGGAGTTTCTTAAGTTAATGAAGACACACAAAGAAATGAATTATCATTTCTCAAGGAAAACAGCAATAGGTATCATAATAGAAAATGGGAGGAAGTATCTCAAGAACTAGAACTCAATAGTGACATAGAGTAAAGCGGGTGACTAGGGTAAAGTCTGTCTTGTAAAGAGCGGTTTTTAGGAAATTGAGGCAATCCATGTAATATGAGGGGTAATAATTTCTATATGGGTGACAGACAGTCTCTACCACATTAGGAAAGAAATCTGATTACCTAAGATGTTACAGTAAAGCAATAGAGATACATGAAAGGATAAAGTGAAGTGTGAGAAAATGGATTAACTTAAAGAGGTTTTTTTAAAGATTCCACATTCTCTGATTTTTTTTCTTTTTTTTTTAGTTAATTGTAACTTCTGTTGCTGACTTGAGGCTTATATAATAGTTTAAGTAAAGAGTAAAGGAGGTTTGATGAATAACAGAAGGCCAACAGACAGAAGACTACCATGCACCACGCATGACTAATACTCTTTTATGAATTAAAGCAAAGTTAATAAAAAAAACTCTACCAAGAAAAAGAAAATTTTGAAAACAGATTGACAAGTTGAACAAATTAAAAAAAAATAATATAACAACATAAACTCACATAGGAAAGTGAGGAAAGTACAGCTGTGTGAGGTTTACCATAACAGGAGATATACCAATAAATCCCTGTTGCAGAAGCCAAAGCTAAATTGGTTATATATTGCTCTGTATATGACCACTGGTCAACTTCTCAAGGGTTTGGAGTACCTTCCATGCACCATGACTGCAGGAAGACTCAAACAGAGCCAGATAAAGGGAGTGGTTAGGGCTCCAAAAGGTTAAGAGCTTTAATGCCTTGAGTAGGGAGGATACAGCCCTGAAGCATACATGGAAGTAATTGTCACAAGGCATAAACAATAGTCAAACTATTTACAAATCAAATCTCTCTCTCTCTCTCTCCCTCCCTCTCTCTCTCTCTCTCTATATATATATATATATATATATATATATATTTATATAAATGATTGAAAACTCAGTTGATTGTTTCTGCTGCTATTAGTTTGTGAGAGGTTCCAGAAAAGCTGAGAGTTGAAATTTGCCCTTTCCTATAGCTGTGTATTGTCAGAGCTGATATATAATTAGCTGGAGGTGTGAAGGGCATATGTGAGGCTTGTCCTAGTTAAAGAAAACTAAGTTTTTAACTGATGTTATTTTGAATTCGGATCCTTTTGGATCAATGTTTTGCCATTCAATATTTATGTACATTGATATTTTGAATTACATCAATATATCTCTCTCTCTGTATATATATATATATATATATATATATATATATATATGTGTGTGTGTGTGTGTGTGTGTGTGTGTGTGTGTGTGTGTGTATGTATATATAGATATAACAAAGAGAGAGAGCATCTATATATCTAGATCTCTCTATACATACATAATCCCCCAGATTCACTATGTCCTGCACGGCATGCAGGATCAGTGCAGGAGCTCTAGAAGGCAATATGTCTGCCATGCAATCCAGGAACAGCTTGCAGGGGGCGTGCACGAGAGCTCCTGCACTAATCATGCATGGACTAAGCCCTTGTATGCAAATCACCCCATTTGCAGGAGAAATCCATGCAAATGAGGTGATTTTGCAATCCAGGAAGCTTGCGACCCTCCGTGCAGGACTAGTGCAATCTGCAGAAATGTACTCGGTTAGTAACTGAGTACATTTCTGCAAAATCCAAAACGGAGCTGTGACAGCTCCAAATAAAGGCTGCATATCATTAAGGAAGCATGCCAATGGCCAAGTATAAGGCCATTGGCACTGCAAACAAAACGAAGAATAAAAAAATCAACTTTTATTTTTTTTTTTAGCCGATCTCAGCTGTTTAAGCATAGGGCAGCTGCATGCAAATGGGATCAAGGGGTAAAATAACAAAATAAACCTAAATTAAGCATTCTAACTAAAATCAGTATTCTGCCATGCAAGTCAATGGCAGGCAGAAGACAACATGGCTAGTGAGTAGTGGTTGTTAAGGGGGAAGGCTCAGTGTGAGACATGTAACTATGCATTAACAGGAAATCCTATGCAAATGAGGGGAATGATAGTGAATCCCAGTTTTCCCCAGCATGTGAGTCAGGTCGCAACATTGTAAGAGCAGGAATAGCTTGGATCAAGCCTTGGAGTTAGATGACATCATGGGGGCAGGGGTGTCAGGCATACTGTAAGCGGATTTGAGCCCTGTGACCAGGTTTGCTCCTAGCTAAGCTAGGGGGTGTGTCTAAACCTGCCTAGCACTCTTTACAAAGCCTAAGTGGATGTGCGCACCAGGTTTTACAGAAAGAAAAAAGAAGTTAAACCAGGAAATAGCAGCAGTGTGCACATTTGAGCACTGGTTTGCCCGGCACGCACACGGGCTTAAACAGGAAGGAAATGGGAAGGCATAACAGCAGTAGGAAGGTAATCAAGGAGAACTAGCTTAGCTGGCAGGTGAAATGTATCAGAATCAGCCAATTACACAAGCAGCAGACCAGCCCAGCCCAGAACACCACTATAAACTAAGCAAACACCTTCGCCTCTGTTTTTTCCCACACTCTACACCACCGGTGTAAACAAGTGGGAAACTTTTAACACTCACAGCAGAAAATGATAGGGGCTACAATAGCTATCATAGATCTTATGGAAAAGGCTGAGGTTGGTGAGGATGTGAATGCTGTTGACCAACCCACAGTGAGGAGATGGAGAAGAGTGTACAGACCCAGGGTAATCTAACAGGGGCTACATGAGCTGGAGATAGTGGAGCACTATAGGCTGGACAGAGACATCCTACAGCAAATTGTTGAGCTGCACCGGCCACACCTAACACTTAATACTAACAGAGGGGAACCCATCCCAGTGAATACCAAGGTATGTGTAGGCCTAAGGATACTAGCTACAGGTACCTTCCAAAGGCCACCTGGGGATATGATGGAGATTTCACTGGCGTCATCATCCAGGGTACGTCACTGGATGCCATGTCAGCACATGTTGGTGAACACGTATATTTTCCCAACACCCATGAGGCATTGGCCAGCAATATACAACTATTCCACCAAATAGCAGAATACCCTGAGGTAGTGGGTGCTACAGACTGCACTCACATATGCATCAAAGCACCACCTTGTGAGTGGGGTAGGGTCTGCATCAACCGCAAGGGCTTCCCCTCCGTCAACTGCCAGGTCATGTGCGATGCCCAGGGCATAATAATGAATGTGTGTGCTGGCTGCCCTGGAAGCTATCATGATTCCTACATCTGGCATCTAACACAGCTGTACCAGAGATTTGCCAATGGGGACATCCCTGACAGTCACCTAGTGGGGGATGCTGGATACTCACTGGAGCCGTGGCTGATGACACCCATCAGAAATGCACACACACCCGAACAAGAACTCCATAATGAGGCACACTCACAGACCAGAATTATAGTAGAGCATGTGTTTGGGAGGCTCAAGTCATGGTTCCGGTGCCTGGACACATCCGGTGGAGCCTTGCAGTACTCACCAGCTGCAGGTACGCAAATCATCCTTGTATGTGCCATGCTGTGTAGAGAGTAATGTTTTTTAGGGTACTCACACTCCCTACAATTCATTGCCAAGGCCTGCACAGGCACAGAGTGACTCAGAGGAGGAACAACCTGAGCCTGGCCTTGGCAAAGAGGCAACACATAGCACATTCACTATGGGAGGGTCCCAGGGAATAACACCTCTCTCCGATTCTCACATACAGTAAAAGGGATGCCAAACATTATACTACCTGTGCCTAACCATGTGTAGGGAGTGTACTATGTGCATATGACATAGGCAGCCCTGCAGCACCACCCTCAATACTGGGACACCCACAAGGTAAGTGACTCACACATGCCAATCAGGGGAGTCACATAACCAACAACAGTCACAGCCAGTAGGACAGGTGCAGACAAACACAAACAAAGGCTGTACTATGGCCTCTGAATGAGGCCTATGCATAACCCCCCCTCAGGCCTACACAGACAGACTACAGCAGGTCAGGCAGTGGGATGTCAGTTCTGAAGGGAAGGACATCAGAAACTAATATGTAGATAATTAAAAGCTAAGATCTGTAATACACTGGTATGCCTCTAGCCAGCATGATAGGTAAGACTACAGACTGAAATGGAGTACCCGACATACCAGTACAGTCCTAGCAAATGTGTTCAAGTGTCAGGTGTGCCCCTCCATCCTACATAGAAATATAGTAACAGTCAGGTGTGCCCCCCCCAATCCTGTGTAAAAATGTAGAAACAGTCAGGCGTGCCCCCCTGCTATGCAGAAATGTAGTAACAGTCAATGGGAAATGATCGATAGATACCCTGCAAAGACAGCGTGCTACCTGTTGGTGTACAACAAAAAGGTCAGCACTGCAGTACAAACTGCCTGGACTCGATCCACACATGCAATATAGACAGCCATACTGGGCATGCTCACACAATTAGAGAAATGAAGGCAATGTCAGTCAACAACATACTGAAAGGTCATACTGGGCATGCTCACACACTTAAACACATGAAGTCCATGTCTGCAAACACCAGTGGTTCAGACATATATGGCAGTCACAGTTGTTAGTACAGACACTCGTCAGTATGCACCACTCAAGCTTTGCATACACAGTGGATAGGAATACAGACATATATGTAAGGACACCACACTATAATAAGCCAAAGGTAGACATATGTGTGGAAGAGGGTGACTGTGACAAGGAGCCATCCAGATCTGTCCCACCTAGCACACAGCCAAAGGGTCCCAAACACATAAGGTGCAGATGTCACTCACTGCAGATACTAGCCACCAGTATTTGTCAGCATGACAGACTATGTGGTGCACGTATCAGCTGTGCAACATGACTGTACAAGGAAATAGTCATCTAGCAGCTCTATACACGTACCTGTAAAATATGACCCTGTGTGTGCCCACATATGGTGTGTCAACCCCTAGATGAATGGGTTATGGACCATGCACACACACTACCCTCCCCATAACCCTACTATGACATGCCTGCTGAGGTCTTCCAATGTGAAATACACCTTTGGGAGATTTGCAGCCCAGTAATCTCTGTGGTGCATCCCGTAACTGTGCACTGCTATAGTGTGATACACTAGTTAGGGAGGAGTTCTAATTCCAGACTTGGTGTGTTTGTGTGCATGTCTGACTGTGTAGAGAGTAATGCTTTTTAGGGTAGTCACACTACCAACAATTCAAATGCTCAACTTTGGCAAGGCTGCTAATGTCATCCACCTATAAATACATCTCTGGGAAGGTTTTAGCCCTGTAATCTCCATAGCGATAAAGTAGTTAGCTAGGTGTTTAATCCCAGACATGGCAAGTGTGTGTCTGTCTAACTCTGTGAAGACAGTAATGTTTTTAGGGTACTCACACTTCCTACAATTCATATACTCAACTTTGGCAAGGCTGCTGATGACATTCATCTAGAAATACACTTCTGCCCACCTAACATTAAGAGAACTTATTCAGGATTACAAGTTATATGACCCCTTTAAGTATGGAGATAGCCTAAATAAATCCAACAGATTCACATTTTACTCCCAGTGCCACAAAATGTGGTAGAGAATAGATTTTTTTTTCTAATTTCAGACTCATTTATTAATCTAGCTCAGAAAGTGACCGTACAAACTAGATACCTCTTGGACCACTCCAAAATTACTTTAAATCTCAATGGAATTAAAATGAATAACACAATGAAAAAAGTTATAATAGGTCTTTGAACCCCAACCTTTTAATTAAAAAGGAAATAATAAATGATATTCAAACCTTCCTCAAATCAACCTTATGCAATATTTCTAACTCCCAATTACCAGTAGATATCGAATGGGCGGCAACTAAAGCCCAAATTGGGGGAATTCTCATTACAAAAGCATCCTACTATTAAAAAAGTCCAGTTTAAAGAAGAACAAGACCTAGAAGCCAAAACTCAAAAGTTTGAGAATGACCTATTAACAAATTATAATACCCAAACTGAATTTGAAATCCTGAAACTGCAAAAAGATCTATACCTACTACATAACAGCCAACTATCCTTTTATGAAACCAAAATGCTAGCCAACTATGCAAACGAAATCCAAATACCATCAAGAGCTCTGGCCAGAATTATAACGCAAACCAAACCTCCCTCCCAAATCTATGAGATAGTCTATGAAAATACCCACTACATGAATACTGAAGATATCATTAAAGTTTTCAAGCAAATATACTCACAGACCTATGGAGATCAAATATCATTAACCTCTGAAGAAGAAAGATCAAGTTTCCTCCAAAATTTCGATTTCCCGAAATTAGATCCAAATCAACAAAAAAAGTTAACTGAACCTATCTCTATCAGTGAAATAACAACCATCCACCAAATTAAATCACACAAAGCCCCAGGACCAGACGGTATCACAGTTGAATTCTACAAAACCGTCTCCCCCATATTAGCTCAAATTCTAGTCCACATACTCAATTATATAATAAACAATAAAATTAATGATCCACACTTCAATGCATCTAAAACTATTTTATACTTAAAGATCAAGCTGACCCAAAGAACCCAGATAGCTATAGACCCATCTCACTATTAAACATTGACACCAAAATACTAACATCTATGCTTGCAAATAGACTGAAAAAACTAGTAGATAAAATTATCTCACCCGAACAATCTGGTTTCACAACACTCAGACAAACAAGTGATAATACATTAACTCTTAATACTCTAATATCACAAGCTAATCATCATAACCTGAACATATATGCCATAATTATTAATGCTCATAAAGCCTTTGATAGAGTAAATATTGATTTTTTTACTCCAAAAATTACCCTATTTTAATATTCCTCAAAATTTTATCCAGATCTTGCAAATTATATACAACAAGCCTTATACATCTTTATATATTAACAAAACTTGATCTAACATAATTTCAATTAAAAATGGAACCCACCAAGGATGCCCTCTATCCCCTATACTGTTTAACATATATCTTGAACCACTGTTCTTAAATATGAAACAAAATCTTTACTATAACCCCCCAATACTATTTAACACCAAAATCTTCCTCTCAGCCTTTGCAGATGATTTGAACATCTATTGTACCACACCAATCTCAGATGTAAATAACATACTATCGACCATAGAACACTTCTCAAAAATATCAAACTACAAATTAAATCTTAAAAAAACTAACATATTCCCATTAAAAACCTCCAAACCATTTTCGCTCCTACCCCTAATAGGAAAAATAAAAACAAAAGCGATAATCAACTACTTAGGCATTACTTTCTCAACAAACAACAAAGACCTTTACCTAAATAATATAACTCAAAAATGGCAAAATATTATTTTAGATTTTAACAGATGGAAAAACCTTAAACTACCTTTCCTGGCAAAAGTCTCAATAGTTAAAATGTATGCATTACCCACATTACTATATATATTTATGACTACTCAATTAAACATACCCAACAAATTTTTTAGACAAACTCACACCCTGCTTGCAAAATTCATATGGGAACCAAATAAAACAAAACAAAATCTCATATATCAAACTTACGACCCCAAAAAATAAAGGTGGTCTAGATCTTCCCGATTTTGAAATTTATTACTTAATTACGAATGCTAATAAAGTACTGCAAATAGCTGAATACAACCCAAAGAACAAAGACTGGTCCCCAATGTGGATAACAATATACCAAAAACACATCAAAAGCTTAGATATCAACCCCAAAGCCCTACCATTTCTAAATACAAGCTTAATAAAACCGTGCAAATTAATAGAATCATTGAAACACTCTATTTTATTAACTCAAAAACTCTTCAAATATCTAAATCTAACTCAAGCTATGATGATGCTACAACCCCTACACAAAAATCCCAATCTTAAAATAAACCATCAGTCTCTAAACCTGAATCCCTTCCCTAAATTAATTAATATAACCGTCCAAGATATATACCCATACATTAACAACTCTATAGAAGAAATAAGGAATCATTGGAACCTCCCCAAATCCTATACAGAGATTTTAAGGCAAATTAAAGAATTATGTACCAGCTATGTACAAAACCACAACATAAACAGCAATGATATAACAATCTGTAACTCTCTATGGAAAACCATCCTCTCAACTAAAAAATATATCACTAATACATACAAACTAATTAAATACATTAAATTCCAAAAAGACCTGCTTATTTCAGACTATTGGAGAAAGAACAACCCTTCCATCAATACCCTTCAACTAAACCAAGCTATTAACTTAACAAATGGATCCATACCTCTCAGAAAATTGTAATTTACCCAACTGATGATCTATAACAATGCATATTTCATACCCTCTATCTTACATAAATTTAACTCTACGAAATCCCCTCTTTGTCCTCATTGTAAAATTCAAACGGCTGATATAATTCATTTATTCTGGAGCTGTAAATGTGTATTTAAACTTTGGAACTCCCTTAAATTTCATCTGCAAAAAATGGGATATCAAACATCCACACTCACCTGGGAATTTACTCTTCTACATATCCTACCAAATAATATCTTTAAAACTCAAGCAATTACTATGACCAATATCTTTCTTACTGAAACTCTATATAGTAACCAATTGGTTTGACCTAAATAACACATCCTGGGAGAATTTCAAATTAATGGCGACTAAACATCTTTTTTCACATAAAATCCTAATCGATAAAGGGAATAAAAACATTAATCACAGGAAATTATGGGAACAAATATTCAATATTCTTCTGGCCTAACACATGACAACGTCTCAGACTTAAATACAAATAAGAGGTCCCTTATTAAACTATATCCATAGACCAAGAAATTTTCTTCTTTTTCCTATTCCTTGTTTTCTTTTCTTTTTGTTTTTCTCTTCTCTCATAAGGTATATACTTAATCACAACAGCCCCCACTGAATTATACCATTTTTCCCCTGAATATTGAAAGCATCTATGTATATAATGTAAATAGTATTGGTTGATTGTTTTATTTTATGTTTGTACTACCCTCAATGTATAACAACTGCTTACTGTGAGGAAGTCTCACCTCTGTCTGTGCTATTATGTATGCTATTTTAGATTAATGAAAAGAATAAATAAAAATTATTGAAAAAAAAAAAAGAAATACACTTCTGAGAAGGCTGTAGCCCAGTAATCTCCATAGCGCATCCTGTAACTGTGTACTGTTGTAGTGTGATAAAGTAGTTAGGTAGGTGTTCTAATCCCAGAGATGGTAAGTGTGTGTGTGTGTGTCACTCCATGTAGCAAGCAATGCTTTTTAGGGTACTCACAATCACTAAAATTCATATGCTCAACTTTGGCAAGGCTGCTGATGTCACCCACCTAGAAATACACCTCTGGGAAGGCTGTAGCCCAGTCATCTCCATCGCGCATGCCATTACTGTGTACTGCTGTAGTGTGAATAATAACTGTGGTAGGGTCCCATCACCACCCATGGCAGTTCTGGATGTTTTGTGTGTGTTTTAGTGTCTGTGTAGGGAGCAATGCATTATAGCCTAGTCGCACTCACTACAATTTGAATGTTTGACTTTGGCAATCCTGCTGATGTCATTCATTGTGAAATACACCTTTGGGGAATAAGTGCTCCAGTAATCCCTATGGGGTGTCTTATAACAGCTCCATGCTGTTGTGTGATATAGACCCCTGTTGCTTTGTGTGTGTGTCACTGTCTGTGTAGGGAGCAATGCATTTTTGGCTAGTCACATTCACTATAATTCAAATGTCCTCCTTTGGCAATCCTGCTGATGTAATTCATTGTGAAATACACCTTTGGGGAAAGAGTTCTGCAGTAATCCCTGTGGTGCATCCTGTAACAGCTCCATGCTGTAGTGTGATCTAGACCCCTGTTAGGGGTTATATACCCACACATGTCAGTTGTGGATGTTTTGTGTGTGTATCACTGTCTGTGTAGGGAGCAATGCATTTTAGGCTAGTCACATTCACTACAATTCGAATGTCCTACTTTGGCAATTCTGCTGATGTCATTCATTGTGAAATACACCTTTGGAGAAGAAGCTCTCTAGTAATCCCCATGCTGTGTCCTATAACAGCTCCATGCTGAAGTGTGATATAGACCTCTTTTAGGGGTTCTATACCCCCATGTTGGTTGTGGATGTTTTGTGTGTGTGTCACTGTCTGTGTAGGGAGCAATGCATTTTAGGCTAGTCACACTCACTACAATTAGAATGTCCTACTTTGGCAATCCTGCTGATGTCATCTAATGTGATATACACCTTTGGGAACAGAGTACTTCAGTAAGCTCTGTGCTGTGTACTATAGCTACTTAATGCTGAAGTGTAATAAACTAGTTAGGTAGGGGTTCTACTCTCAGACATGGCAGGTGTGTGTGTGTGTGTGTGTGTGTGTGTGTGTGTGTGTGTGTGTGTGTGTGTGTGTGTGTGTGTGTGTGTGTGTGTGTGTGTGTGTGTGTGTGTGTGTGTGTGTGTGTGTGTGTGTGTGTGTGTGTGTGTGTGTGTGTGTTTGTAACTTGTATCTTATGTGGAGGTTGTTGTGAATGTGACACCTGTGGCCAATATGGAGCGGCTTTTGCATAATTCTTACATGGTGGCCCTACTATATATTGCAATGTCCACCTTACAGGGATAACAGATGTGAAATAGCTGGGAGGCTGGGGTGCAAAGCCATACCCATACATGTGACATCAAGGCCAGACAATCACAGTTAACTACCCCAGTATTACCCAGAGCACACTCTCAAAACACGTCTCATACACACACATGCCTAGGCCACAAACAATATGTGGGTAGTATACTGCATATTGGCCACTGATAATAACTATGGAGTGATAGCAGTGGGCTACAGAGGGCATGGCACCCTGTCCATCTGTCCAATATGCATGTACATGCAGACAGTGCACCCTCCCTATGTTCCCCAATGGACACCTGCAGCACCTGTGGTGTCATCACATGTGACCCACAAAGGATATACCATGCCTGACAACATGCCATGTATGGACAGATGCCACTGACACCCAAGAATGCCATTAGCATGCTATCAATGTAGGTGTAGGGTAAACCTGCTGCCCATTACCAGTTCCTGCCACAGGTGGGCAAGACTGGCACATCTGATGATAATCTGTGTTCACAACATGGGCCAGACACCCCAGGTACAGTTCCACATGTCACTGTACATGCATGTGCGAGGTGTGCACATCCCAGGCACCATCCATGTCATGGACTAAGGAACACATACATGGCAAGCAATGCACAGCATTGGCCACACACAATAGTCACCCAGGTGACTGGATGGGGGATACAATACCCACCTGCATGGGCAAATGCAGAAACCACAGCCCTGAGCCACAGTGCAGACCATTGTCATGTGGCCTGATACCAAGGTATACCCATTGCCTAGCCTTGTATAGCCATCTGGCACAGTCGACCACCACACACCCGTGCAGACATGCACCCATGCATGCCAGTACTGGAACCCTGTGTGTTTGTGTGTGTGTTGTATGGTGCATATGTTCACATCCACACTCACTACAAACCCCATTGGCATACTGAAGCATGCTGTCTGATGTCAGACACCTACCCATACCATTTGCCCATACAACCTCTGTATGACCCATGTGGTGCATGTAATACCTGCACAGTGATGTGTTGTGGCAATCCCACTGCTGATGAGTTTTAATCTTGGCCTTGCCAAGTGTGTCAATGTGTGTGCATCCCTGTGAGAGTGTGGTTGTGTTGATGGTGGCACCTGTTCATATGGAAAGGCACATTTATGTGACCTACCATATAGCTTACATAGCCCTGTTGCAGATGTTACTCACCATCACATATGTGTTCTGAGGGCTCTACAGCAAGCAACCCACGTGGTGCATCCAGTAACTGCATAGAACTGTGATAGCACTACATAGTTGTCAGGGGTTTGATACCCTCTGCTGGTAGGTGTGTGACACAAACATGCTTAGGTTTTACTGTCCCACCCCTCCCTGACATGTCTTTGCCTCTGTCTGCCTCTCCTACTCCCTCTCTGTTGGATATGGAGACCTACACCTGCTTCGCTTAAGCAGCAGCATGTGTATTTTAAGTGATGCTCATGATCAACTGATGGCCTCTGCACAAATTGCAGCCCTCCTTTAGCTGATTGCATGTGGAACAGCTGTGGTAACATTCCAATTACCAATTGCATGGAAATACGCTCCAATATCTAGGATCATGTTGGGTGTTAGGCCTTTTCATTCACTGTGAGCGGGAACTAGATCTGTTGTTTGGCAAACAGCATCTCAGATGGATTGGGGCTTTACCTCTAACAACATACACTATGGAAACAGGGCAACACACAGGAGGGTGATGTGCCTGACCTGACTTCAGACTGTAAGTACTGCTATACTGCATTTAGAGTAATTTTGGTTTAACAGGGTGTGTGTGGATATGGCTGTCCTACATGTCGCAATTCCTGCCATGTCAGTTCTATGTTTATGAGGAATCCCCATCTGCAGGGTCATCTGCAGACTGGGCAGTATGTTGTGCCTTTGGTTTCATGTGTTACCCATGGAGCATCTATCTGTGGACTTCAGAAGGTAGTGTGAGGACTGCAGGCTGTAGATGGTGAAAGCCGTGACAGTTACTGACTTCATATCCCACATATGTTGCAGCAAACCCTGTTACAACAGTAAATGTATGAGGTTATCACAGCAAAATGTCAATGTTGGCCCTATTTATGTGCTTCCAGCCCCATCTCTGCCAACCTCTGCACATATGTCATGCATGAAGAGGTGCATATGTGCTGTACACCATAATTAGTGTCATCGTATCTGATAACAAGCCAGTGAGATATCAGTCTGCTACAAATGTTATGTACAGTAGGGGTTATATTTGATGACATAACCTGGGCATACTGTGGCTGTTTGTACAGTACTGAGGTCTGTGTACTTATGGTAAATGTTGATAGTGTGTGCATTGTTAATATGTATATTGGCCTGTGTACAGACTGTGGTAGTTGTCATCGTCCTAGGTCCCGTCCTATCTGATGTTACACGCTGCTCCACTGTATGTTACTGTATTGGCTTACATGTTTGTAGGGCCATACACACACGTCCCATACCACAGTCAGCCATCAGACCAAACTGTGAAGTGGCCCAGAATATGTAGGGTTAGTGTGTGAGTGGCACGTATGAGGATGGTGTTGAACAGATAGTCCATATACTGTAATATTATGCTAGCTTGCCATATGTGTCTATGGCTCTGTTCTCATTGGTTGTGGTTATGCACTTTCACACAGGTGTATCTTATCCTGTGCTGTAACATGCCTGTACAGCCTGCTATATATGCAGGTACATGTGCATTCCCCCATAGGAGATGTAGGCCAGTGTCGAGCCATTCTGCCTGTCGACTGAACAGTGCATTGTTACATGCCTAGCAACTTAGTGTACTTACCCAGTGAGATGTCATGTGCAGATACTTGCCAGATGTACTGCTGCCAGACCTCCCTTAACAGTCATGCATGTCAGACAGAGCAGTGGAATGCTGTACAGATGTATGTCAATATCTAGTGGGTAGTATGTGGCCATGGCACCCCTGTACCAGCAGGTAGTACATGTCAGGCCAGACAGGTGTGTGTGAATTCATAACCTATGGTGGCATATGTACACCAGTTGTTATGTGTTATGCCCATCTACATGGCTGTTAACATCCATGTTGTCAGGCATGGTACACATGTTTTGCACCAAGGGGTTCTGTGCATACCTCTGGACTGTACAGAGTGTGTCAGAATATCCACACATATTGGCCAATATCTCTGCTGCAGTCAACAGGGGCAGAGCATGCTAGCAGCGGTACTTTACTATGATGTCCTTAGGATGTCTGTCAGTAGCCAATGGCAGACATGTGGAAAGCAGATGTGACCCCCCAAACACACCATGTCTGTGAAGACAATCCCAGTTACAGTAGCAATAGTATATAGAACTGTAATAGTGCACAAATAAATGTTTTCCATTCCTGAAAACCTGTGTGTGGTGTTTTTTCCTATGACCTCTCTGTGGGTATATGTTGCAGACAATGATTGTCATTTGTATGGGTGGCCCATATAGTGTCCAGTTGTTCAGGTGTGAACTGTAGGCATAGTGGCTGTTCCATATTTTGTGCACCTCCTAAATATGTATCTTACTGTACATATCTCTGTGTGTGAATGTGTAGTTACATGTATATCTATATATATGTAAATATATATATATATATATATATATATATATATATATATATATGTGTGTGTGTGTGTGTGTGTGTGTGTGTGTGTGTGTGTGTGTGTGTGTGTGTGTGTGTGTGTGTGTGTGTGTGTGTGTGTGTGTGTGTCTATCTGTATCTGCATATATGTGTCTGTGTATATGCATTCTGAGGATGTTGATAGCTTCCACATTTTACATTTCCTATGGGAGCCAGACTGCACTGCATGATATGTTACCAATAACAACCTGACATCATACAGGTGGGATGTAGTACTGTTAACATCTTGTGCCCATGTCATGTCAGGTCCTGGTTATGGGATCTGAAACACTTGGTAGTGTATTGCAGGGCAGACATGTTTGGCTGGGGTGGGTATGCCTATTCGTACAAGATGTATATTGTTTAGGGCCTCTCAACCCCATTAACGGTGCATGTAGACATATTTGTTTTTGTTAATCTACCACTGTTATCTATGGATGTATGGCCACATATACCTATATTGATATATATATATATCAGCTTACATATGTATGACTATGTCCGTATATACCTACATTGCTATATACCTGCGTACATATATGTACCTTGCAGTGCATATGTCAACATATAGGTGTAGATCTATATATATATATATATATATATATATATATATATATATGTGTTGATGTAGGCATTTGCATATATATATATATATATATATATATATATATATATATATATATATATATATGTATGCATATATATATATATATATATATATATATATATATATATATATATATATGTGTGTGTATATATTTCTAAATATACATATATATATATATATATATATATATATATATATATATAAATATATATATAGATATGTTGTATCTGTTTAGATATTAATTTATTTACACACACACATGCATCTAGATGTTGGTTACATTCTCTGTACTGTAGCATGACTGGGCTGGATGATATGCTTCTGAAAACATCAAAATTCTGTTTGTTTGTCATGGCTTAGTGGTAAATCACTTTGGCTATGTTATGCAGGCTCCTGAGTTCGACCTAGCAGATGCTGTTTATTTTGCTGCTGGGCATAACAAGGGCCGTTGGATACAGAGTGGTTAAGGCACTTTTAAGCAGTTGTAAGCAGGTTTGCATGGGTTTGCCCAGAGGTAAGAACTGCTAACTTCCGGTTACAGTTTCTTACATTCTGTTAGCTTCTAAATTGCTTAATCTGTGTAGGCATTGCTTACCTCCATGCAAACAGGCTTAGACCCGCTTACTGCTCTTTAAAAGTGCTTACTCCCACTTACCCCTGTGATAATTTCTTTAAAAGAAAAGAAAAAGGAGTTGTTAGGAAAGTGGTGAAAAAAGGGCACAAAGAGGGAAAGACAGTAGGGAAAATAGCCAGGGATGTGCAGGAAGGGTGTAGAGTAGGTCCATAGCTGCCCATTTCTTCTACAGCAACAGCTGTGCATATACACTGAATTTGGAGGTAGATTTGGACACTCAAACAACTGGGAGGGGGTGAGGACAAGAATATATCATTGTAATGCCAATTATTATTTATTTATGTATTCCAGTTTGGTGACCGGGGAAGTCCACTGGGCTCGAGAGCCCATTTTCAGTGGAGGCCCAGGGAGAAAAGCTCCACAATACAAAGTTACATTACATAGAGAATTACAAGAAAAATATTTGCATTGCAATCAACAGGTAGTATTACAGTCAAAACAGGTATCATTCAGTAAAGACAGTAAAATTATTAAACATTTTTCAAGAGAAAGACAGGCATACAGCATAATGGCTGGATGTTACTGTTTAGTTACATTTATAATCTAAGTATATGAGAGAAATTAGGAAGGCATGAAGGTTAGCCAGGAGAGAAGGAAGAGCAGAGCTTGGGAGGTATGAGCTGAAGAGTGCAATTACATTTCCTGTGAAGAAGCAGGTAAGAATTAAGTTATGTTTTGAAGGTGTGTTGATTGTCACAGGTCCTCAGAGTAGAGGGCAGGGCTTTCCATTTTATGGCAAGGGAAAAGGAGAGTAGAAGCTGACCAGCTGGGCCATTGGGTTTTTGGATGATTATAAGGTTTTGGTGAGTAGATCTAAGGGGTCTATGTGGGGTATATGGTTGTAGGATATTAGATAATGCAGGGCAGCTAGTAGGTTGGAATAATAATTTGTGAGCTGCGACGATTTGGAGGAAGTCAAGTTAATTAGGAAATTCAAGCCAATTTAAAGAGTGTAGGGAGGTGCAGTGATGGGAGGAGGATTTTGCCTTAGTAGCAAATCTGGAGATTTTGTTGTAGCACATTTCCAGTTTGAAGGTGAGTGTGGAAGATAGATTGGTAAGCAGAGGAGTGCCATACAAAAGAGAGGGGAGGAGATAGGTAGTGGCCAAAGTTTGTCTGGTGGAGGAAGTGAGGAAGTGGTTGTTTCTGTAGAGTAGGCCGAGTTTTATATGGGTTTTCTTGATGTTAAGTTGGATGTGAGTATTGAATTTTAAGTGTTCCTCGATAATGACCCCCAGGAGTTTGGCAGAGGGAACGACTTCGATAATGGAATTGTTAAGGCTGGTAATCTAAAGTGAGTTTTTATCAATGGGAGTGGATTTTGAGGGAGTAAATAGAAGAATCTTAGTTTTGTTAGCGTTTAGTGAGAGGTGGTTTTGGTAAATCCAGTTTTCAGTAGTTGAGAAGGCAGTTTGAGTTAGAAACTGAAGATCAGATAGGTTAGACATGCAGCAGATCAAAATGGAATTGTCTGCATATCGGACAATTTTGGTATTGGGTATGGCTTTGTAGAAATCATTAATAAAGATGTTAAATAGCCAAGGGAACCTTGAGATACTCCTGTAGGGGTGGGGAGGAAAATGAAGGAGGCCTGGCTCCATTTGACAGCTTGGGACCTGTCAGGAAAGATAGCTGGAGAACCAGGAAAGAGTGTTTTGGGAGATGTAGAGATTCGATAGATGATTTAATAGATGGGTGTGGGAGATGGTATCGAAAGCTTTAGATAAGTCTAGTAGAACAGCTGAAACTATGTTACCAGAGTCTCGAGCTAGAATAACAGAATGTAAGAAGGATAGAAGGGTTCTGTTGGTACTGTGTCCAGGGCAGAAGCCGTGTTGGGAAGGAGCCAGTAGCTGGTGTTCAGTAAGGAATGGCATGAGCTGCAGGTGTATGCATTTTTCAAGAAGTTTAGAGATTGGTGAGAGGATGGCTATAGGGCAGAAACTGGAAACATTACAGTTTTTACCACCCTTGTGGAGTGGTAGAAAAAATGCAGAATGCCATAGTATGGGTACATAGGACTCAAGTAGTGATCTATTTATCAGGATGCTGATAGGGAGAGCAATACCATCGGAGGCAATTTTTAAGAAGGAGGAAGGGATGTTGTCGGGGGCATTGGTGCAAGGTTTAAGTTTGGAGAGAAGCTTTTTTATAAGGTAGGTGGATACAGGTTTAAGTTCAAAAGTAGGGGGGTGTAGGAGAGGAGGAGGAAGCTTGAGCAGAGGAGGGTGGAGGGTTATTGTTGGGGAAGGTCTTGATTAGATCAGCAATAGAAGAGGTGATGAAGGTGTTGAATAGTTCGGGTATTTCTTGTTCAGATTTACTAGTATCAGGACATGGGTTATTTTTTGTACCAGGCTTGAGGAGGGAGTTAGTAGAGCTCCGGAATTGTTTGGGGTTTTTTGCATGATTTATTTGGAGTTTGATGTAGTAGGATTTTTTTATCTTTAATGACTTGTTTTTTAGCTTGGTTTCGCATCTATTTGTATTTAAGAACAATACAGGCTGTTTATGTTGGAGATAGCTTTTCCAGATTTTGTCTCTTTGTAGCATAATTTTTTTGGTTTCTTTGGTAAGCCATGGGGCGGTTTTAGCTTTAACTCTTTTTGTTCTTAAAGGAGCTAGGGAGTTTAGGGCAGTTAAGAATGTAGAGTTGAAATAGTCAACGGCATCGTCTAAAGGCAGGGTTTTTAGTGGGTTCTAGTTAGTGAACTTAAGGGAGTCAGAAAAGGTAGAAGTGTTAAAGTTAGCTAGGTTGTGAGTATGTAAGAGTTGGTGGAAATGTGAGAAAGAGGGTGTAGCTCTATGGGTGAAGACAGGGAGGTGGTCTTGTGTCCAGTGGACACATGTGCAAAATGGACAGCTATGTATGGGGCGACATTTTTCTGTGAGAACAGATTGCCCTTTTTTTTTCAGGTGAGAGTGGGATGTTAGGGAGGGATAGCAGGTATATTTGGGGAGGTAGGTTGGGTAGGTTAACAGACAAGACAAACAAGATGCATATAGAGGCGGTATATGACACATGTGGGGGTAAACATCTTGGACGGGGAGGGGTGTTTGGAAGTCACAAGCCCCTGAGCCCCCAAATGGAAACAGTGGGACTGAGGACCCCACCCATGGGCACTCACCACTGCACCTTCACGACCCCAAGAGTGGCTGTGATAGGGGCTGGGATGGAGGGACAGGCTCACGCTCTAATTGTGCCATGTGGCCCTAAAGCTGGCATAGCCAGTCTTGAAACTCCCTGTCAAGCTCCCTACGCACCACAGCCCAGACCTGATGGCAGGTGACAGGTACCTCTCTGACCCTACTCCCAGGGGGGTTAGCCCCATACCCTGTGGCGGTTCCACCCAAAGGTGGTGCAGGGCCAACAGAGGAGGAGGTCCTGGGCTGGGTCCCAGATGTGCTTGTGCCCGGTGCCATGGCCAGCTGAGGTGGGAAAGTTGGGTCCGCTGGGACCGGCCTTCCCATATGAGCTATGGTGTTGCAGTTTTAAGAATGATATGGGTTAGTAATAGCCAACAGCATTCAGGTTTAGTTATAACAGCATGCATAGGTATTCTCATTAACCCAAGACACCAGATTTACAACAGTTGTAGATCAAGCAGAACACATGCATATATGGGACAGCAATGGCCATTACAACAGCATGCAGGTTTCATTGATAGAAAAAGGCCACCAGTATGGAGGTATTTTAACATGGCACATGCATAGAACCAAATGTGAATATTTGTAAACCAATAGGACATATGTGCCAACAAAAGTATGGAGTGTACACGTACCCATTGAAGTCTGTAATTGGGTTATTGTTGCACATACAGTGGGGGTGAGAGAGAGAGGTCAATTAACAAATAATATATCCCAGTAATTTTCACAACTTTCTTAGTCACTGAAGTGATCTGTCCCTTACATGTATTATTACACTACCCAATGGCCTTACAATGGTATGTTTGTAGATTAGTATATATGTGGACAGTGTCTTACGTATAGTCTACACCTCTTACCTGTTATAGCTGTTGAGAAAATCATTGTTAACACTACCTGACAAATTCTACACATATTCCCAGATGCCATGCTTGTAGACAAGTATATAAGTGAACTGTGTTATAACTACAGTCTACACCTCTTACCTGTTATAGCTGTTGGGAAAATCATTGTTAACGCTACCTGACAAATTCCACACATACTCCCAGATGCCATGCTTGTAGACAAGTATATGTTGTAACTACAGTCTACACCTCTTACCTTTTATAGCTGTTGGGTAAATCTTTGTTAACACTACTTGGCAAATTCTACACATACTCCCAGATGCCATGTTGATGTTATACACATACCTAACGGTCCGTTATTCACACACTCTGGTCAAGGCTTGACAGGATGCAGGTGTTAATGTGACATATTTTGGAATAGCTGTCATGCACTTTGGGTGAGATGATACAATGACAGGTTTGTTTCCATATGCATTCTCTTTTTATGTTCAGGTCTGACTATCCAGTATAAGTCAGTATAAGCTGCCTACATTTCTTGAATCATCACACTGATTTTTCAGGGGAACAGGTTACCGGGCAGCAGATTTGGGCCCGTTATCTGGACATGCTGGACAGATCAGAACAGTTGAGTGGTATGACTGCATACAGCTTACTACCTGAACATTCTGCCGCAGTCTGTAGAGTTGATGGTTATGATTATGCTTACAGCTTACTATCTGAACATTCTCGCAAACCTGTACAGTTGTGGGGTATGATTATGCATACAGCTTACTACCACTCCCATGATTCAACCCCTGCTGTGTGTGGTAAAAAATGCTACAGTTGACATCACAGTACACTGTGCTATCAGGGAATTTGTGTAAAGCATTACAATAGTTTCTGTCTAAGTCCCCCCTCAGTTGTTCTATATGACTGGCCTCTTGGAACTTCCAACATTGTTATACTGAAATTCCTACACATTTTGTCTGCATTCAACAGTGTGGGTAACACTGTTTAATACAACAGTACTATTTATAGAATGCAACACTACAACATATGAAAGCAGAATGTACACAAGCACTCCAGGGGTTATACATTTAATCACTAGATATTACACCTTTTTTCCACACAACCTATATGACAGTCTTCCTGCCATATTGTCTGGTTTGTTCAGTACATCCCATACACAATACATTTTTATACTGGTACAACACTTTCTAGTACTGTTATATTTATTTGTTATGACAGCACATGCAAGAATATTGCTAACCTGCCTCACGATGCAGCCTTTGCAGCCTAGCAGCATGGGCTTGCTGGTTCACAGCCCGCTCATCTGCATCTGTCGGAGGAGAAATACAGTGATATTTAGCCATTAACTATCCATAGTATACATGAGCTAGGCAAGCATTATCTATGTAGTAGAATGAGTACTTAGTGCTCGGGCATCGGCCATCTTCCTGGATTCTTGGATCCACTGGTCCAAGAGAACACCCCTCCACCGCATCAGGTCAGCATGGTGATGCTTGACCTGCTCACCAGTCTGGGGGATAGGGATACCAGTGGCACTGTTGAGGTCACAGGCAAGACTGTCCCAGGCCTACGCTTTATACTGAGAGCCCTGGTACTGGCCCTGCAGTAGTCTCTCCTCATGGTGATTTACCAGGAGCCATACCATGAATCTGGACTCCTGGCTGCCTCAGCACTGTGCTGTAAATCGAGTGCCTTCCACAACTCCAGCAATTCTGCCTACAGTAAGGAGATGCAACCATTTATGGGAATTATTGGCACCTGTGGGGTTTAAATACACCCGATTTCCCACACTTTCCCGTGATTGGACAGTTTTGAAAAGGCTATGCTATGGGCACAACTGCTTACCTAATATTGGCATTGCTTAAAGGAGCATAGCACTTGGCAGATATAGTTAGCTGGCCTACACATTGCTTACACCACATAAGCTGACCTGTGCAATGCTTAGCATTGCTTAATATCTAATTAGCATTATATTTTCCTTTTGACATTGATTTATTATTTGTTACATGTTATATCTGTGTCTGGTATCTGTGAGTCATGTGTACGTACACTGTATGGGGTCCTGGGGAATTCAACACTTTATTACAATAACGCCTAACATCTGGCCTTACCGCAGTACTCCAGTTCACATATTTATGTTATATAGCAGGTTATACAGCATCACACTGTACATAGATTCATTTCACATGTTCAGTTTGATTTTCCTATGGTGAGGATTTGTTTGTTGAAACCTCAATCATATGCACTGCTGTCATGGCATAGTGGTTAATTACTGTGACTGTAGTGTACAGTGTCCTGGGTTTGAGCCTTGCAGAGGCTGTTTATTTTGTTTCTGGGCAGAACACGGGCCATTGGATACAGAGTGATTAAGGCACTTTAAAGCAGTTGTAAGCGGGTGCACGCGAGTTTGGGCAGAGCTAAGCACTGTTAACTTCCTGTTACTGTTTCTTATACTCAGTAAGCTTCCAGATTGCTTAATCTGTGTAGGCAGTGCTTACTCCCGTGCAAACCTACTTAAACACACTTACTAGTGCTTACATATGCTTACTACTGCTTAGTTGTGCTTAGACCTGTTTACTAGTCCCTTATTCATTATGACACTGATACTTCACATGTGCATTTCCTGCACTACTCTAGTTTATAAATATGTGTTATTTAGGGGGTTTCACAACAAAATTATTGGTTATAATGTGCTTTGCCATGTAAAATAGGCTGCGCTGCAGTGGGAGTTAAATCGGGAATGCCTGCTCGTTAGGCAAATGCTCTGCCCACTACACTATTACTGTGCTGCTTCATTTGCATATATCTTCCTTGTTATCCTCTTCAGATTTTTAAGCTGCTTTAACCGTAGCTAAGCTACAGGTAAACCTGCACACCGATGGTTAGCTTTAATCGAATTTTTAAAAAAAATAAAAGGTCTTCTTCATTTACTTTTTCTGTACTGTTGCTGTTGTACACATGGGGAACTGTTGGTGGGGATCTGCGGACACCTATGAGCGATCTCACTCATTTCTTCCCACTTTCTGCTGTTCTACATTGCAGGAGCATGTTTATTCTGAGAACTCTGCTCTCAGACATGCCCCCTGCACTTGTACACTCTCGGTGTAAGCCTAGGAGCTCGGGCAGCGTGCCTTCATTGATATGCATGGCGTGCTGCCATCCTGCTGCTCCTAAACGGGCGCTTCCATGCAGGACTAAACTAGTCCTGTTGAAAGGGAATATCTGTATTTATTTTATATATATATATATATATATATATATATATATATATATATATGTATATACATGTGAATGTACACTCTGGCAATACAAATAAATATAAACAAGGAAGATGGTGGGAGGGGACAGCTACTGCCACAGTGGTCTATTAGAAAATCTGCTGTTATGGTGAGTTTTACTTACACAACCACACTATGTTCAATGTAATGAACATTGTTGCAGTAGCCAAAGCTAAATGGGTAAATTACCATAGCTACTAACAACAGGGAGGGGGGATCAATAAAGAATCCAACAAACCCTGAAGAATGCTCCTCAAAAAATCATCTCTGGGCCTAGAAAAAGATTCTGGAGTGTAATGTCTAAGAAAAGTATACATGGAGGACCAAGTAGCTGCCTCTTGAATATGTGTTGAATCCACCCATTTCTAAAAGGCTGCCAAAGACGACAAAGCTTAGTGAAATGCCCTTTGACCCTATCTGAAAGTAGTTTGTCATGGAGAGTATAACAGATTGAAATAGTTTGTGACAACCATCTTGAGATAGTCTGTTTAGAAACAGGCTGTAATTGTTTGTCTTTTTATTTAATTACTAAGCTTAAAGTCCAAAGAACCATTTAGGAGTCCTACCCAGATTCACAGTTCCCCCCTAGGACTGTCTGGTTAAGTGACTTGCTTATGGTCACAAAGCAGGCAAATGAGGGCTGTGGAAATCAAACACTGTACCACCAGGACTACAACTCACAGCCTTAAACCTTTGCATCAACTGTCAGACTACCAGTATGAAAGAAATAGTTGTTCAGCCTTTTCTGAAGAATGCTGTCCTTTAATTAGTATCTGAGCTGTCTGTGGATAATCAGAGGATGCAAAATCCTCTCTCCCTCATTACTGGGTTGTAGATGAAATGGAGATTAAATGTTGACTTAAAATAAACTCTTTGGTCACTCTAGGCATGAAAGTCAGATTTGTTCTTACTAAATCCTTTCCATGTAAAAGATAAGGTAGGATTGGCTCAACATAAGGGTTTATAACTCAGGTATCCTTCAAGCAGACACCAGAGACATAAGGAAGACAAGCGTTTATGTCAAGAA
>NC_056732.1:883650305-883680305 GCF_019279795.1 Protopterus annectens
TTTACATCCCATCATTCACAGTTTTGATAGTCTGAGCTATTCTAATTCAAAAAATATCATGCATGGCATATTTAATAGTTATAGAAATTGTGTTTCTTTTCTCCTTCTGTCTCGACACAGAGGCACAGGCAAATAATTACACACAGAATTCTAAACATGCAAACCCAAACACACAAACCCAAACATGGAAGCATATATACTCATACACACACACACACACACACACACACACACACACACACACACACACACACACACACACACACACACATGCATATGCATCATGAGTTCTTCGCAATGGAGTGATTTTCAGCATCCCAGCATCCCTTTGGTCAACATCTTATTTAATACAGCATAATGTGACAGCAGACTTCCCAGCCTGAACAATGTCAGTTCTTATCCACACCATTTGTTTTAGAACTAGAGAGAAGGAAATTCTGGAAAACGTATCTCAAACACTGCTTTTACGCCGATGATGCTAGCTACATTTATTGACCAACACAACAACCTTATTATAGCAACAGTGAACTGAGATAGTGTCAGCTCATTCTGGGGCATTCTGTGCTCCTGCATATAGCCTGTTGGAATAAAATTTCTTGCTTTGTCTAAGCTAATGCAGCAGTCTAAATTCAGAGGACTACAATGTATTGCTTTTTAAAGAATGTAGCTGACAGTACATCTATAAATGGCTCACTTCTGAAACTGTTTCTTAGTGATCACTGCAAATCTGAAATATTATAAGTTAAAGTGAGGCCCAGTATAGTAAAGCTGCAATTATGGAAGAAGGTAGAACTAGACATCTATTAATAGTGTCATTTTTGTGGGCTATTTTAAGCCTAAACAGTTTTTCCCAAGGGTGAGTATCAAACCATGTAGCTTGTGTCCGTGAGGTAAATGCCTTAACTGTTATGCCAAACATCCCAAACTCATTTGTAAGACAAATGAGCTAAGAGGCTATTTCTGTCTTGCCAATACCCACCCATAGGTCTTGCCTCTCTTTACACAGAGGGACAGGCCAGTCATACTGTGGTGAATTTGTAAATACCCATTCAGCTGTACAGCTCTTGTTTAAATGCAAGAAACATCTCACACAGTTTAACTTGAAGAGGAAGTTTATTCCAGAGAGGGAGTAGCATTGCTTGAGAAATCTATCCATCTAGCTTGTCTTTTTTTATTTGTTTGAGTAGATTCATATCTCTGGCCCTAGTCTTAGCTGGACAGGTTGGTTTGTTGAGGTATAACAGTCTTTGGACTGCTGGACACCTTATAGCAGTATAAGTGAAGGCAAAGCTCACCCTATGGAATCTGTATGAAAATGAGTACAGAGACAAAGCCTTCCAAAAAGACAAATCCTTGTATGGTACTGCTGAGAAATACCATATGATTTGGTACTTTTTTGATGTGTCGTAAATTATAAACTGAATAAATTCATGTCTGAACTGAGACTACACACGTTCATATCTGACCTTAATTATATTGATAGATAATTCTACACCATGTTTAGTTGATGACTTTGATGTGACTGAATATAACTTTATTATTTCTGACCTCCTTTCTCTATCATATAAAGTTGCAGGCATTTATGTTAATACTACACTAAACAATTCACATAACTTGTACCACCATAACCTACAAGTCACAGAGGTCTATTCTTTATGAGGCATATAAACATTTGTATATGCCAATGGTATTATTTCCATATTTTGTGGGCTGTACTCCCTTTCTCTGAACTTTAATGCAGTTGTATTCCTGCTTTCCCATCAAACAGTGCATGACCAGATTTTGCTAACATATTTTCTTTTATTTAGTAGCATCTCCAGTCTCTTTTAATGTCATTGTTGGATTGCTAAGAATTTCCTATGTATATTTGTCCCAGTAATGATCTCTGGTAACCCATTATGGTATGCGCTGCATTGTGACAACTCTGCTTATCTTCTGTTCTTATGGAGAGACTTTATTTGACTATAATGTGGCTTAAGAAAATGAACAATTATGTTTTCTTTACTGTCAGATTTAAAAAAAAATAAAAATTCCATGTATGTTTCTACTCTTGGAAAGTGATTTGGTTTCCTACTTACTTTTTTCATTTTTATCACTTTACTGTTTGCTGTTGTTTTTAAGCTGCATATCAATTAATGATACTCTGACAGTTGAAGAAAGCTAGTTTCTGCAGACAGAGAAAGTGTCTGCACTCTGTCTGTCTTTGTCATTAAAATGATATTGATCAGAAAGAAACAGAATAAAATAAAGCACGGGATGTCAGCTACAGCATTATTGTCTTCAATTGATGAATGTTGTAAACTATCAATGAAAAGTGGAAACCATGAAGTTGACTATATTGTTTTACCAGTCTTATCTTAAAAATCAATATTTTTGACTTTCAAGAGCTTTGGTTTATATGCTGTGTAGTATTCCATGCACATTCTGATAACTGATAATTTTAAAACAAGAAAGTGATAGCACTGAAGATCGTAGACTATAAACAAATTTTCTTTCTCCTTGTTATTGAGCCACAGGATGACAAAGTCTTGCATCACAACACAGTCAAGTACTACAGTGTGTTATGCTTTTTAAAAAATTAAGAGTGCAAAATATAATATAATAATAATATTGCTACCCATCACCCTTGTATATAATTTGGAATTTTACATCAAAAGATTATGACATATCCTATAAGTATTATCAGAGAAAGATAAAGGGTGATGTTGGGCATTGTATCTGCTCAAGAAAAGTCCAAGAAAAGTTTATATTTTATATCATATGAAGTATTTTGTTCTATTACGGTATCCCTTCCACCATTACATAATGCTTTGCTCCCACAGCGTTTTCACTTTTGATATTTAATTTGTTCATACAGCTTTTCAGTTTGTGCTGTCTTTGTCATTCTGGCAGAGCATAAAGTTAATCAAATAATAACCCTTATGAGAGAATGCTGTAATTATTTTTCATCCCAGATTAGAACACATTGTTATGTGCTTATTTGCTCAAAACATGACTTTACTTTAATCTGCAGGAAAAAAAGTCTTATTTTATTAATGTAGCTAATCTTGATGGCACCAATGTATTACCCTGCAAAAAATAAAATGGTCCCCTGTATCATCCAGGCTTCTATTCTTCTCAACATTCCTATTTTTTAAAATAATCCACCTACCTCATTAACAAATATCATAAATAAATAAATTATGGATGCTACACTTCAGTGACATATCATCATATGCAAAAAGATTTGTATGGCAGAAGCAATCTATAAATCTCTCCTTCCATATTTAAGCACATGGTGACAGGTAATACAAATGATGATAATACTACTACTAATACTACTACTACTACCATTAATAATAATAATAATATTACTACTACTACTACCATTAATAATAATAATAATAATACTACTACTACTACTACAACTACCATTAATAATAATAATATTATTATTACTACTACTACTACTACCACCATTAATAATAATAATATTACTACTACTACTACCATTAATAATAATAATAATAATACTACTACTACTACCATTAATAATAATAATAATAATATTATTACTACTACTACTACCATTAATAATAATAATATTACTACTACTACTACTACCATTAATAATAATAATAATAATAATATTACTACTACTACTACTACTACTACTACTACTACTACTACTACCTCCATTAATAATAATAATATTGCTGCTACTACTACTACCATTAATAATAATGATATTACTACTACTACTACCATTAATAATAATATCACTACTACTACTACATCTACTACCATTATTAATAATATTACTATTACTACTACTACCATTAATAATAATAATATTACTACTACTACTGCCATTAATAATAATATTACTACTACTACTACTACTACTACTACCATTAATAATAATAATATTACTACTACTACTACCATTAATAATAATAATATTACTACTACTACTTCTACTAACATTAATAATAATAATAATAATAATAATATTACTACTACTACTACTACCATTAATAATAATAATAATAATAATAATAATAATATTACTACTACTACTACCATTAATAATAATAATATTACTACGAATAATAATAATAATAATAATAATACTAATAATAATAATAATAATAATAATGGCGGTCAAGGTAAGATTTCTATACTTGACTAGCCACTAGCTTCTAAAAAGCAAAAGCAAAGAACTTTTGAAGAATGATACAATGATTCAGGAAAATTCTTCATATATACCTTTTTAGTTTATGAAGAGTATGAAATAAAATCCATGGCTTGAAAAGCCTCTAAGGTCTCACATTTTAAAATGAAAAACATGTACCTCCTTTAGGGACACTTGCAGAGAGTTATGTGCCAGAGTAATAATTCCCAATGTTTATCTTCCTGTGTAGACTAAATCCCCCCATACCTTTTTAGGTATGTTTTTTTTTTTTTTATTTAATTTGTTACTACTGTTCACAAGGTTTTCTGTTCCTGTATTGTTGCACAATAGTAGCTCAGTGTTTTACATTTTAATGTGTAGAGCTATGTATTTTTCTAATGTCTTTTTTATTTACAGAACCTAAGTATTGTACACTGTTCTAAACACAATTAAGTTGACTTCATAACAGTTCATATTAGATTGTTGTCTTTATCTTCATTTTCCAATTATAGCTAAAATTGTCCTTGGACCAACTGATCTATCCTGTTAACAAATCAATTCATCCATCCACAACCCCTTTTTCCCATTTTTTTTCATGTGGAGTTGGGGTGTCAACAATAAATTCCCAATAAATAAATACTAGTGAGAACAGTTATCTTCCCAAATGTTTAAACAGTAATTTTTCCTTTACAAAAGGATTCTGTTTGGGTGACGATCGTAAAGAGCCATCTTAGGCTACTCTTATTTTGCCTAATGAAAGTAATACCTCCAGTTCATTTAGCTTGTTATTACAGAAGTATTCACAGCTCTTGGAGGCAAGCTATATAGATTTGTTTAATACATATATTAAAGACAGAGAATTGGAATTGATAGATAACACTTTCAAAAATGTCTGTGTGCTTCTAATATGAGTGGACTAAACTGAATGTACTAAGGAATGGAATCCCCAAACTACATTTGCTGAAAAAAATGGGTGAAAAGACAGTTTCTAAGTGGTTTTGCAGTGGAGGGA
Source organism: Protopterus annectens (assembly GCF_019279795.1). Classification (NCBI taxonomy): domain Eukaryota; kingdom Metazoa; phylum Chordata; order Ceratodontiformes; family Protopteridae; genus Protopterus; species Protopterus annectens. The sequence goes on from NC_056732.1 coordinate 883,655,471, forward strand.
GGGCTGCCCACACCCCCAAACATATAAATGCCAACTCCACACGTCTCACAACTGAATAGATTTTCACAGAAAATCCAGATTTTTGCCTTATATTTTAACCCGCTTCTGATAAAATTGTGTTTTTTTTCTGGCAAATCATTGAGACCTGAAGTCAGAAAATAATGACAGACATTTGAGTTTCAGGTTTTATATCCTTCAGATAATTCATCCTAATGGAAGACCTGTTAGTCTATCAACTTTCTAAGTTTGTAAGATCAATATTTTGAAAGTGTGCCATTTTTGGGCCTTTTCCCTCCATTATTTGTGACTTTATCCAGATTTCTTGCTTTAAGATGTTGAGAAGTATGCAAGTCCACAATCACACTAAAAAGGCCTCACTGCTGGCAGAACTCGGTGACAGCAGTTTCCTGTGGAGGAGCTTTGATCATAGGTGGTTTACCCATGTGCAAGTGAAGCTTGATACTTTAATCTTTGTCTAGCTGTAGTTTACCCCATCTATGCATACTCAAAACCATTCACAAATGCAGTGACTGGTAATTGAAAGGATATTTCCCATTTCTGAAGAATGAATATCTTTCAATATGTGCATCTTACAGTGCAAATGTCAGTGATAGTTTTCTTCAACAGTATCATTTAAATTTCATCTGATTCCATACAATAGTTTATAAGTCAATCAGTTCTGGAAATAATAAGTATGTATAGAAATGTTGCATATCTTTATAATCATCAGCAATCAACTAGCAATATCTCCATTATTATGTACCATTGATAGACATTGCCAATGTATTTCTCTGTCTTCCACCATGGCCTTTCACTTTATGCTTGTAAAGGCCTTGTAGGTCTCTCAGTTATGAAAATATAAATGCAACTATAAAAACTAATAAGTGATAAACAGTGGTTTGTTTCTTCAGTTAGGGACAGCCTTGATTAATAATTTTAGTGTAATTTTGTTACGTATGCCATGCCATTTCAAATGCTGTCTGAGCAGTTTTTTTTTTTTTTTAATAAACAGGCTCTGGTGTGCATGTCACCGTGACTGGTTTATATAGATGAGTGCCCTGTAATGAAAACCTGTAAGGTCTTAGCATGGTTTGTTATTGTTTGTTCAAGACAAAAAGAAAAAGAAAAAACAAGAAGAAAGTAGTGAGAATGGTTGCTTTAAGTAGCTCATCTTTTCCTGGAAGTAGTTGTTGGTTTATGTACACAAGCAATGAAAAAAAGCTGCTTTAAGAGACTGATAAGAATAAAGTTTAGGCTTTTTGTTTCCCTGTTAAGAGTCTGCACTGGAAGTTGTTGCTTTATGTAGAGGATAAGGACAACTCATAGGGTTTTCTCTTTTCTTTTATGTGCCCTTGTTTTATTTAGTGGAATAAGATAGGTGGTTGTGTAAGAAAAGTAATGTAAATGTTTGACTTCAGCATTTATAGTCTTCTTCTGTTAGGTGTGGTAATCTGCTGATATCTCATCATTTGTTTTGGTTCTAAGAAAGTTGAGTCTGCAGAAAAATGAAGGGGAATCATGTTAGCATACGTAATCTACATATGAATGTAGTGAACACTTAATTTAATTAAGTCAGTATTTCACCATGCAAACCTGTTTTCCTAAATAGTCAAGAATAAAGACATTTGTGAACAAGCAATTGAGGAAGATGGGCTTGCCTAGAAACTCAGTATAGTTTAAAGTATTCAGAAAAAACTAAATGAAAACTCCAGCCAAGCTAGAACTTCCAATGAGTGACTTTCCAAACCTCCTGTAACAGAGGCACATGGGATATATGCAAATGAGCCTTATGAACATCAAGTGTTTCAGCTTTATGGCAATTCTGATTGGCCATGACTTTTATATTTGAAGTAGTTTTAATGGACAATTTCAGGCCAATAAAGCCAAAGCCCACTAGCTACAGATATGCATACTTCTGCCTTGTTACAACATCAACAGCATAGCATAAACAAAGTGCTTGACTAAGCATAAGAAACACAGGGATGTTATACCCAGCTGATGTCCATTATCATTTTAGAAGGTCACACTAAAATCATCCAAAAAAAAAAAAAAAAACGAAAACCAGCTAGAAATTCCAAAAAGTGGTGACCTCCCACACCTCCTAACAGAACACAGGCACATATAATATATGCACCCCCTTTGACATCATCAGGTGTTTCAGCTATATGGCGATTCTGATTGCCCATGACTTTTATATTTGAAGTCATTTTAATGGACAATTTCAGGCCAATAAAGCCAAACCCCACTAGCTATGGATATGTATATTTCAGCCTTGTTATGTCCTCATCAGCATAGCATAAGCAGAGTGTTTGACTAAGCATAAGAAACACAGGGTTCTTATACCCAGCTGATGTCCATTATCATTAGGTTGACTGCAAAATATCCCAAATAACAAATTAAAACAAAGAGTTAGAAGGTCACACTGAAAAAAAACAATCAGAAAAAAACAAAGCCTGATTGGACACTGTATGCATCGTGTTTCCTACTCTGTTCCATCCATGTCATGACAGGATAGTATAGCAAAGATTGTAGACCTACTGTATATTGCTCCTGTCACTGCCCAAATATAGTTGCTTACCATACTTTGTCTTGTTACTGATGACCATCTTTGGCCTTACCTACTGCTGTTGCTGCTAGTGGCTACTGAAACAGAATTACATAGATGGGATGCTAGTTCTGACCCATAATATCATACTGTGTAGAATTCAGCAGACTGCAAACATCTTGTCGCTGTGTCTGCTAAGTACTGTAGGCAACCCACAGATATATCTAGGCAATAACACTTTGTATTCAATAACTGAAATACATGATCTGTGATGTCCTGTGTCTGCTCATAAACAATGTTGAAATGTATCTCAGAAGCAGTTTCAGGGTTGTGCATGGTGTCATTAATTAGGGTTCGAGGCAGTAGCCAGAATAACCTGAAAAATACAACAGAATGCATTTCTGAGGAGTCTGAGATCAGCTATATGCATTGCATTTGTGTATGTGTCAGTACACATCTTAGATAGCTCCCAACACTTACCAACAAGATGAACCTGTTTAGAAATCATCGACTCAATTAATGGACATACATTTCCAAAGTTTCCCATCTGAAGGATTTATGTGAACTATCAGGATGCTGAACACAAACACAGACTCACGCAGACACACACACACACACACACACACACACACACACACACACACACACACACACACACACACACACACACACACACATTGTTTATGATCTTCTGTGCAGTACAGACTTCCTGCTGATGTATATGTGGGACTGTACACTAGTAGGAGCCTTTATAAGCACGTAGGATCAGTCTCTATGTCCACATACCTGAGGGAAGTGTGCAATAATTTAGGAGCCACAGACAGCACCATCTTTGTTATTTTCAGTACTGCAGAACAACACATGCTCAATAACATGAAGTAACACACATTAATGAACTTACAGGGTGTCTATGAGGCAAAAGCCTAAGAAATTCCCATTGTGTCCCAGCTGTTCACTGAATTGTCCCTGTAGCTCGGGTAACAAACTACATGTAGTGCAAGGGTAGGCACAAAAAGAGGCAAACCATACATTCCTGAGATTCAGCATGTTTTTGAAATGCATCAACCAAGCTTCATATCCTGTATCACTCTTATACTGATCAGCTATAGGCTCATCAGTGCAAGCAATGTAGGGCAGCTGCATCCAGTCATGCTCCTGAGCACTAAGCTTGTGTGGACTCACAACCTGGTCAACAAAGATGGCAGTTGCAGCAATAATGCATTGCTAAACATAAAGTGCTACAAGTGCAAATTTGCCTAATAGCTGATGCTCTGAAATTTTTCTCATGCATGTGCTTTATACATGACCATGCACTCAAATTGCACAGTGTATCTGCTGATCACTGTCAGTATGGACATTTTTCTGTGCTGCATTTACATGTTGTTATGCAGGGATTTCTCTGAACATTATAAATTATATTTGCTTATGCCATAATTTACATACACTGCATGCCATGCTGTGCAGGTGCTTGTATCCCTGTGAAGCTAAGGTCTATGACATGAAAACATGTTGCACAATGCCAATTGCCAGGCAACACAGTCTGTCACATATTACTGCGCAGCCTGTCTGTGAATTTTAGCCATCGCTGATCATGAAATGACAATGGCACTGGAAGGCTTAAACCACAGGAATATGAACAGTTAGTACTGTAGCACATTATAAATGGGAAGACTCCTGAAACCTAATCAAGGAAATCCATATTCCATGTAGTTCATGAAAGCCTTAATCATTTAAAAGTATTTATACTAACATGAAGGAAATGACAGACTGTTTACTGACTATCAGACTACTAGTTCATATCAGAGGTCATAGCCCTCTCTGAGAAAAGACTGGATTGCTTTATTCAGATGGGGGGGGCAGCTATCTCATGCAAAGGAGATCAAGAATCTTAGGATCGTGTTCATGAGGGATGGTAGACTGACAAAGGGCTTGACTGGCAGACTTGCAATGGGAGCAGTAATGCAAGAAGTGCTATAAACTATGGCGAAGTAGTAAATAAATTATCAATTCCTTGTAGTCCTTTAATGCAGACAGATACACTTATTATGTTAGCTAGAAAGAGTTTGAACAGGATTTGTTGTGAACAAGCCAATTAATGTATCAAAATGCTAAATAAGAAGAAAGCCTAAGGCCCTGTTAGTGAGATAAATTGGCTTCTAAATGCAGAAGTTTGTGCTTAAGATATACATGCACACACATATACACACACACACACACACACACACACACACAAACATATATATATATATATATATATATATATATATATATATATATATATATATATATATATATACATAGATAGATCAATATAGCAATAAATTAAGAAAATCTCTGACATTTTTGGGACCCAGGTGCGGAATGGTGTCCAGTTGCTGTAGGGATGGTTGTGATTTCCAAGGTGGCCTCTTTCTATTTTGCTAGTGGTACTCTTATTCAGAGGGAAACCTCAATCCCAATGTCATGCTGTCTTCTGAAAGTTACAGAATTTAATAAACTAAAAACTAAACCTACTGAAGCTGAATAAATCTCAGGAACTGTCTGTATCTTCAAAAATGTTTTATTGATTACTGAGACAGATGAATGCTGCTCCAAGTCTAATGGGATCCTTCATGAGTTTATATGGCTTAGAAATGAAGGGCATTCTCCACGCTCATCCCTCTGGGCGTGGCCACCCCTGGGAGGTGGGGAGGGTAGTTTTGGCTCTGTTGAGGGGCTGGCCAAGGGAGGTGCTCCACTTAGAAACTTAAATCTTTGTGACTATTAGCCCTTTTGTTTCCACATCTGATCTATTACAGTGCAAAGCAGTCAATTACCTACACATCCAATCTATCACAATGCAAAGCAGTAAATTACCATCAATATTAAAACCATATATTTAACAAAATACATCTTGTTGTACTCTTTTTGCTTTTCTGCAGTACTGTGACTGATACTTTAAATAGTCTCCAGATTTATATCCCTATCTTGGACAACCATTATTTTATGGAGATTTTGTGGTGCTTTCACCTATGTTTTTTAAGATCTGTGTCATCTTTTTCAGTTCAAGGCTAGTGGTGAATTATAGTTGTGGTTTTCCAGATCTTTATGGGATAATACGTCATGTATTATTATGACTCTTTATGCCAGGTAAGTTATAACCCTTTGGCTTGTGTATCTAACTTTTAGCTACAGAGGAGCAAATTAGTTAGCGGGTCCAAAGTAAAATGATAAATGCTATTTGGGGAAATAGAAGACAATATTGCCATTCATGTGGGTACCTGCTAAAAGCTTTTGGATAAAGCTTTGTTAGTAAGAATTTTAAGGTTTAAAGTTTTTATTTAATTTGTAGTGGGAAAACTTTGGAAAAACATATATGATGCTTGCCATATACTGCTGCATGTTCGTCCATGTATGCCTTAGACCATGTGGCAAATGTGTCAGCTCAAGGAAATTCAGTGTGGCAACTGGCCTATGCATTTCTAGACTAAGTTATTAAGAAGAACATTACAAATTAATTAAAAAATTCCTACAAGCAAGCAGTTATTTTGGTTAGGTGAAGCCCGCTGATTTATTTTAAATTAATTTTAAAGTTCCGTTATTTAGGGATCAGCACAGGATACCAAGTATTTAGCTTAAATTCTGTAACTATGCCTGGAGCTATTCATATTCAAAGTGTGCCTTGGTGTGCTTTAAGGTACCTAGGGATAGGCTTGTGCCAAGCTTTACTTAAAGAATTTATATGTATAAGGGTTTAACCTTTATAAAAGTGCATTTTCAAGTAGCTCCTTAATAAGTGGAATTTTTTATGGGTACCCTAACTGATGCAGTGGCATTTTTTGCAAGGTGTGTTATGGTCCACATAGCTTGTGTGTCCAACTTTAAGCACCAGTGGGGCCAGTATTAAATGCTGATTGGGTATATGATAGTTGGAGTAATTAAAGTTAGATGAAGGTAAAGCACCAACCATGGAGTAGAAAAGAAAACGGATTGGCCTGGGCTTGATACTTAGGGCCATAAAAGCCATTTAAATGAAACTTGTGGTAGTTGATATAATACATTCTCAAAAGTCAGAGTGAAGCATTCTCTAATTTCTCAGTACTGTATTATCACCTCTTCTTCTTCTTCTTCTTTCAGCTGCTCCCATTAGGGGTCACCACAGCGGATCATCTGTTTCCATTTCTTCCTGTCCTCTGCATCTCGCTCTGTCACACCAACCACCTGCATGTCCTCTCTCACCACATCCATTAACCTTATCTTAGGCCTTCCTCTTTTCTTGTTACCTGGTAGCTTCATCTTTAACATATTTTTTCCAATATACTCAGCATCCCTCCTCAGCACATGTTCAAACCAACGTAATCTTGCCTCTCTGGCTTTGTCTCCAAACCTTCCAACCTGGGCTGACTCTCTAATATACTTATTCCTAATCCTGTCCACCTTTGTCACACTCAGTGCAAATCTTAACATCTTTAACTCTGCCATGTCCAGCTCTGACTCCTGCCTTTTTGTCAGTGCCACTGTCTCCAACCCATATAACATAGCTGGTCTCACTACTCTCTTGTAGACCTTCCCTTTCACTCTTACTGGTACTTGTCTGTCACAAATCACTCCTGACACTCTTCTCCACCCACTCCATCCTGCCTATACTCTCTTCTTCACTTTTCTTCCACACTCGCCATTACTCTGAACTGCTGATCCCAAGTATTTAAACTCATCCACATTTGCCACCTCTACTCCCTGCATCCTCACCATTCCTCTATCCTCCCTCTCATTCACACACATATATTCTGTCTTAGTCCTGCTGACCTTCATTCCTCTTCTATCTAGAGCATACCTCCATCTCTACAGGGTCTCCTCCACCTGTTCCCTACTCTCACTACAGATCACAATGTCATCTGCAAACATCATAGTCCACAGGGACTCCTGTCTGATCTCATCTGTCAACCTGACCATCACCATTGCAAATAAGAAAGGGCTGAGAGCTGATCCTTGACGTAATCCCACCTCCACCTTAAACACATCCGTCAATCCCAAGGCAGACCTCACTGCTGTCACACTACCCTCATACATATCCTGTACCACTCTTACATACTTCTATGACACTCCCAACTTCCTCATACAATAACACAACTCCTCTCTAGGCACCCTGTCATATGCTTTCTCTAAGTCCAAAAAGACACAATGCAACTCCTTCTGACCTTCTCTGTACTTCTCCATCAACTGTCAGAGCAAACATTGCATCTGCATTGCTCTTTCCTGGCATGAAATCATACTGCTGATTGCTAATCATCACCTCCCTTCTTAACCTAGCTTCCACTACTCTTTCCTATAACTTCATGCTGTGACTGATCAATTTAATCCCTCTGTAGTTACTACAGCTCTGCACATCACACTTATTCTTAAAAATCGGTACCAAAACACTTTTTCTCCATTCCACAGGCATCCTCTCACTTTCCAAGATTTCATTAAACAATCTAGTAAAAAACTCCACTGCCATTTCACCTAAACACCTCCATGCTTCCACAGGTATGTCATCTGGACCAACAGCCTTTCCATTCTTCATCGTCTTCATAGCTATCCTTACCTCCTCCTTGCTAATCCACTGCACTTCATGATTCACTATCTGCACATCATCCAACCTTCTTTCCCTCTCCTTCTCTTCATTCATCAGCCCCTCAAAGAACTCTTTCCATCTGCTCAACACACTGTCCTCACTTGTGAGCATGTTTCCCTCATTATCCTTTATCACCCTTACTTGCTGCACATCCTTACTAGCTCGGTCCCTCTGTCTAGCCAATCAGTACAGGTCCTTTTCTTCCTTCTTAGTGTCCAACCTTTCATACAACTTGTCATACGCCTTATCCTTAGCCTTCGACACCTCTCTCTTTGCCATGTCCCTCATCTCCTTATACTCCTGTCTACTTTCTTCATCTCTCTGACAATCCCACTTCCTCTTCACCAACCTCTTTCTCTATACTTCCTCATTCCACCACCAGGTCTCCTTGTCCTCCTTACTCTTTCCAGATGTCACACCAAGCACCTTTCTAGCCATCTCCTTTACTAGCTCTGCTGTAGTTACCCATCTATTCAGAAACTCTTCACTGCCATCCAGTGCCTGTCTTAACTCTTCCCTGAACTCCACCTCACAATTACCCTTTTTCATTTTCCATCATTTGATCCTTGGTGCTGACCTCACACTCCTCCTCCTCCTCTTCTTGATCACCAATGCATCCTACAAATCACCATCCTATGCTGCCTAACTACACTTTCCCCTGCCACCACTTTACAGTCTCCAATCTCCTTCAAACTGGCCCTTCTGCATAAGATAAAATTCACCTGTGTGCATCTTCCTCCACTCTTGTATGTCACCCTATGCTCCTCCCTCTTGTTAAAATATGTATTCACCACAGCCATGTCCATCCTTTTTGCAAAATCCACTACCATCTGACCTTTTGCATTCCTTTGCTTAACACCATACCTACCCATCACTTCCTAATCCCCCCTGTTCCCTTCACCAATATACCCATTGAAATCTGCTCCAATCACCACTTTCTCACCCTTGGGTACAGTCATCACCACCACTTCATCCAACTCACTCCAAAATTTTTCTTTCTCATCCATCACACACCCAACTTGTGGAGCATATGCACTAGCAACATTCTTCATTACACCATCAATTTCCAGCTTCATAGACATCACTCTATCCGACACTCTTTTCACCTCCAAAACACTCTTAGCAAACTGTTCCTTTAGGATAACCGCTACGCCATTTCTCCTCCCATCCACACCATGACAAAACAATTTGAACCCACCTCCGATACACCTAGCCTTGCTCCCCTTCCATCTGGTCTCTTGCACACACAATATATCAACCATCCTTCTGTCAATCATATCAGCTAGCTCTCTCCCTATACCAGTCATACTGCCAACATTCAAAGTTCCAACCCTCACTACCACAGTCCTAGCCTTTACCTGCTTTCAGGCATGCCTTCTCCCTCGTCTCTTCCTTCGGCCAACAGTAGCCCAATTTCTGCCAGCACCCTTTTGGGCAACAGTACTGGTGGTGGTCGTTGTTAACCCGGGCCTCAACCAATCTGGTATGTATATCTGCACTATTGTCCAAATGTATGATTTGATAAAATTTTACGCCGGATGCCCTTCCTGATGCAACCCTCCCCATTTATCTGGGCTTGGAACCAGCACAAAGAAATGCACTGGCTTGTGTATCCCTAGTGGCTGGGTTAGTACTGTACTATCACCTACAATAACAAAATATGCAGCTCTTTTGGAAACTCTCTTTCTTTCATTTGGCGTAATATTACATCATTTTTGGAAGAAGCTTTCTTCTGTCTCTATTACTTTAATTGTTATCTCTAATATTTGGTTAGACTAACACTTATTTTTGAAGCTGATGAGTAAGGTGAGCAATATATTCTATGCAGCATGTCCAGTGTCTTCCCATGGCATACAGATAGGAGCCATGTTCAGCATATTTCCAGTAAGAAGCACCATTGTGGCATTATCATGTGGTTTCCTAACCACCTAAATATGACTCACCTCACCATTCCTGTGGTTGTAATATGATATTCTCCTTCCCTGGATTCTCTATGCCTTGCATGGTGTGCAAGATCAGTGCAGGAGCTCTAGCAGGCAGTATGTCTGCTGTGCAATCCATAACAGCATGCAGGGGCATGCACGAGCATTCTTGCACTAGTCCTGTACGGACTAAGCCCATGTATGCAAATCACCCCATTTGCAGAAGAAATCCATGCAAATGAGGTGAATTTATGACCCAGGAAGCTTGCAACCGGCCGAGCAGGACTAGTGTAATCTGCAGAAATGTACTCAATTAGTAACCGAGTACATTTCTGCAAACTCCAAAATGGAGCTGTTACAGCTCCAAATAAAGGTTGCATATCATGTAGTAAGCATTCCAATGGTCAAGTATACGGCCACTGGCATTGTAAACAGTGAAAAAATACAAAAATCAACTTTTATTTTTTTTTTAGCTGATATCGGCTGTTTAAGCGTAGGGCAGCGGCGCGCAAATGGGATCCGGAGGAAAATAACAAAATAAACCTAAGTTAAGCATTCTAACTAAAAACAGTATTCTGCCATGCAAGTCAATGGCAGGCAGAAGACAACATGGCCAGTGAATAGTGGTTGCTAAGGGGGGAAGCTCAGTGTGAGACATGTAACTATGCATTAGCAGGAAACCCTATGCAAATGAGGGGAATGATAGTGAATGTCAGTTTTCCCCAGCATGTGAGTCAGGTCACAACAGTGTAAGAGTAGGAATAGTTTGGTGAAGGCCTAGGAGTTAGGTGACATCATGGGGTGTGTGTCAGGCATACTGTAAGCGGATTGGAGCCCTGTGGCTCAGGTTTGCTCCTAGCACAGCTAAGCTAGGGGGTGTGTCTGAATCTGCTTATCACTCTTTACATTTCCTAAGCGAGTATGTGCACCACTCACCAGGTTTTAAGGGAAGAAAAACAATTTTAACCAGGAAATAGCACTGTGCACAATTGAGCACTCTGTTTGCATGGTGTGTCCTCGGGCTTAAACAGGAAGGCAATGGGAAGGGAAAACAGCAGTAGGAAGGTAATCAAGAAGAACTAGCATAGCTGGCAGGTGAAATGTATCAGAATCAGCCAATTACACAGTCAGCAGACCAGACCAGCCCAGAACACTACTATAAACTATGCAAACACCTTCCCCTCTGTTTTTTCCCCACACTCTATACCACCGGTGTAAACAAGCGGGACACTTTGAACACTCACAACAGCAAAATGATAGGGGCCACAATAGCTATCATACAACAACTTGTGGAAGAGGCTGAGGGTGGTGAGGATGTGAATGCTGTCCACCAACCCACAGTGAGGAGATGGAAAAGAGTGTACAGACCCAGGGTAACCTACCAAGGGCTACATGAGCTAGAGATAGTGGAGCGCTATAGGGTAGACAAGGACCTCCTACAGCAAATTATTGAGCTGTGTTGGCCATGCCTGACACACAGAACTAACAGAGGGGAACCCATCCCAGTGGATACCAAGGTATGTGTAGGCCTAAGAATACCAGCTACAGGTACCTTCCAAAGCCCAACTGGGAATATGATGGGAATCTCACAGGCATCAGCATCCAGGGTACTCCACCAGTTACTGGATGCCATGTCAGCACATGTTGGTGAACACATATATTTTCCCAACACCCGTGAGGCGTTGGCCAACAATATGCAACTGTTCCACCAAATAGCAGAATACCCTGAGGTAGTGGGTGCTATAGACTGCATGCACTTATGCATCAAAGCACCACCCAGTGAGAAGGGTAGGGTCTACATCAACCGCAAGGGCTTCCACTCCATCATCTGCCAGGTTGTGTGTGACGCCAAGGGCATAACAATGAATGTGTGTGCTGGCTGCCCTGGAAGCAATCACAACTCACACATCTGGCATCTGACATGACTGTGCTAGAGATTTGCCAATGGGGACATCCTTGACAGTCACCTAGTGGGGGATGCTGGACACGCACTGGAGCCATGGCAGATGACACCCATCAGAAATGCACACATACCCAAACAAGAACTTCATAATAAGGCACATGCGCAGACCAGAATTATAGCAGAGCATGTGTTTGGGATGCTCAAGTGACAGTTCCAGTGCCTGGACACATCCAGTGGAGCATTGCAGTACTCACCAGCTACATGTACCCACATTTTCCTCGTATGTGCCATGCTACACAATATGATCCTGTGGAAACAGCTGCAGCCCCCACCATTGCCAAGGCCTGCACAGGCACAGAGTGACTCAGAGAAGGAACAACCTGAGCCTGCCCCAGTAGGCAGAAGGAGGTGTGCCCAGTATGCCCTGGCCTTGGCAAAGAGGCAACGCATAGCACATACACTGACACAGGAGGGACCCAGGGAATAACACCTCTCTCTGATTTTCACATACAGTAAAAGGGATGCCAAACATTACACTGCCTGTGCTCAACCATGTGTAGGGAGTGTTCTATGTGCATCCCACATAGGCAGCCCTGCAGCACCACCCTCAATAATGAGACACCCACGAGGTAAGTGACTCACACATGCCAGTCAGGGGCATTCACATACCCAACAACAGTCACAGCCAGCAGGACAGGTGTAGAAAAACACAAACAAAGGCTGTCTATGGCCTCTGAATGATGCCTATGGGTAACATCCCCCCAGGCCTACACAGACAGACTACAGCAAGTCAGGCAGTGAGATGTCAGTTCTGAAGGGTAGTAAGTCTGAAACTATGTAGGTAAATACAAGCTAAGATCTGTAGTATATTGGTATGCCTCTAGGCAGCATGATATGTAAGACTACAGAATGCAATGGAGTACCAGACAAAACAGTACAGTCATAGCAAATGTGTACAAGTGTCAGGTGTGCCCCCCCATCCTACGTAGACATGGAGAACAGTCAGGTGTGCCCCCACAGACCTGTGTAAAAATGTAGAAATAGTCAGGTGTGCCCTCCCATCCTATGTAGAAATGTAGTAACAGTCAATGCCAAGTGATAGGCGGATACCCTGCAGAAATAGTATGCTACCTGTAGGTGTACAACACATAAGTCAGCACTGCAGTACAGACTACCTGGACTTGATCCACAAATTCAATACAGATGGGCATACTGGGCATGCTTATACACTTAGAGAAATGAAGGCAATGTCAGTCAACACACTGAAAGGTCATACTGGGCATGATCACGCACTTAGGCCATGTCTGCAAACAACAGTGGACCAGACATATCTGGCAGTCGCAGATGTTAGTGCAGACACTCCTCAGTAGGCACCACACATGCATTGCACACACAGTGAACAGGAATACAGACATATATCTAAGGACAACACACTATATTAAGCCAAAGGTAGATGTACATAGATGTGTGGAAGATGGTGACTGTGACAAGGAGACATCCAGGTCTGTCCCACCCAGCACCCAACCAAAGGGCCACAACCACATGAGGTCCAGCTGTCACTCACTGTAGATACTAGCCACCTTTATCTGTCAGCAGTACAGACTATGTGGTGCACGTGGTAGCTGTGCAACATGACTGAACAAGAAAGTAGTCATCTAGCATACGTATACACGTACCTGTGAAATATGACCCTGTGTGAGGCCACATGTGGTGTGTCACCCTCTAGATGAATGGATCATGGCCCATGCACACACACTGCCCTCTCCATAGCCCTACTATGACAAGGCTGCTGAAGTCATTCACTGTGAAATACACCTTTGGGAAAGTTGTAACCCAGTAATCTCCATGGCGTGTCCCATAACTGCGTACTGCTGTAGTGTGTTAAACATGTTAGGTAGGTGATCCAATCCCAGCCGCAGCAACTGTGTGTGTTTGTGTGTCTGTCTGTGTAAAGATCAATGCTTTTTAGGGTAGTCCCACTCCCTACAATTGAAATTGGCTACTTTGGTAAGGCTGCTGATGTCATCAACCTAGAAATACACCTCTGGGAAGGCTGTAGCCCAGTAATCACCATAGTTTGTCTTATAACTGTTCACTGCTGTACTGTGATAAATTAGTTAGGTAGGACTTCTAATCTCAGACTTGGCAAGTGTGTGTGTGTGTGTGTGTGTGTGTGTGTGTGTGTGTGTGTGTGTGTGTGTGTGAGTGTGTGTGTATGTGTTTGTCTCTGTCTGTGTATAGGGCAATGCTTTTTAGGGTAGTCACACTCCCTACACTTCAAATGCTCAACTTTGGCAAGGCTGCTGATGTCATCCACCTAGAAATTCACCTCTGGGATGCTTCTAGCCCAGTAATTTCCATAGTTTGTCCTATACCTGCGTACTTCTGTAGTGTGTTAAATGAGTTAGGTAGGAGTTCTAATCCCAAACTTGGCAAGTGTGTGTGTGTGTCTCTCTGTCTGTGTAGAGAGCAATGCTTTTTAGGGTAGTCACACACCCTACACTTCAAATGCTCAACTTTGGCATGGCTGCTGAAGTCATCCACCTAGGAATACACCTCTGGGAAGGTTGTAGCCCAATAATCTCCATAGCATGTCCTATAACTGCGTACTGCTGTAGTGTGATGCATTAGTTAGGTAGGAATTGCAATCCTACACTTGGCAAGTGGTGTGTGTGTGTCGCTGTGTGTCTAGAGAGCAATGCTTTTTAGGGTAGTCACACTCCCTACACTTCAAATGCTCAACTTTGGCATGGCTGCTGAAGTCATCCACCTAGAAATACACCTCTGGGAAGTTTGTAGCCCCTAATCTCCATAGCATGTCCTACAACTATGTTCTGCTATAGTGTGAAACATTAGTTAGCTAGGAGTTCTAATCCCAGACTTGGCAAGTGTGTTTGTGTGTGTGCCTGTCTGACTCTGTCTGGGCAGGGAGAAATGCATTTTAGCCTAGCCACACTCCCTATAATTCAAATGGCCTACTTTGGCAATCCTGCTGATTTCATTCATTGTGAAATACACCTTTGGAGCAGGTGTTCTTCAGTAATCACCGCGGTGCATCCTATAACAGCTTCATGCTGTAGTGTGATATAGACCTCTGTTAGGGGTTCTATATCCACACATGTTGATTGTGGATGTACTGTGTGTGTTTCAATGTCTGTGTAGGGAGCAATGCATTTTAGCCTAGCCACAATCCCTACAATTCAAATGCCCTACTTTGGCAATCCTGCTGATGCCATTCATTGTGAAATACATCTTTGGTGAAGGTGTACTCCAGTAATCTCCATGGCAAGTACTATAATTGTGTAGTAGTGTAATAAACTAGTTAGGTAGGAGTTCTAATCCCAGCATGACAGGTGTGTGTGTGTGTGTGTGTGTGTGTGTGTGTGTGTGTGTGTGTGTGTGTGTGTGTGTGTGCGTGTGGGTCTGTGTTTGTAACTCATATCCCGTGGGGAGGTGGTTGTGAGTGTGTAACAACTGGGCCCAATGTGAAGTGGGTTTTGCAAATTTCTTATATGGTGGCCCTAGTATATATCACAATGTCCACCATACAGGGATAACAGATGTGAAATAGCCGAGATGCTGTGGTGCTGATCCATACCCATACATGTGACATCAAGGCCAGGCAAACACAGTTAGCAACACCAGTATTACCCATGAACACTCTCAACCCATGTCTCATACACACACACACACACACACACACACACACACACACACACACACACACACACACACACACACACACTCACACACACACACACACACACACACACACACACACACACTTGCCTAGGCAACAACCAATATATTGGTAGTATACTGCATATTGCCCACTGATAGTAACTCTGGAGTATTGCAGTGGGTTACAAAGGGCATGGCACCCTGTCCATCTGTCCAATAGGCACATGCATGCAGACAGTGCACCTTCCCCATGTTCCCCACTGGACACCTGCAAAACCTGTGGTGCCATCAAATGTGACCCACAAAAGACATACCATGCCTAAAAACATGCCCTGTATGGGCAGATGCCACTGACACCAGGAAATGCCATTAGCATGCTATCAATGTAGGTGAAGGGTAACCTGCTGTCCATTAATTATTCCCACCACAGAAGGCCAAGAATGACACAACTGATGATAATCTGTGTACACAACATGGGCCAGACACCCCAGGTACAGTTCCATGTGTTACTGTACATGCATGTGGGAGGTGTGCATATCCCAGACACCGTCCATGTCATGAACTAAGGAACACATACATGGCAAGTGATGCACAGCATTGGCTGCAAGCAATAGCCACCCAGGTGACTGGATGGTGGATACAATACTCACCTGTGTGGGCAAATCTAGAAACTACACTCCTTAGTCACAATGTAGACCATTGTCATGTGGCCTGATGCCAAGGTATACCCATCACCTAGCCTTGTAAAACCATCTGGCACAGTTGACCACCACACAGCTGTGAAGAATTGCACCCACCATGCATGTCAGTACTGATACTGTGTGTGTGTGTGTGTGTGTGTGTGTGTGTGTGTGTGTGTGTGTGTGTGTGTGTGTGTGTGTGTGTGTGTTGCATGATACATATGATCAAATTCACACTCACTACAACTCCATTGGCATACTGAAGCATGCTGTCTGATGTCAGACACCACCCATACCCTTTGCCCATATAACCTCCATATGACCCCTGTGGTGCATGTGATACCTGCACAGTAATGTGTTGTGGCAATCTCACTAGTGATGAGTTGTATTCCTGGCCCTGACAAGTGTGTCAATGTGTGTGTGTCCCTGTGAGAGTGTGGCTTTGTTGTCACTGGCAGCTGGTCATGCGGACAGGCACATGTACTACACCTACCGTATAGCTACCATATACCTGTTGCAGATGTCACTCACCAGCACATATATGTTCTGAGGGCTCCTCACCATGTAACCTATGTGGTGTATCCAATAACTGCATAAAAATGTGATAGCACTACATAGTCATCAGGGGTTTGATAAACTGTGCTGGTAGGTGTGTGACACAAACATGCTTAGGTTTTACTCTCCCAGCCCTCCTTGACTTGTCTTTGACTGTGTCTGCCACTCTCACTCCCTCTCTGGTGGATGTGGAGACCTACATCTTCTCTGCTTAGGCAGCAGCATGTGTATTTTAAGTGATGCTCATGATCAGCTGATGACCTCTGCATGAATTGCAACCCTCCTCTAGCTGATTGCATGTGGAACAGCTATGGAAACAATCCCATAGCCAATTGCATTGAAACACACTCCAATATCTAGGAACATCATGTTGGTGTTGGGCCTTTCCATTCCCTGTGAGCAGGAACTCGATCTGTTACTTGGAAAACAGCATCTCAGATGGACTGGGGATTTATTTCTAACAACATACACTGTGGAAACAGGGCAACACACAGGAGGGGATGTGCCTGAACTGACTACAGACTGTAAGTGGCTATACTGCATTTGGATTAATGTTGGTTTAAAAGTGTGTGTGTGGATATGGCTGTCCTACATGTACCATACCTGCCATGTCAGTGCTCTGTGTTTGAGGAATTCCCATCTGTAGGGTCATCTGCAGACTGGGCAGTGTGTGGTGCCTTTGGTTTCATGTGTTACCCACACAGCACCTATCTGTGAACTGCAGTCTGTACATGGTGGAACCGTGACAGTTACTGACTTTATATCCCTCAAAGGAAATATGTTGCATCAAACCCTGTTACAAATGTAAATGCATGAGGTTATCACAGCAACATGTCAATACTGGCCCTGTGTATGTGCTTCCAGCCACACCTCTGTCAACCTCTGTACATATGTCAAGCATTAAGAAGTGCATATGTACTGTACACCATAATTAGTGACATCATATCTGATAACAAGCCAGTGAGATATCAGACTGCTACACATGTTATGTACGGTAGGGGTTATATTTGATGACATAACCTGGACATTCTGTGGTTGTGTGTACAGTACTGAGGTCTGTGTACTTATGGTGAACGTCGACAGTGTGTGTAATGTTAATATGTACTTTGGCATGTGTACAGACTGTGGTAGATGTCATTGTTCTTGGGTCCATCCTATCTGATGTTACATGCTGCTCCACTGTATGTTACTATATCGGCTTACATGTTTGTAGGGCCATACACACACATGTCCCATACCACAGACAGGCATCGGACCACACTGTGTAGAGGCCCAGTATATGTATGGTTTGTGTGTGAATGGCACATATGAGAATGCTGTTGAACAGATAGTCCATATACTGTAATAATATGCTAGCGTACCAAATGTGGCTGTGGCTGTGTTCAGATTGGATGTAGCTATACACTGTCACAAAGGTGTATCTTCCCTGTTCTGTGACATGCCTGTAGAGCCTACTATATATGCAGGTACATGTGCATTCCCCCATAGGAAATATAGGCCAGTGTTGAGCCAGTCTGCCTGTAGCCTGAGCAGTGCTTTGTTACATGACTAGCAACTTAGTGTACTTATCCAGTGAGATGTCAAGTTCAGATACTTGCCAGATGTACTGCTGCTGGGCCTCCCTTAGCAGTCATGTATGCCAGACAGCGCAGTGGGATACTGTACAGATGTATGTCAATATCTAGTGGGTAGTATGTGGCCATGGAACCTCTGTACCAGTGGTTAATATGTGTCAGGACAGACAGGGGTGTGTGAATGCATAACCTATGAGGGCATATGTATACCAGTTGTTACATGTTATACCCATCTACATGGCTGTTAACATCCATATTGTCAGGCTTGGTCCACAAGTTTTGCACAAAGGGGTTCTGTGTATACCTCTGAACTGTCCAGAGTGTGTCAGAATGTCGACATATATTGGCCAATATCTCTGCTGTTGTCCACAGTAGCATTATGTGCTAACAGCAGTACTGTACTATGATGTCCTTAGGATGTCTGTCAGTAGGCAATGGCACACATGTGAAAAGCAGATGTGACCTCCCACACACACCATGTCTGTGAAGACAATCACTATTACAGTAGCCGTAGTCTACTGATATACCTGCTAGACATACCTGACATCCCCTTGCACTACATAATTGGGACTATAGGGGCTGAGGTTGGCCTACACTCCATGTTCAGGACATGTGGTGGAAATATATGTATATATAATTATCCAGATATCTATATAGATATATACACATATGCATATCGACATATATAGATGGGTATGTATATGTACATAGCTATACATATACACACCCAAATATATACATATACAGAGCGATATATGGCTACACATATACAGATAGTGAAACATATGCACAAATACATATATCATGCTGCCATTCCTGCCAGCAGTCTACTGCTGCTGTATCCCCCACACATACAGTGGGGCTGGGGCCATATATGTGTAGGCTTCACCTACACCATACATGTGTGCCCATATGCTCTCCAGAGGCCAGTGTATGTAACAGTGGTATATGGGCTTGTATTATTGAGTCTAGGGGGGATGCACCATAAATAACCTAGGCTGTAACAATATGTGGGGGTATCAGGTGTGAGCTGCCTTATGGTATCTGGATGTACAGTACAATACAATTCACTTATATTGACATTACTTACATAAATTAGGTTAATGCAGGCCTACTGCCTCCTGGCATACAGGCAGTTCTGTTTATCAGTGTGCTTGTGATGGGGTCAGTTATGCCTTTTTATGTAACAGTTACATCCCATTTGGTCAACTGCATAGGGAGTGGTTCTGGCCCAGAATTTGTAGTTATTGGCCATTTGGGCGGTCTTCCATCTTTCTCAACTTTTAAATTTGAAGTCCTGCATTTGCACTTGTTTCTGTCCTGTAACTCCTGGGCCCATCTCATTTGCTCACTCAAAAAAAAAAAATGTATCTGCTTTTACTGTATTTGTGTTTCTTCCTACTTTATTTTGCTTTTGCGTCATCATAAAAGTACTCAATTGTATTTATTATTGCTTGGTGTAACTCACTCTAAGCCTTTTAGTTTAAGCACTTGGGCTTCAGACCAGTTGTTTTACATTAAGAAGGTTTGTGGTCTGCACTGTAGTGGCAGAACAGGTAGCTTACATCCTTCAAAGTTGGGAACTGCTGATTGAGCGCTCAGTGTCTGTTATTCTAAAAGTGTATTAATTCTGATTTAAGCACTTGGGCTTCAGGCCAGTTATTTTACATTAAGAGGGCTTGTGGTCTGCACTCTTGTGGGAGGAGAGGCTGGACTATGCCCTTCTGAGCTAGGAATTTCTGGTTAATGGCTTATAGTGCCTGCATATTTGAACTGCTTCTTACTGAAATTGGTACACCTTGTTTCCTGTAGCATAGACTAGATCCAGGCCTGCTGAATCTAGCTTTGTTTGTATAACTTGAACACTAATCCAGGCATTCTTTAAAGTATTCAATTGTATTTATTACTGCTTGGTAGTAACTTGATTAAAGTGTAGCTATCATTCTAAGTCTTTTGGATTAAGCACTTGGGCTTCAGACCAGTTGTTTTACAATTGGAATGTTTGTGGCCTGCACTGTGGTGGCAGGACAGGTAGCTTACATCCTTCTAAGTTGGGAACTGCTGATTGAGGGCTCAGTGTCTGTTATTCTAAAAGTGTATTAGTTCTGGTTTAAGCACTTGGGCTTCAGGCCAGTTATTTACATTAAGAAGGTTCGTGGTCTGCACTCTTGTGGGAGGAGAGGCTGAAATCTGCCCTTCTGAGCTGGGAATTTCTGGTTAAAGGCTTATAGTGCCTGCATATTTGAACTGTTTCTTACTGAAATTGGTACACCTTGTTTGCTGTAGCATAGACTAGATCCAGGCCTGCTGAATCTAGCTTTGTTTGTATGCTTGTTGTTTGTTTGCTTGTTATTTCCCTGAAATGCTAATTCCACCTAAAACGCGGCTTTTCAGCACTTCTGTGGATCCCTAGTGATATCTGCATTGCTTACTGCACTTATTTCCTTGTTTCACTTGAAAGAAAGTTACTGTTTGTCATTTTTGCATTTAAGTTACCTGTAACACATTGCATTTAAGTTACCTGGCACTTGCTCACTAAAACAATTATATAAGTCAGCACTAAAAAATTAAAAGCTCTACACCCTCACAAACTCCTGCTTGAGTACATTGTTCCCCATTGGCCCTTTTTTCAATTATAAAGGAATTCCCAATACTATTCTAGCATGTCCAAAGGTCAGTTGTCAATCTCCTCTCCAGTCCAGCTGGTGAATCTGGGAATCTTGAGGCAATGTTACAACTGCCTCATGTACACAGACAACCCTCTCCTCCTCCCAACAAATTCCAACACATGCGAGAGATGCAACCATATAGCCATACTGGAGGCTAAGCTCTCTCAACTCAGTACTGGTGTAACCAGTCAGAAGGAGAAGGAAACCACACTCACTACAATTCCAGTCTCACATAGACCTACCATGACAGAAAAACAAACACATAAACACACAAAAACATATTTGGAGGCTCTAAATAAAAATCTGCCTAAGCAGCAGAGGCCTCCAAAGCAGACACCCAAGCAACTGCTACCCCAAAACAAAACACGTGCAACACATAGCTCACAAAGCCAGTGTGCCAAACAGTCACAGCCCTTAAGGCTAAACAACACACCTGATACACTTGTAATAGGTGACTCTATCGTCAGGCACACTGACGTCCCGCTCACCAGGCTGAACAAGGAGAAGGTCACGGTGAGCTGCCTGTCGGGCGCTAGGATCCGCCACATAACACAAGCACTCAGGTCACTCCAAGGCAAGTACAAATATGATGCAGTCATTGTCCATGCTAGTGTGAATGACCTGAGATGTACCTCCCTGGACTACATGAAAAGAGACATAGAGGAGCTCTCTAAGCATGTAGCCCAGGCCCGGTATGACCTTGACCTTGAGTAACATCTTACCCTCACCAAGAATGATGCCACAATATGAAGACAAGATGATCAATTTCAACAAGTGGCTTAAGTATTGGTGTCATTCAAAGGGGATCCAATGCCTGTCAGCCTGGGATGACATGCTCGACAAGCCACGATGCTTCGCTAGGGAGAGCCTGCACCTGTCACCCCTGGGCTTTCGGATATTGGCAAAGGCTCTTGCTACCCCCATAATGCCTTTATTAGGCAAGGCTCAAAAGACAAACTCACCTTCATAGGTATCTCAAGGGATAAGAAACTAATAGTAATGCTACTCAATGCCAGAAGTCTAAACCTCAAGATGCAGGCACTCAAAACTCTCCTTAGCATGGAAAACATCGATATATGTGCAGTAACAGAAACCTGGTTCAAGGCTTCCGAGAGCAGCCCAGCACTACCAGGTTATACCTCATACCATGCTTTTCGGCCCCTAAACTTGGACCGAACCACAAAAGGAGAGGGAGTATCAATATTCGTCATAGATACCCACACCTCCAGGTTGGTGACACAGCACGAAGCATCAGAGAATATCCATGTGCAACTAACAGTGGGTAAAACTGCCTTCCAGTTTATAGCCTGCTACAGACCACCATCCCAAACCCGGGAACTGCACTCGGCCATCCTGAGAACACTGGAAAATATGAAGGTCTCTCCAAACACCATTATATTGGGTGACTTCAACTACTCAAACATAGACTGGGAGCATTACTCTAGCTCCAACATCCTAGCCCAAAGGTTCCTAGACTTTATAAACTCAAATGCTATGGAACAACATGTTACCACTCCCACAAGAGGGGAAAACATACTGGACCTGATCATCACCAACATGGGGACTCTATGCTCCAGACCAGAAGTGCATCCCTCACTGGTAAGATCAGACCATAAACTAATCTCACTGGATATTCACATGCCGACCCCACCCCCTACCCAGAAAACCACAGTGAAAAACTTCTCTAGAGCAAATTTCACACTCCTCAAAACCAAGGTGGAATCCTTCAAAGCCCCCGAGCCTGTGGAAAATATGGCCCAGACAACAGAATCCTTTATAAATGCATTCTATGAACACCTTCAGGAATGCATGGATCATGCAATCCCAAATAAAACCAAGACCCAATCCTCCAAAGGCAGACGTCCTGTCTGATGGACCCCAGCCATAAACAAACGATACAATATTAGGAGGAAGCTACTACATGATAGAGCAAAATCACAAAAAGGGAAGGCATCTCTGATCAGTATTAGCAAAAAAACTACGGGCACTCATAAAATCGTCTAAGGCCAGCTTCGAGAGAAAAATTGCACAGGACACTAAGGATAATCACAAGGCTTTCTTTAGTTATGTTAGGAACCTGGGTGGGAATTCCCAGATATGCTCAGAATTAGTCCAAAATGACAAAAAATACACCAAACCCACACACATTGCCAACATCCTAGCTGACAGGTTCAGCGCGAACTTCTCACCCCCTCCCAAACAAAAGGGCATATATTTATCCCAGCAGAGTGCTGCCCCCCTGACATCTCAGATGCTCAGGTAAGAGCCGCCCTCTCCAAAGCAAAAAACACAACATCAATGGGACCAGACAGTGTCCCGGGCTGCGTCCTAAATGAACTCCAAGAAGAGCTAAACCCAAACATAAAACTACTGTTCAATCTCAGCCTTACTACAGGATATGTACCCAAAGAGTGGCGTACAGCAGCAGTGGTCCCTCTCCACAAAGGTGTTGCCTCAACAGATCCTGGAAACTATTGCCCCATAAGCCTGACTAGCTTTGTCTACAAAGCTATGGAAAGGATCATCATGGACCTCACAAAAGTTATTGGGGACCTATAGACACTGGATCCTACCCAGTTCGGCTTTGTTAAGGGCAGATCCTGCCTCTTAAACCTGGTCGATTTCTTTGAAACAGTCACCAAGGCCATTGACGAGGGGAAGGTGGTCCACACAGCTTACCTGGACCTCACAAAAGCCTTTGATACAATACCCCACTCGGGCATTATAGATAAGCTCACCAGCTTAAATATAAACCCCTATGTCACTAGATGGGTTGCAAACTGGCTCATGGATAGAACCCACATGGTTAGAATTGCTGGAGCCATGTCAGACTCCAAACCAGTTACAAGTGGTGTCCCACAAGGCTCAGTCCTGGGACCGCTCTTGTTTGGTATATATTTCTCGGAGGTACAGGCCAACACGGAAGGACTGTGGCTGACCAAGTTCGCAGATGACTGCAAACTGGGCGCCATAATCAACTCTCTAGCCGACACAAGCATCCTCCAAAAGGGCCTCATAGAAACAGACAACTGGTGCCAGAGCCATGGCCTCAAGCTAAATGCTAAAAAGTGTATAGTCATCCCCTTTTTTAAAAAACAAAGTGCCCACAAATTACCACATAGGTGGTAATCCATTAAGTATAGAAGAAGTAATTAGGGACCTGGGGACCCAAGTTGATAGCAATCTCTCATTTGACAACCATGTGGCCAAATTGGTTAGAAAGACATTTTATATAGCTCACTTAATCATGAAGGGATTTACATCTAGATCAGGGGAGGTCATTGTGCCTCTTTACTCATTCCTCATCAGGCCCATAATTGAGTACAATGCCCTTTTTGGGATGTACCTTACCAGACACCTGCAGCAACTGGAAAGACCCCAAAAGTACCTTACCAAGAGGATCAAAGGGCTCAAACAGATGCCATATGCTGCCCGGTTAAAGAAACTCCAGCTCTACTCAGTGGAATACCGCCTGCTCAGAGGCGATCTGTGCCTGACGTATAAAGCCATGTCCAACCCGGAATTAATGGACATGCTGCACCTCAGAAAATCCAAATCCCATCGAGCTACACACTTGAGAGACTTGAACCTCAGCACTGAAATAAATAGGACATGCTGGAGGGACAGATTCATAACCCAGAGGTTATAAAATCCCAGTCCAGGTTAGGCAGAGTCCCTCATTGACTCTCTTCAAGAGGAATTCTGATGAGTGG
>NC_056732.1:883682805-883815305 GCF_019279795.1 Protopterus annectens
TACATCTAAATGATGGAATACATTCTCTGTACTGTTTATTGTCTGGGCTGGATGATATGTTTGTGAAAACATTAGGGTCATGTATATCTGGCATGGCTTCGTGATAAACCGCTTTGTCTATGGTATGCAGGGTCCTGGGTTTAAGACTTGCAGAGGCTGTTTATTTTGTTGCTGGGCACATGGGCCGTTGGATACAGAATGATTAAGGCATTTTAAAGCAGTTGTAAGCCGGTTTGCACGGGTTTGCACAGAGGTAAGCACTGCTAACTTCTGGTTACAGTTTCTTCTACTCAGTTAGCTTCGGTATTGCTTAACCTGTGTAGACATTGCTTACCTCTGTGCAGAAAGGCTTAAACCCACCTACTGCTGCTTAAAAGTGCTTACTCTTGCTTACCCCCATGATAATTTCTTTATAAGAAAAGAAAAGAGGGTTGATAGGACAGTGGTAAAAAAGGGGCACAAAGACGGAAAGACAGTAGGGAAAATAGCTAGGGATGTGCAGGAAGGGTGTAGGAAGGTCCATAGCTGCCCAATTTTTTCTACAGCAACAGCTATGCATATAGACTGAACTTGAAGGTAGGTTTGGACACTCAATCCCCTAGGAGAGGGGTGAGGACAACAATAATAAGATGTGATGCCAATTAGGCTAGATTACACATGTCCAGAGGACACATGTGCGAAATGGACAGCTATGTATGGGGCGAGATTTTTGTGTGGGAACAGATTGCCCTTTTTTTTTCAGGTGAGAGTGGGATGTTGGGTAGGGGTAGTAGGTATATTTGGGGAGGTAGGTTGGGTAGATTAACAGACAAGACAAACAAGGTGCATACAGGAGTGGTATATGACACATGTCAGGGTAAACACCTTGGTGGGGAGGGGTGTTGGGATATCGGAAGCCCACAAGCCCCCTAGTGGTAACAGTGGGACTGAGGTCCCCACCCATGGGCAGACACCCCTACACCATCACAGCCCTGAAAGTTGCTGTGCTGAGGGCTTAGTCGCACAACCAGACTGACTCTCTAATCATGACACCCGGCCCTTGAGCTGGAGTAGAAGATCATCAAACTGCTCATTGGTCACTCTACACACCATGACTTTGACCTGGCAAAGGGTGACAGGTGTCTGTCTGCACCCACTCCCAGGGTGAGGGTGAGGCCCACCCCTTGAGGTGGTTTCACCCGAAGGTGGTGCAGGACCAATGGACAGGGAGGTCCCGGGTTGGGCCACAGACATGTAGGTGCCCGGTGCCATGGCCAGCTGAGGTGGGACAGGTGGGTCTGCTGGGACTGGCCTTCCTAAGTGTATTATAGTGTTTATATTTCATCATTATTTGTGGGTTAGTAATAGTCTTAGTAAGTCCAGGGTTAGGTATAACAGCATGCATAGATATTCCCATTAACCCAGACACCAGATACAGAACAGTTGCATAGCAAACAAAGCGGGTTCAGGCACTTAGGCAGCAAGACATTTCCCTGTGGTACATTTGGCTGGGGACACATGGCTGAAGTGACAGCCAGCTGCAGAGAAATATGGCTGTTTGCAACTTCACTGTGGGCAAAGAGAAAACTGTGTTGCCATGCCCACAACTTCAATAACCAAATGCACAGGGGGAAACAATTTCCAAGGTCCCCAAGGGAACATGAGACAGCAGACAATATGGCAGGCATCAGCAGCAGGCTGGCCAGAGGGCATGTCAGCGGCAGTAAAAATGCAGTGCATAATGGGCACTTCCTTTAAAATTGGTGTGTGTGGACCACTACCCCTTCACAGTTTCTAGGGAACATTGCCTAAAATGCATACTGGAGCATAAATGTGACTACAGTATCCTACAGATTTTCCTCAATGCTGTACCACACTTCTACATGTTGTTAATTACATAAACATGTATTGTACACTGTGCACAGCACACATTACTTCTTCTGCCACTATGATTTGGTTATTACAGCTGTCAGCATGGCAGAGTGAGCTTTTCTTTGCCCACAGGGAATTTGCAAACAGCCATATTTCTTTACAGCTGAATGTCACTTCAGTCATGTGTCCCCAGCCAAATGTACCACAGGAAAATGTCTCGCTGTCTAGATGCCTGAACCCAAACAAAACACATGCATATATGGGACCACAATGGTAATAAGAACAGCATGCAGGTGCATTGATGGCACCATGTCACCAACCTTGGAATAATTCAATATAGCACATGCATGGGAACCATTAACATTTTATCAAACAATTGGACATTATCAGAACATAGGTGTCGTTACATACCGGTTGGGGTGGGTATGTTGATTATTGCTGGAGATACGGTGAGGGCAGAGAAAGATGTCAGTTAGCAACTAGTATATTCCTGTAGTCCACATTACTTTCCTAGTCAGTGCTATTATCTGTACCTTACAAGTCTTACTACACTACCCTATAGCCTTAGTTTGGACAGTGATATGGCTGTCATCATCATTACACATGAACTGGTATTACCTGCAGTATACTCCTCTTACCTGGTATACCTGTGGAGGGAATGTTTGTTAACACTAACTGTTTGTACACATACACCTGTATTCTGGGTTGATGTTTTGCACTATGCTATTCAACTCTTCCCACACAGACTCTGGCCATGTGTTGACCACATGCTGGTGTGCCTGGACATATCTAGAATATTGCCCTCTTCTACCTTTAGTGACCTAACTCACACATATACATGCTTTCCTACAAAGTTATATTATGTAGCACAGTGTGGGCGACAGTGTCCAGTGATGCTTTATTATTCAAAGAAACTGCAACACTCACAATTCCCTACAGTACCAGAGTGAACAGTACCAAAACAGGTTATAATGGTCTGTATTTCACAGCAAGGTGTTCGTATCCAATGCACCTGTGGGAGCAATGTTTGTTAGCACTACCTGACTGTTGCCACACAAAGTTCCAGATTATACATTAGTATCATGCATATGCATCTCACTCTGTTACTGTACACACTCTGGTCACAGCGTGACAACATGGAAGTGTAGATAGGACATACTTGACATATTACTCTCCTAAAAATTTCAGGGGTTGCTACAGTGACAGTTGTGTTCTCATAGATGTTTGCCAATCACTTGTATCCCCTGTTTGCTAGCTAAACATCTGGGATCATCCCATAGACTTACCAGGGGGACAGGGGGATAGGCAGCAGATATGGGCACATATACTGGACATTCTGGCCTCATCTGTACAGTTGTGGGGTGTGAATCTGTATGCAGCCTAATTCCACTCCTGGGATTCACACCATGGCTGTGTCTGCTATAACTTAAACACTGTCCATCACAGTTGTGTCTGCTATATAGATATTGATGTATATCTCCTATTGGCTTTCTGTCTTATTAATCCCCTGTGCTTTTGCATCTTGACCTTGTATTATAACACTCTTATACAGATTTCCTAGACAGTTTTGTGTTTTAGGACAGTGTGAGTGACAGTAATTTGTAATACCGCATTATTCACAGGAACTGCATAGAATTCTTTTATTTCTGGGCACAGTGTTGGTATCTGACAGACTCGTGCGAGGAATGTTTATTAGCACTACCTGAATGTTCCCACACACAGTACCAGATTCCACTTTACTATTATGCACATACATCTCACTCTGTTACTGTACACAGTCTGACCACAGCTTGGCAAGTTGGGGTGTAAATGGGAAATACGTGGCTTCTTAGTCACATAAGGTATTGGGGAGTTGCTAGTGTGCCAGCTTTGTTCTCATAGCTGTGTGTCAATCAGTTGCATTTCCTGTTTGCTGCCTATACATCTGGGATCATCCCACTGATTTCCCAGGGGGACAGGTTGAAAGGCAACATATATGGGCCACTTTAATAGACATTCTGGATATATCTGTACAGTTGTGGGGAATGATTCTGAATGCAGACTACTACCACTGGCCGGATTTGTACTGTGGCTGTGTGTGTTAAAAAAACAACAGTTCACAGTCCAGTTGCATGTGCTTTTCAGTTTTTGTTGTCAGCTTTTTCCCTGTTTACTATCTATGTGTCTCTCAGATGTACTAAATGGCCTCTGGGGATTACACCTGTCATATACAGCCATTCCTACACATTCAATTTATGGTGCACAGTGTGGGTAACATTGCTTAATACTACAGTACTATTACATGATTGCATATCTATATTACCGTATGATACCAGGATATACACATGCAGTCCAGCAGTTAGACCTGTTTTGTCAGGCTATTACACTTTTATTGACTTACAAACAATATGAGACTCTTACTGCCATATTCTGTAGTGTATGCAGTACTTGCCTTGAACAATACAGGTTTTATACTAGCAATTAATTTACTACTACTTTTATTTTTCTTTCCTATGACAGTAAATGCATGAGTAATACTGACCTGCCTCGCATCGCAACCTCGCCAAGCAACTGATGTGGGCCTCCTGGCTCGCAGCCCGCTCCATTGCAACTGTGGATGACATAAGACAAATATTTAGCCATACCTATCCATGATATACCTGAGCTGGCAATTATTGCACGCATACTGGGGTGATACCTACAGACATCTGGAACATCCCCTGATGCTCTAGCCTCTTGGAGCCACTCCTCCAAGAGGTCCCCCTTACGCCACTTCAGGTCAGCATAGTGGTGCCTGACCTACTCACCAGTTCGTTGTATGCCAGTGGCACTGATGAGGTCGCACGTGAGATGGTCCCAGGCCTCCACCTTATATTGGGAGCCCTGGTACTGGCCCTGCAGCAGTCTTTGAGCATGGTCTTTAACTAGGAGTCCTGCCATGACCTTAGACTCCTGGATGCACCAGCACTATGCCTGGAAGTGTTCACCTTCTCCCCTTACTGCCATAGTGCCTGCAAGGGGAAGCTACAACCAGTTATGAGATGTATTCCCGCCTCTTGGGTTTAAGTAGGGCCAATTTCCCACACTTTTCCATGATTGGTCGGTTTTGAAAAGGTTAAGCTATGGGCAAACCTGCTTACCTAGGGTTGGCATTATTTAAAGGGGGTATACCACTGGGCACATTGAGTTAGCTGGTCTACACATTGCTTACACTTCCTAAGCTGGCCTGTGCAATGCTTAGCATTGCTTACATTAGACTTTGCATTATATTTCCTTTTGGGCATTGATTTCTTATTCATTGCATCTTTTATATCTGCCAGGTATCCACGATTAATGTATATGTACACTCTATGGAGTCCTTGTGTTTTACTGGGAATTCAACACTCTTTTACAATTACATCTCATTTCTGGGCTTACTGCTGTACTCCAGTTCACATATTTATGTTATGTAGTAGGTTATGGAACATATAACTGTATACTGATTCCTTTCACAGGTTCAGTTTGGTTTACTATGATGAGGAATTGTCTGTTGATACCTCATTATTTTGTACTTCTGTGATGGCTTGGTGGTTAACTATTATGACTATGGTGTATGCTGTCTTGAGTTTGAGATCTGCATGGTTGTTTACTTTGTTGATGGCCAGAACAAAGGCTGTTGGATACAGAGTGATTAAGGCACTTTTGAGCAGTTGTAAGCAGGTTTGCATGAGGGTAAGCACTGCAAACCTGCCATTACATCTGCTTACAGGGAGTTAGCTTTAGAATTGCTTAGCCAGTGTAAGCATTGCTTACCACCGTTCAAATGGGCTTATGCCCGATAACTAGTGCTTAAATATGCTTACTACTGCTTATTTGTGCTTAAACCTGCTTACTAGTGCCTTATTCATTATGATAATGACATCTCACATATTTATTTACTGCAGTACTCCAGTTCATAAAAATATGTTATTTAGTGGGTTATGCAACATAAATATTACTCATAATGTGCTTTGCCATGGAAAATGCAATCTGCTGTAGTGGGACTCGAACCAGGAATACCTGTTTATAAGGCAACTGCTCGGTCCACTACACTATTGTCATGCAGTTTCATTTGCATATATCTTTCTTGTTATCCTCTTCAGCCATTAAAGCTACATTAATCATAGCTAAGTGATGGGCACACCTGCGCACCTACGGTTAGCTTTAATCGGACTTTAAAAAAAAATAAAAGGGTTTCTTCATTTTATTTGTATGTACTGTTGCTATTCTACACATGGGGCTGTTGGTGGGGATATGCGGACACCTATGAGCGGTCTCGCTCATTTCTTAACCCTTTCTGCTTTTCTGCATTGCGGGGGCATATATATTCTGAGGGCACTGCTCTCAGACACACCCCCTGCACTCTTACATGCTCCATGTAAGATTAGGGGCTCAGGCAGCGCATCTCATTATTATGCATGGCACACTGCTGTCCTGCTCCTAAACGGTCATTTCAGTGCAAGACTAAGCTAGTCTTGCATGGAAGATTAATAAATCCGGGGGCTTGTTTGTTGAGTTCTGCACTGTATCAAATAAATTGAGCCCAGTAACTATTCAAAGAAGTCTGATTTCAACTAAAAATAAAACCACACAAAGTGAGCCCAGCAACTCTTCAAAGAAGTTTGATATCAACTAAAAATAAAACAACTATTATTTTGATAAGTGCCAAATTAAAAAAAAAATCAATAGATAAATAATTACACTCTAGAAAAAAAAAACGTCACTAATACAATGATTTTATACTTAAAAGCCACTGATCAATAAATATGTGATACATCTTATAATAAATATTCCATGATTAATTCACTATTCATTCCATTCAAATGTAATGTTTGGAAAGAAAAATAAAACAGTGTAAGAAACTTCTCTGTGTGGAAGATTTTCAGTCTATAAATCTTTAGTTAATCACTGTATATTAATCAGATCAGACAATAGTAGCAGAAGTAGCGAACTTAACCTTGTCTTAAGTCAAAAAAATAATAATAAAAAATATATAATTGTACAGAATTATT
Source organism: Protopterus annectens (assembly GCF_019279795.1). Lineage (NCBI taxonomy): Eukaryota > Metazoa > Chordata > Ceratodontiformes > Protopteridae > Protopterus > Protopterus annectens. Next base: position 883,689,666 of record NC_056732.1, read on the forward strand.
ATGTATTCAAAAGTAATCTAAGCAAGGCAGGCAGTCTATTTCCAGTCAAAAATCCTTTATTAAGTACACATACAAGTGATCTAAGTAAAACAGAAAATAGAGTAATAGTTTCTTCACAAGCTATATACTTTTTATCAGGCAAGGGAGTGGTTTATTGTGTTGTAAAACAAAATGTTATTGGTACACATGTTAAATTCACATTCCTTCCCTCATCAGTGTGACATTCGAGCTGGTCCTTCCCTACTTAGTAGCTGTCATAATAATATAACCCTTATGTACTTTAAATAAAATTTATAATGATGTGGTACCTCTTATTTAACCAGATTATTAAGTAGATTATTAAATCTGTGATTTTATCCAAGACAATATACTACATGGCTGGAAATATATCAACCTTAGTCTATTTGGCAATCAAAGAAATATATATAAATATATACATATACACTTTGCATGTAAAAAATCAATTGTAAAAAATGATATCCTATTTTCATAACCTATTACTAACAAAGATCGCTTTCATCCTTCTAGACTTCTTCAGGTCTGTGTACAAGAACCCTAAAAACTATCTATAAAAAAATATATAATTGTATAATTACTTAGTACTATAATGAATATCCATTGGATTATTAAGTGTATAGGAATTCACCTCTTTTATTAATAAACCTTTTTTTTTTTACATACCTCGCACTTGGATTATTTACATCATTGGCATATTATTGGATTTAGGCTACTTGACTTCTTAAAATGAGACTGCAATCCTCCATTGTTTTGCTCAGCGGTGTTTGTTTTTAACTAATTACTTAGTACTGTTTTTACACATCATTTTGAATAAAGTAGAAAAAAGAGAACCAGAAAAAGAAAAAATAATAAGAAAAAATGTATGATGATGGAAACAAAACATGCACTTAAATTACAACTGATTTAAAATAGTATTTAAAACTAACTGGTAGAATAAAATAAAATAAAATAAAATTAGTCATGTAAACAATGTGACAATTTTCTAAGTTCCAGTGCACTTTTAACTGAACAGTAGTAGTTTAGTCCAGGATTCCTAAAAGAGTTCAGCTTTAATTGCCACATGAGTTCATGTTTCTCCAGAATATTCGGGATGTCTCCTTCAAGATCACCCATGTCTATATGATCCAGGATCTGGAACTTAAATCCTATGTGTCTTTTATGAAGAGAAAGGTGTTTGGCTAGTGCATTATTTTTACATCCAGAGCAGATTTCTGACAGATGACATGAAATCCTATGCTTGAGTTTATTTGCAGTCTTGCCCACATAGAATGCATCACATTCATTGCACTGTGCCCTGTAAATTACTTTTATAGTGTTACAGTCACCCCCTGCACTGGTCTTAATGATTTTCTTTAAATAAGTGCAATAAAAACTATCACCTTGCTGTATAAATATACAGAATGTACAATTAGTTTCACATCTTTTAGTGTTTCTTTCATATGGTCTAGGTTTAAATTCAACAAAACTTCTAATGTTCCTGGCCTTCCTATAAACAAGGGATGGGGCTTCACCTAAGATGTTAATCAGAAAAGGGTTTCCTCTGACAATGCCCCAGTTTTCTTCAATAACATTTTTGATACTGTGATAATACAAAGTGTATGTCAGGATGCAGCTATTTTTGCATTTGTTATTCTCTGTGGAATTTCGTAACATTCTACTACTGGGGAGGTTGAGTGAAGGTGCTTCAGTCCTTTTCAGTTCTATAATGGGTTCCAGGATGTTTTTTAACATCTGACTTTCATAGCCTCTCACTAGAAAATCATTCTCTATGTTGTTCAGGTTTCTCAAAAATGGTTCCATCTCTGCGGTAATTCTAGCTAATCTATAGCCTTGGGACTTCACTACATTATACTTAGTAAGAAAGATGGTTAGAAAGGTGCTTGGTGTGACATCTGGAAAGAGGAAGGAGGACAAGGAGACCTGGTGGTGGGATGAAGAAGTACAGGAGAGTATACAGAGAAAGGTTGGTGAAGAAGAAGTGGGATTGTCAAAGAGATGAAGAAAGTAGACAAGAGTATAATGAGATGAGGTGCATGGCAAAGAGAGAGGTGGCAGAGGCTAAGGATAAGGTGTATGAAGAGTTGTATAAAAGGTTGGACACCAAGAAGGGAGAAAAGGACCTGTACCGATTGGCTAGACAGAGGGACCGAACTAGTAAAGATGTGCAGCAGGTAAGGGTGATAAAGGATAATGAGGGAAACATACTCACAAGTGAGGAGAGTGTGTTGAGCAGATGGAAAGAGTACTTTGAGGGGTTGATGAATGAAGAGAATTAGAGGGAGAGAAGGTTGGATGATGTGCAGATAGTGAATCATGAAGTGCAGTGGATTAGCAAGGAGGAAGTAAGGATAGCTATGAAGAGGATGAAGAATGGAAAGGCTGTTGGTCCAGATGACATACCTATGGAAGCATGGAGGTGTTTAGGTGAAAGGCAGTGGAGTCTTTAACTAGATTGTTTAATGAAATCTTGGAAAGTGAGAGGATGCCTGAGGAATGGAGAAAAAGTGTTTTGGTACCAGATTTTAAGAATAAGGGTGATGTGCAGAGCTGTAGTAACTGCAGAGGGATTAAACTGATCAGTCACAGCATAATGTTATTGGAAAGAGTAGTGGAAGCTAGGTTAAGAAGGGAGGTGATGATTAGTGATCAGCAGTATGGTTTCATGCCAGGAAAGAGCACTACAGATGCGATGTTTGCTCTGAGAGTGTTGATGGAGAAGTACAGAGAAGGTCAGAAGAAGTTGCATTGTGTATTTGTGGATTTAGATAAAGCATATGACAGTGTGCCTAGAGAGGAGTTGTGGTATTGTATGAGGAAGTCGGGAGTGTCAGAGAAGTATGTATGAGTGATACAGGATATGTATTAGGGTAGTATGACAGAGGTGCAGTCTGCGGTGGGAGTCACGGATGCGTTTATGGTGGAAGTGGGATTACATCAAGGATCAGCACTGAGCCCTTTCTTATTTGCAATTGTGATGGATAGGTTGACAGACGAGATCAGACAGGAGTCCCCGTGGACTATGATGTTTGCAGATGACATTGTGATCTGTAGTGAGAATAGGGAACAGGTGGAGGAGACCCTGGAGAGGTGGAGATATGCCCTAGAGAGAAGAGGAATGAAGGTCAGCAGGACTAAGACAGAATATATGTGTGTGAATGAGAGGGAGGATAGAGGAATGGTGAGGATGCAGGGAGTAGAGGTGGCGAAGGTGGATGAGTTTATGTACTTGGGATCAACAGTTCAGAGTAATGGTGAGTGTGGAAGAGATGTGAAGAAGAGAGTACAGGCAGGATGGAGTGGGTGGAGAAGAGTGTCAGGAGTGATTTGTGACAGAGTACCAGCAAGAGTGAAAGGGAAGGTCTACAAGAGGGTTGTGAGACCAGCTATGTTATATGGGTTGGAGACAGTGGCATTGACAAAAAGGCAGGAGTTAGAGCTTGATGTGGCAGAGTTGAAGATGTTAAGATTTGCAATGGGTGTGAAGAGGATGGACAGGATTAGGAATAAGTATATTAGAGGCTCAGCCCAGGTTGAAAGGTTTGGAGACAAAGCCAGAGAGGCAAGATTATGTTGGTTTGGACATGTGCTGAGGAGGGATGCACAGTATATTGGGAAAAAGATGCTAAGGATGAAGCTGCCAGGTAACAGGAAAAGAGGGAGGCCTAAGATAAGGTCTGTGGATGTGGTGAGAGAGGACATGCAGGTGGTTGGTGTGACAGAGCAAGAGGCAGAGGACAGGAAAAAATGGAAACAGTTGATCTGCTGTGACAACCCCTAATGGGATTAGCTGAAAGAAGAAGAGACTTTTACTTTGGAGTAATAAGTTATCCCTCGTTGGTTTTCTGAATAGACCAGTGGTGATACTGTTATTGTTGGCGTCCTTGGAAATCTGCTTATCTAAGAAAGTGGTTGAAGTATAGTTATGGGAAGAGGTAAACTTCAAGAAGGGGGTTGTTTGATTAAGGTAAGTGATAAAATCTCCAAGCTGCAAGGTGTCACCTTCCCACACAATAAAGATGTCATTAATGAAACATAAATAGCATGTAATATGCTGCATCTAGTTTGTGTTGTTTAACACAAAGTCCTCCTCCCACTTGCCCAGAGCTATGTTAGCTATGTTGGGAGCCATGGCAGCCCCCATTGCTATACCAGTCTTTTGTTTGTACTGTTTGCCATTGAAAGTAAAGAAATTGAAGTCCCGTACAAGATTAATGAGCTTGCTTAACTTTTGCAGTTGGGCCTGTGTACCTTGATTATGTTTCTTAAAAGACTCCATAGCTGCTGTTATACAGTAATTGTGAGGGAGCACTGTGTACAAGGATTCCACATAATGTCACCTTCCACTGTAATGTTTTTTATTTTCCTCAAAAATCCACTGAATCTCTTATGAATTACTTATTCATGTCTGCTAAAGGTTTCAGCAAGTAATCAAGGTAAATGGCTGTGGCTTCAGTAAGTGAACCTCCACTTGCTACCACAGGTCTATAAGGTGGGTCTTCTCTGTTCTTGTGTGGCTTTGGTATTCCAAAAAAGTAAGGTAAATGTGAGCATGGCCTCCATAAATAATTATAAAGATTTTCAGTAATAAGTTTTTGTTCCCATAATGTGGTGAGGTTAGTGTTCCATAAATCATATACTGTTTTTATGTCATCCATGGTAAATAACTCATAAAATCTGTTATCCCCCAGCATGTTCTCTATCTTTTGGTTGTAGCTAGTGATATCAGTCACAAGTATACCTCCCCCCTTGGCTGCCTTCATTACACGCCTGGATTTATCATTGCCTAGCTCAATCAATACTTTTATTTCTCCCTGTGTTAAGTTATAATTTTTTTTCTTAGGAGGCTTTAAAAGGAGTTTCCTGATATCCATCTCACATTCACTTCAAAAGCAGCTAATGTTTGATGAAGTGGTGGACAATAGCTGCTAGGCCTTTTTTATAGTTTCATCAATAGGCTTATTTTCAATGTCATTACTTTTGCCATGAAACTTTACCCTTAAGTTTGGCTTCCTCGCAAACATTTTAAGGTCTATCAGTACCTGAGCAACCTCACTCCTGCAGCTTGGTACAAAAGTAAGTCCTTTGGACTTTGTTTTGTAAAGGAAAGAAAATATTGGAAAGAAAAATAAATTGGAGAGAAAAATAAATAACTGACAGGCTTACATAACAGAAACCTTCAGGAAATAAGGAGTTTGCCTACAATATTCCTTAAACTGTACAGCCATAGGACTTGAATATACCCCTTTTTGGATACCCATAATATTTTCTTGAATTCTTTTTTTCACTAACCGTGAAGTCTGAGCTACATAAAAAAATTCAAGTAGGCATATAAATCCATAAACCACCCCTTACAAGTAATAATCCTTAATCTAGTGTACTTTAAAATTATGACAACTGATGCAAACAATATCAGTCTCTAAGAAGAAAGTACAGATTCAACATCCTTTACATCTCAAACAGATATATTCACACTAATCATCTAAAGAATGCATGACATAATCTCCCATACTCAGGACATTTTGATATGAGACTTTTAATTTCCAGGACCTCAAAATGTCCTCTAAAGTCACTATATACCAATTTTTTGTTTCAAAATTCAAGACACCCGAGCTATAAAGGGGATATAACAAGTTACAAAATACACCTTGTCATCCTGACATCTTCCCACAGGTCTTATAAAAAATGTTATTATTTTTTATTTTTATCCAAAATTTTCTGTAAGAATGAAGATAACTGCAAACCATTATAGACCCTAACACTTAATCTATGTACTATATCCTGACCCACTTTGTAAAAATCCTGATCACTCAAATATAAAGACCATGCCTGAAAGAACTTCCTATGTGAGAGGGAATTTATAAGGTGGGGGTGCACTCAAGACATTGAGAAAAGTGTTAGTAAATGTAGCCTTCCTATATAATATCAATTTAATACGATTTGCCTATATGTATAAATGAACAACCAAATAAATTCTATCCAATTGAAATTCATACATAAAACACAAATCATAATGTTTAACCTGTAAACAATTTAAAAAATTCCTTAAATTCATCCTCTGGACCCTTAACTCCAAACATATCATCTATATTTTGTTTATACAAAATAAAATTAGATTGAAAACACTTAGATGAATACATACTGTATAATCCATCTCTACTACCTCTATAAGAATATTTGCATGTGAAGGAGCAAATTTTGCTCCCATTGCAATATTAGGTAGCTGCCTAAAAATCACCATTGAAATGAAAACAATTATTGTGCAAACAAAATTCAACTATTTCACTGTACCTGTGACACCTAGCGCACATTCTAAGGCAGCAATACCCAAATCATGCCTTACTGAGTTGTAACGACTAGTCATAGACATAAAGAGTTAAAATACTTCTCCCAATTAACTGTGTTGTCTCTAGCATAAGAATCCTTTGCAGTTTCAAAAGGTTGGAAAAACATATCCAGAGCTATTCCTACGCTTTCAAGTACTTGTGATGCTATTGGCCTTGCAGGCTGATAGTCTTTGCTCTTATGTGCTTTAGGAAGGGAATAAAAAACAGGCAACTGTGGGTTATTTAAAACTGATTTTCATCCATTTTCCAGTCAGAATTCCTTCCTCTGTCCAACTATTAACAAGATTTCATCAGCCTCTTTGAATGCCGTATAGAGAATTTGAGTCAAGTTTTTCATATTCCTGTGAATTATGCAACAGTTCTTGAGTTTTTTGATATGTATGACTGTCAGTGTCTGGCATTATTTTTGAATGTTATAGAATTTTTTTTAAACAAAGAAGCTTGGCTTGTTTTTACTTTTCGAATATTACAACAGAATTGAATGAATAGTGAATTAATCATGAAATATTTATTATAATGTTTTATGTATCACATATTTAATGATCAGCAACTTTTAAGTTTAAAATCATTGTGTTAGTATGGAGCACTTTCTGTAGTGCAATTATCTAACACTTTGCCACCTTAGCTGCACCCTAACCACATCTCCAGGTTTTGCATTCAGCATTCAGCTACTACAAAAGACTGCAATAATGTGTGGCCAAGAGGATAATATTATCTGCATAAAACAAAACTCTTGTCTGCAGACTGCATCTTATCTACATTCAGATATACATTCACATTGCAAATAGTAACTGACAAAAATGGAAGAGTTGGATTAACTATTCTGAATAATTATACATAAGAAATTATGCTAAAGCCCTCAACAGAGAAACATTCTCTCCCTTATATATACCACTTGTCTGACAGCACTTTACAGAGTTCTGCATACGTCTTGATCATTTTGACCTTAGTACGAAGAATATGGGCACAATTCTTACTTTGCACATAGATGGCAATCAGCAGTGATAATGGGACCTTATACATTTTGCTCCTGATGTTTTTTTTTTTCAATTCCCTCCTTGTGCATGCTTGTCTACACAAGGGAAGGGAGAGTGCAATAGGCTTTTCACACTAATCATCCTTCTTATCTTTCTTTCCTGCAAGGAACATTGCCCTTAAGCAGCTCCACCTATTTTTATCAAAGTACTGTAGGTTCATAGGCAAGTACTAGGCTATTGGCCCTAGGACATAATTAAGCCTAGCCAAAGTGTCTCGGCTTTTGCCTCCCATGAGGTTTAGTTACCTGCACCTCTGTCGAGCAGGGCCACAGACGTGATTCCTGGGGTGAACCTCCTGTTTCCCATCCACTCATCAATATTCCTCTTGAAAAGTGCTAGTGAGGGGCTCTGCCTCACATATATATGGGGACCTTATTCCAGAGCAAGAGGAGTCTGTGGAACATGAATCTGTCCCTCCAACATGTCCTGTTTATTGTTACTGTCAGGTTAATGTCCCTTGAGCGTGTAACTCTGGTGGATTGGGTTTTCCTTAAGTGGAACATTTCCAGCAATTCAGGGTTTGCCATAGCCTTGTATGTTAGGCATAGGCCACCTCTGAGTAGTCGGTAGGTGACTGAGTATAGTTTGAGGTTTTTTAGCCTCGTGGCATAGGGCATGTGTTTAAGGCTTGTTATACTCTTTGTGAGGTACTTTTGAGGCCTCTTCAGTTGTTGCAGATGTCTTGTAAGGTACATCCCGAATGGGACATTGTACTCAATTACAGGTCTAATGAGTGATGAGTAGAGAGGGACAATAACTTTCTTATTCCTAGATGCATACCCCTTTGTGATAAGATGGGCCATGTAGAAGGATTTTCTAACCACTTTAGTGATGTGGTTGTTGAAGGAGAGGTTACTATCCACCTGTGTCCCTAGGTATCATATCACACTCTCTGTGATAAGTGGGCTGCCTCCTATGTTGTAATTCATTGGTACTTGTTTTTTCCCAAAAGGTATGACAATGATCCTTTTTGCATTTAACTTGAGGTCGTGATTTTGGCACCACATATCTGTATCAGTGAGACCCCTCTGAAGGATGTCTATGTCAGTAGGAGTCTCAATTATGGTGCCCAGTTTGCAGTCATCTGCAAACTTTGTTAACTATAATCACTCCGTGTTTGCTTGTACTTCGGAGAAATAGATGACGAACAGGAGGGGTCCCAATACTGAGCCTTGTGGTACTCCACTAGTCACAGGTTTGGTGTCCGATCTAGCGTTCCCTATTCTCACTGAATGGGTTCTAAACATGAGCCAGTTGGCAACCCATCTTGTTACGTAGGGGCTTATGTTTAGGTTAGTGAGTTTGTCTATAATTCCCAAGTGGGGAATGGTATCGAAGGCCTTGGCAAGATCAAGGTATGCTGTGTGGACCATCTTCCCTTCATTTATTGCCTCAGGGACATTTTTGAAAAAGTCAACCAGATTGAGGAGACATGACCGTCCCTTTACGAACCCAAACTGGGTAGGGTCTAGAGTTTGTAGGTTCCCAATGTCTTTGTTTATGAGTTCCATGATGATGTGCTCCATGCCTTTACAGATTAGGCTCGTCAGGCTGATGGGGAGGTAGTTCCTGGGGTCAGTGGTGGCACCTCCTTTGTGGAGTGGGATGACTGTTGCCATGAGCCACTCTGTGGGCACATAGCCTGAGGTAAGGCTATGGTTAAACATGGTATTAAGGTGCGGGATTAATTTGTTTTGGAGTTCATATATCACGCAGCCTGGGATGCTGTCAGGTCCCATGGATGCTGTGTTTTTTGCTTTGGAGAGTGCTGTTTTCACATGGGTGTCTGTGATTTCAGGGGCAGCACAATCATCTGGTATGGATATGGGCCCTCTAGGTGGTGATGGTGGGGTAAAGTTTGCACTGAACCTATCTGCCAATATATTGATGATATCAGTTGGTTCCATGACTTTTGAACCATTATGCTGTAGCTCAGAGCAGATCTGAGTGTTGCAGTTTAGGTTCTTGACATAGCTAAAAAATGCCTTGTGGTTGTCTTTGGTGTCTGTTGTGATTTTTCTTTCAAAGTTCCCCTTAGAGGTTTTTATGAGGGTTCTTAGCTTTTTGCTAAGGTTGGTCAGGGATCCCTTCCATTCCTGGGTTTTTACTCTTTTTTGTAATAATTTATTCCTTCTATTGTAGAGTTTATTTATGGCTAGAGTCCACCAGACTGGTTTCCTCTTTTTGGAGGAATGGGTCTTGGTCTTGTTTGGGATAGTTCAGTCCATGCACTCATGTAAGTGCTTGTAGAGTGCTTTTGTGTAGGATACAGCAGATTCAATCATATTTACATTCTGCGTTGGAGTAAAAATTTGCCAGCTCTGTCTTGAGTAGTATAAAGTTTGCTTTGGAGAAGTTTTTTACTGTGGTTTCCTTAGGAGGGGGGCTGAGGGTGGTATGTGGATATCTAGAGTGATGCGTATATGGTCTGATCTGACCAATGAGGAATTTACCACAGGTTTGGAGCATTTATCCCCCATGTTGGTGATAACCAGGTCCAGTATATTGCTACCTCTCGTGGGGGTGCTAGTAAGCTGGTCCAGGGAATTTGAATTTATATATTCGAGGAAGCGCTAAACAAAGGTATTAGTGCTTCCATAGTTTTCCAGTTAATGTTTGGGTAATTGAAATCACCCAGTATAAGGGTGTTCGGTTGGACCTTCATGTTTTCCAGTATCTCGAGGAACAAGGAGTGGGTGTCTTGGGTCAGGGATGGTGAGCTGTAGCAAGCTACAATCTGAACTACAGTTTTGCCCATTGTAAGTTGCACTTGGATGATCTCCAAGGCATCATACTTTGCAACCATTCTGGAGGTGTGATTATCCTTGATGAATATGGATACGCCTCCTCCCTTTGTATTTTGGTCTGGGTTTTGTGGCCGAAATGTGTGATATGAGTTGTAGTCTGGTGTCGCTGGGGTGCTCTCTTGAGCCTTGAACCAGGTCTCCGTTACTGCACAAATATCGATGCTCTCCATATTGAGGAGTGCCTTGAGAGAGTGGATTTTGAGGTTTAAACTCTGAGCATTGAGCAGCATGACCCTCAGTATTTTTGCCACTGGTACATGTTATGGCGGTGGATTTGTCTTTTGAGCCTTGCCTAAAAAGGCACTATGGGGTGGCAAGAGTCTTTGACAGTATCCTGAATCCCAGGGGGTGACAGGTGCAAGCCATCTCTGACAAAGCATTGAGGCTTGTCAAGCATGTCATCCCAGGCAGACAGATACTGGATCCCCTTTGAATGACACCAGAAACTTAGCCAATTTTTGAAATTTAGCATTTTTTCCTTGTACTGAGGTATCATTCTTGGTGAGGGTAAGATACCGCTCAGGGCAAGGGTTGTACATGCCTTGGTTACATGATCAGCGAGCTCTTCTATGTCCCTTTTCATGTAGTCCAGGGAGGTACGTTTCAGGTCATTCACACCAACATGGACAATGACAGAGTCGTATTTGCACTTGTCATGGAGTGGCCTGAGTGTGTGGGTAATGTGGTGGATTCTGGCATCCGACAAGCAGCTGACAGTGATCTTCTCTTTGTTCAGCCTGGTGAGAGGGACATCTGTGTGCCTGACTATGGAGTCACCTATTACCAGTGTGTTAGGTATGGTGTTTTGCCTTAAGGGCTGTGGTTGTCTGGCACACTTATTTTGGATTTTATGAGTTGATTTCAGTGTATTAGTGGGTGTCTGCTTTAGAGGTCTCTGCTGTTTCTGCAGGTTTTTATTTAGGGCCTCCAAATATGTCTTTGTGTATCTATGTGTGGGGTTTGCAGTTGCATGTTTGGTGGATCAATGTGCAGTAAGTGGGGTGTTGCAGGTTGGTACCTTCTCCTCCTGACTGTCAAATCCAGTCATGGCTGGAGAGAGCTTTGCCTCAAGTTTGGCTATGTAAGTGCATCTCTTGCAGATTTTGGTGTCGTGTGGTAGCAGGAGAGGGTTGTCTGTGTACATAAGGCAGTTGTGACATTGCCTCAGGATGCCCATATTCATCAGGTTAACAAGAGAATACCCTGGGAGCTGTCTCATGGACATGCCTGAGAGAGTTTCAGAACTTATTTTTATTTACCTGGTGGGGAGAGTAGTTTGGCTGTTCCCTACAAACAACTGTAGGGGATCGAGTACTGTAGGTTGTTTGTGCTTCTATCTCTTTTTGGATCAAGTGCTAGTCCGAAAGCACTGATTTGAGTGCTAAATCTGGGACAACTGGCTAGTGCTAAGGGAAAATCTGAAGAGCAGACTCAGTGGAGCCGGGAATAGTTTAACCCTAGCTAACCGCCGCTGCGCTATGTGCAAAACCGTGCAAATGCAGTTCTTATACCAGAAAGATTAAAGAGATTGAAATTAGCCCAAAATGGCCAATAAAACCACACTTTCTGAGAAGAAATCACTCCTCCAAGGACAGGTAGGCTGTTCAGAGCTCCCCACTCTCACTGGTGAACAAAGAAATGTCCTTTTTGCTCAAGTAAGGTCTGGCCAACACAGAAGTTTAAACACAGTCCAGGTATCAGCAAGTATCTGAAACTGGACTTTTCTAGCTTAGTAAGGCAGGAAAATAGCAAGTTTTTTTTTTGTTTTATTGTTTTTTTTTCAGTAAAACAGTGGAAAAAAATGAAAAAAACACTTTTAAAGAACAGTAATGGCTGTCACACGTGTGTGGGAAGCCAGTAACAATAAAAAAATAAAATTTACAACAAAAAACGACCAATCATAAGACTAATCATATCTGATTTCCACCTGGGAAATCAACTAGCAATCATCTACCTCCCTTCTCGACGAAGAAAGGCAAGTGTGAGCAAGCTCTTTCACTTCTTTCCTTCCCTGCCTGATTTCTCCAATGCAGAAGCCACTAGAAGAACTGTGAGTCACAGTCATGGCACCATCCCACTGTCCAGTTGAGAGATGATACCACAAATCATTCTGCAGTAGAAAGCCATAAGCCATTTCTATACCCAGTAAACTCATGGTCCTTATGGCGAACTGCAATGACCCATCCAAAACCCAGGCAAATGCAAAGATTTGATTGAGGGCTTTACAGCCAGGGATGAAATTTCACTACTCTAACAGAGACTCAACCATTGTACAGAGTCTCCTTGCCATGTTTGGCATATCATTTTCTTGAGAAGATGTGGACTGCAATCCCTATATAAACGAAACATGCCTACCATTCCTACCTATCAGACTCTCTTAAAATAGCCATAAACACCACAGTTTGTTAAGCCCTATATGGTACCTATATCTTCTGCACAACACTGAAATTTTGTTAATCATGTAATTCCGAAAATAGCCATAAATCAGAGCTGTGGTGGTAGTGGAACATACCCATGTAATACAAAAAAAAAAACAAAGATATAGTGATGTGAAAGCGTAGCTTCTCTGCAGGAATTGGTCAAATCTCAAGTCTGGGAAGAACTCTTCCTGCATATCATTGCAGGTCAGGGGATGGGAAATCTGAGTAAAAACTGTTCAATACCTCACCAGTGAGGTAACAGAAAGGAGTTGTGGCTAGAAAATGGTCAGAGGTTCCTCAGTGAGTTGCTATGAATGTCATTTGGGGCAGCCAAAAAAAATTAAAAGATTTAAATTGTTGTATGCATATTCACTAATTCATCCCTAATATTACTGTCCTATTGCTCTGAAAAAGTAGATAAGGTCAAAAGGTGGGCACTGTCAACGTATAAATGGCCAGATGTACAGTTGCCTTGTATTTATATAATTCTATGAGTCTATAATTTTACTTTCTTTGGGTTAAGACACTATCTGTAAATATCCTGAGGGTTTTGTCTCATACTCCAACTGTTTGGAGCAGTTTCTAGTTATCTTTACTACCTTTCGCCATCTCTTTTTGTTGGTTTTCCTTCACCCCTCTCTATCCCATGATCTGTTTGCGATTTTGATGGTTACTTACTCTCCCCTTCCCCCAGAGTCCTCATATATCACTTTACATCTGTGATTTTTCATGGCATCCAATTTCTTCCATAGCTTTTTTCTATGTTTCTCTGTGCTGCTTTTTCCTTTCTTTGTTTTTTTTTTGTTTCCCTTTTGCATACTATACTCTGTAAGCATCCCTAAGGGTCACGTAGTTCCTCCATTTCTTTTTTGGCAGATTTTATTGCTGTGTTGGTTCCTTAAGTGCCTTTGCTGCTTTCATCTGTCCATGTTTTTAACTAAACCTTGTTCCTCTATTATGGGAGGTTTTCACAGAATTCTCATGCTTTTGCCTGTCCTAACTCATCATCACTCTCCAACTACTAATGCTTTTCCCTTCTATTTCTCTCCCTATATCATACATTCCCAATTTTCATTGCAATCTCACATTTTTATGTATATCTCCTACCACTCTGATTTCTGCATCTCTCCTGTTTTTGCCTCTTTCCTTTCTAACACTTCTATCCATCTCATGGCATTGCATGTTAGTGTATGACTCAGGATTTTGACCTTCGCCATCCTCTTGCCTTTCTATTCAGAATCATTCTTCTTTTGCTATAAGTCTTCCTTTCCATTTCCCATTCATTCTTCTAATTCCTTTTATATACTCTGCACCTTTTTTCTCTCCTTGATCTGCTGATAGATTGCTTAGCATTTGCAGGATTATTGGCAGTGCCATCACTCTTAAGTGCTTTAATTCTATATAATTATGTGATAGTTTTTCCTGTCCCTTATATACAGTGCCTCCAGCACTTTTTTCTTGTCTTGATCGGATTCATTTCAATCATACTTTGCACCCACCATCATGCCAATATATAAGCTGAGGCATTTAATGTATTGGACTTCATTTATTCCCCCCACACCCTTTTTCCATCTTTCTGCCTTATGTAGTAAGGGTAGTTTCCTTCTTATAATATCTCAACACCAATTCTACATTGAAAAAGCCAAAAAATTGAAGACTCCTTCCAAGGACCCTTCATATATCCTCAAAAAGCAGCATTCATACATCTGCATTAAGTAAGAACTGCAACTGTATACTTCTTTCTACATTCAGTATGAGAATCTGTTTCCTAACTTCAGCTGTTATTTTCTCACCCACCATTGTGAATAGCTCTGGAAAAAGCAGACATACCTACTTTGTTTGTTTATTAATTTTAACACAGATGACTAAAGTTCTGAGCTGTTGATAAACTGTTTCTTCTTGTTCAGAAGGTAGTGGGTTTGATTCCTTGCACTTTCATTTGCCTATCATAACTTTGAGCAAGTTAATCAACTAGGTAGTCCTCCTACATTGCCTATGAAAAAGGACAACTGTGTCCATTGGGATTACCTGGTCCAAAAATAGGTAAAATTTAAATAAATTCAGATACCTGTCCAATTGCCAGTATCTGTATCATTCACTAGTCCAAGATTCTCCAAACACATTTTATTAAGCTGTCCCCCACTGCTAACCTAGCCAGTATCCATTAGCATGCTACCATAGGCACAAAGTGTTAGGCACACAATTGAGAGTTCTGCAGTTGTGTTCCTTACCAAAATGTGCAGAAAGGCTGCGGATTGGCTCCTGTCTTGTATGTTGTCAATCACACAGTAAGCTGAAGACCTTGTTTTGGCACTTTTCTTGAAAGCTGGGGAAAGGCCATGGATTTGGTGGAGCATAATTGACTGATAGGAGGAAGAGCACAATTCACAATCTCACATGTTAGGCAGAGGGCATCAGATAAGTCTGGTATGGGTCTTCAAGGACCTCTCAGAAGAAGTTTCATTCATGAGTTTCAAAGGGTTTATTGCAGATCAAAAAAGATAACCCCATCATTCCCTCGTTTTCCTTTTCTTTTATTGTTTGAACTCTAGCACTTTTTTCATGGGTCCTTTTGTTTCTAACAAATTTGCTTTTTCCTTCCAGAATATCCTTTGCTAGCATGTCATCTAGCCTACTTTAATTACAATCATTATTCTGGCATTTATTACTGTAACTGCTCTGTAGTTTCCAGCCTCATTTGGGTCTCCTCCTTCTTTCAAGATCAAGACCACCATTATTGGTTCATAGGTCCACATGTTAATACTAGCTCTTGATTCAGAGGAATGAGAGTAGTCATGCCAGAATATCACAAACTGTATGTACTCATTGATACGACAAATTTACACCCAGTTTTGGCCCCTTTCAATGAGGGTTTGAAGTGTCAAGCTTGGGGTGTATTTAAGACTGCACATCTGTTCATCTAGTTTATGCTTAAAGATGGTCACGGAGCTATTTTACTTTATATCTAAAGGACATCTAGTCCATAAAAAGAATAATATATCTATATTGCCCATGGATCCTATATTATGTTTCAATGGAAGTTATGCTCTCTTCAACAGGCATTTAAGGTGTTATTAGTTTTGCAGATGTGCAGGAGGTCACTTAGGACTGGATCCTTTGAGGGTCTATAGGAAACAGAAAGAGAGAGACAGCACATTAAGACGGTTTGTGAAGCTCAATGAAGATATATCCTTGATTATTTTATTGAAAAAATACTGTGGTCTTTCAGAATGGGTTACATGCTTAGACAAGTACATATCAACGAGACCATTATGCTTCACTATAGGCCTAACGAGAGGAGAAGAGAGGCATGGTAACTTCCTTTGATCTGTAAGAAATATCCTTGGTGATTAGTCTAAGTAGGTAAAATGATTTCCTAATAAGAGTGGCCACATAGTGAATAAAATATACTTTAGTGTCAGGACTTCTGATATAGTGACATGCTGAAGAGAAGTGCACTGCTCTCAACAGGTTCAGACAAAAGAGAGTAATGGGAGTCTCTTCTATTACATGATTATTATGCAGCAAAATGGAGAAAGTCTCTGTTTGTCTCCCAAGCAAAAGAGACAGTCCAAGCTGGAGAGGAAAACATTGAACACGGTGTAATGCCCTTGCCTGAGCCCACCACTCAATCCTCACCACTAACACCAGTGAGGGGCATCTCATATAGGAGGGAAGGATAACACATACACACAGTAAAGTGCAATTTCCCTTAAGATCACACAGAGATCACAGTCAGTCCAGGGCTGGTTGCTCCCTTGCTCTCCAGGTCCCCAATAAGACTCCCCACTGGCACAGCTATAGGGTCCAGATCTCAGCCTAGTGGGCAAGTTAAAACCTCCAGTACCCTCTCTGTCCAACCAGTGCTTTGTGTCCCTGCCCAAGTAGCTGATACACACATACTTTGAGATGAGTTTATACAACCACACAGACACTCCTGGGAAAGGCTGGCACAGGTGCTCCAGCTGTGCCCCTTTTACACAGACTATATGGTAATATCACTTGCCACCACCCACTAATATTTATCAGCTACTAAAAGGCCCTTATGAAAGGGTGTCCAATTATACTGTGCAATCTTATTATCCAAATGGTAAGTGTGACTGAACAGCAAGGCTTATTTGGAGTGACTTGGACAGCAATCACTATAAATATGCAATGTACTTTAGAGCTTAAATTATCTCTACACAAAACAGCCACAGTTGAAAGGTTTAAAATATTTAATAATAAATATTAAAAACACAAGACAATGCTTCTTATTACACAGTTCTATTCAAGAGTTCAGAGATCACAGAGAAATACTTAAAATAATTCAGTAGTACAGTTCTGACACCACAGAAAAAAAACTTAGTCTAATCTTTCTAGTTTCTAGCTATTTCTAAGAGAAAACATAAGTCTAAGATAAACTTACTTATAGAGCCACACAGTGCTGAGTTCGATGGCCAAGACAAAAATGTTTAAAGCTCTCTAATTCTCTCTGTTTTTAAAATCACATTCCTGGTTCCCATTACATCATTCTTCACACTTCCCTGGGTTCCCAGGCTAACAGAATCTACATTTACATTTTGAACACCTCCTTGTGTTTTCTTGCAGCTGGTCAGGAAGCAGAGCAATAAAAATACATTTGCATGTTTAAATCTAACAATTTAACTCTTGGTTAAAATAATATAAAGAATGTCTTCATCTAGACGGGCTGGAGCCGACTTTAGAACAAAGGGTCACAACATGCTTTTACTTGGTCAGTAGAGAGCACTTTTGTGACATTTTTTTGCAGTTCCACATCTAACAGCAGTTTTTCCATTTAAGACAACAAGCCTGTGCCTTACATTTATATTTACAAATGATAGAATTATCTATAAAATTCTATCTGGCTAGACTGGCAGCCTTCACATCCAGTTTCAACAACTGGTGAAGAGGAATCATAGTCTCATCCAGTTGGGTGTATGAAGGAATATACTAACAAACAGCTGATGGGTTGGGAGGGTGGCCTAATGGTTAAAGTGTTTGCCTTACAAACACAAGGTGCAGGGCTTTCAGCAAGAGAAGGGATAATGGCTAAAACTTAAAATGGCGCAAGGGCAGTTAGCCTAGTAGTTATCTATGAATCTATAACAATAAAATATGTGCTGTGCAAATTAAGGAAAATGAACTCTACAACACAAGTGTTTGTTAAGGACAAAAAGCACATCATGTTACACAGTTCAGCAGAGCAGAATAATTTCCTTTGTTGTAAGAACAGTGCATGAATACCCATACAGCTGTCTAAATCCTTTTGTTTTTTTATTTGGCTTTCCCTAATGACATCCATAACAGCTCACAGAGGAAATACTAACTACTTTCTAGCCACAACTTCTTTCTGCTCCCTCACTACTGAGGTATTGAACAGTCTTTACTCAGACTTCACATCCTTGACCTGTAAGACTAAGCAATCAAGGTCTTGTCTACCTCAAACACAAGAAACTTAATTCTTTTATATTGTAAATGTTTCTAAGCAGAATATTTTGTATCCAATGAAGTATAATCACTGGCCAGTTAAAACTAAACACATTTGTACTATTCTGCTTACTAAGAATCTGGAGACCCCTTATCTGTGCCTTTCCATATTAGGCAAAAGTTTCAATCTTCCATGTAGGAACTTTTTACAGTGGCAATATTTATGCTGGCAATATCCATATTGGCAGGAAAAGAAAACTAAAGGCAGGCACAGCCTGTCAATATTCATTTTGAAACAAGATGGATTCCAGAAAAGTGAAAATATGATGTATACACTAAAACATTTCTCAGCTTAAACTTTTCCCTTCACTCTCTCCCATTTCATCCTATGAAGCACCACTCAAGTCATATATATTTTTATGACTGTATGATGATAGCAGTTTTTCAAATGAATAGACACTTTTTCACATTCTATCAAACATTCATCACATGTTGTTTACTTGTGTCCTTGGCATTCACAATATTTATACTGACATTATTTTGCAATATATATTATTGATTCATATTTTATTTATTATTTAGTAATTTTAGGTCTAGATACACTAACTTTTAGACCTGTTTTATTTAATGACAGTATTAAACCTATACTGAGTAGCCTAAATTTATGTTATATTATATGTTACATGTCATATTTTATATGTCTATATTATTATTTTTATTATTTAGGAGATATGATTAATATTATATTATTTTTCTTGGGTAGCTGTTCTAGTTATTTAGATGCTTAGGACAGTATGCATTAATTTCATTATATTTATTATAATCGTTATAATCATCACATTAGTTATTTTACTTGAAAGCAGGCATGATACAATGTATGTATAGGTAATTTTTGATCAGGAAGCGTCGTGCTTCCATTATTAGTATTTATGCTGTAGGTTGAACATCGTTTATTTTTATGTTATTATATATTTTACATATTTATCCACTTTATACAGTTTAATAATCAAAATATTGGGCTTTTTTCTTTCAGTTTCAAAGCCTGCTATTATTACAGTCTTGGTGTATGAATTTTTTATTATATTAATAGAGAATTGCAAATGCACCTTAGTTAGCTGTGATCTGTACCTTTAAGGAGCTAAAGGGAGAACAAGGGGCGTGGTTAATTGTTTCAATGCTGGTATTTAAACTCACCTGTAATGGTGTGAATGTTTTGCTTGTCTGAATAAGTTAGTGCAAGGTACTAATGAAAAGCTTTTACAGTGGCTTAATAAAATTTGTTGTTTTTCATGTTTTTTACGTTTTGGACTGGCCTGAGTCGAGTTCTTGGCTTTTGAATTAGCCGTGGTTTTCACTAATTTGTTTTTCCGGTCTTGAAAGTTTATTTTTCTGAGGTATTGAACAGTCTTTACTCAGACTTCACATCCTTGACCTGTGAGACTAAGCAATCAAGGTCTTGTCTACCTCAAACACAATAAACTTAATTCTTTTATATTGTAAATGTTTCTAAGCAGAATAGTTTGTATCCAATGAAGTATAATCACTGGCCAGTTAAAACTAAATGCATTTGTACTATTCTGCTTACTAAGAATCTGGCGACCCCTTATCTGTGCATTTCCATATTAGGCAAAAGTTCCAATCTTCCATGTAGGAACTTTTTACAGTGGCAATATTTATGCTGGCAATACCTATATTACAGGAAAAGAAAACTAAAGGCAAGCACAGCCTGTCAATATTCATTTTGAAACAAGATGGATTCCAGAAAAGTGAAAATATGATGTATACACTAAAACATTTCTCAGCTTAAACTTCTCCCTTCACTCTCTCCCATTTCATCCTATGAAGCACCACTCAAGTCATATATATCTTCATGACTGTATGATGATAGCAGTTTTTCAAATGAATAGACACTTTTCCACATTCTATCAGACATTCATCACATGTTGTTTACTTGTGTCCTTGGCATTCACAATATTTATACTGACACTTTGCAAGAATGGTTTTGTGAGAAGTAAACATGTCTATGCTTAGATGTAAAAAAAGAGACAGCTCAAATATTTCAATTTAAATCCCTGTTTCAATTTGTTGTAAATCTGACCAAAAGTTATTAATACACTTTCTTCACTGTCATTGTCTTCATTACGATTTTCTGCAAGTGTGGTCAGTGGCAATGTTTCTACTCTATTTTTAACATGCACATTTTATAATTTGATACTTTTTTAGATTGAGAAACTTTACAATTGACATTTTGCACATGAATGAAATGATACCTAAAAGGATAACGGATATTGCTGTTAACATAAAGAACTCCAAAATGCTTCCTGTCCACCCAGAAAGCAATTAACCATGCCCATTGAGAGCTGTTGGCTTCTTTTGCATGAGACAGCTCCACAGCCTTCTGTAAAATTCCTAGATGATTGTGAATGTCAGTCTCATTATCAGGAGTAAACAAGGCATTTTGTTTTGATGAGTGCACATGTACCACTCAGAAGCAAGGGAGAAATCAAGTGCCATTCTGTTCTGCAGCACCACACTGAGCATAGCAGTCATTTCAATTATAATCTGAGTTACTGATTCTAAAGTAGCATTGCTTAATATTTCTAATAGCTTATACAAATTTGTTAAGTACCAAATTGACTTTTTTGTCCCATGAGTGGGCAGTATTCCTGCTCCTGAAAGAGTACCATAACATAAATCCATGTGTGCTTTCTTTTCTATGGGGTGATGGAAAATCCAAGAAGCGTCTATTTTCATGACTGGATTTTTTTGAAATCTTTTCCCTCCCTCTTTTGGCAAACATTACAAATTTTCATACTAGGTAAAGTATGTGTATTTTCAAACAGCTGTTATAACATACATTTTCTTGGTAAAAATGGGTTAATTTGATCACCACTCATGCAATGCTGCCATACCAAACCCTCCTGTGTCCCATTTTTAATATAATGGGTATGTTCCTTCACAGTTACTGTCAGTTGAAGCAGAACCAGTATAAAGGGGGTAGTGTTATACAAAGAATTATGTTTAGCTTTCCAATTTGTTATTAAAAAGATTGCAGGAAATGCTGCTCGAATTTCTGCCTCATATGCTGGTATTAGAAATAAAGGAATGCCCCACATCTTTGTATATGTATGCAATGCAGCAGCAAAAGTATTCGACTAAGGATGCCAGGCAAGTCTTTTCTGCTCAGTCTTAAGAAATGTCTATCTCTGATTTTAGTCAAATGCTTCTCTCTGATAAAAATATGTTCAGTACTTCCAGTCTTGTGGATAACTGCGGTGGTGGTGCTGTGGTAGTGTTGTTGCCTCATAGCAAGACGTTGTCCCGTTCGATTTTCAGCTAGAGCGTCTTCTGTGTGGAGGCATACATGAATGGGGCGTGCCTTCATTGAAGGTTGTGCATCAGGGCTGGTAACCCGGTACGTAAAAATCCACTACCAATCATTAGCGGACCGGAGTTAAGCTGTGGTGACCCCTAACCCGGAAAAGCCAAAAGACACAGACAAACTTCCAGTCCTGTGGGTCTTGATGAAAAGAGAAAATGCAGCAAAATTATGATAAACACCAAAATAGTAGTTCTAATAATAAGTGCATAAACATATCAAGCAGGCAGGAGTGGGAGAGGGTTCATGAAGATTTGCAATCATTAATGATGAACTATGTTCATCATATTGATCACTGCTGCAGCAACCTTAGCTATGTGAATTATATCCTGCTAAGGATATAACAGCTGGTCAACCTCCAAAGCTTCAGGGCACCTTCCACTAGCCCAAACTGGTAGGCGGCTTGAACTGAGCTAAAATACAAGTTTGGGTGCAAATCCTGTCAGATTTTTACTATTGCCGAAGAGTATGCTCCTCTGAGGCTTTTGAGTATCCACAGTGCACTTATGCTTTCCTTTGCTGGGCAGATAAACTCTCTTTGAGGTAGGACTTCCATTTTCCTAATTTTGTTGATGTTTTTCCCCTTCAGGAAAGTTAAGTTGTGTTTTAATGTTCTGTCTTGTGACTTTACCATACTTTTAAATGGAGCACTTGTTTATTCTGTCAGTTTAAAGTGGTGCAAAAGTAACTGAAAACAATTTATCTATTGAAAATTATTTAGTACTTTTGTGGGGCTCGCATTTGTTTTGATTTTTTTTACCATGTTTTTCAGTCAGAAAGGAACATGTTGTCAACTGTTAGTGTTTACCAGTAATTGCTGCTTGTCTTTCCTGGGAAAGATGCACCTTTTGTGCTTGACCATGAAACACACTACCAGTGCCACGGTCAGTTCTTCTTCCAGACAAAAAAAATAAATAAATAAATACTTATGCAAACAGCCTTTGACATACCAGCAGGCTAGATATTTGCCTCAACTGCAGGTGAATGACTGTGCTGGGACCATTTGTTGTACCTCACACCATTCATATTTTACCCAGTCACTCTGGTATAGCATCTACAGCCAGTATGGACCGGGGGTTAAACATATCCTCTGTGGCTATTGTGGTTCCTTCTGTGGGCAAGTGAGAGCTAATGTTATTAGTCCTGGGAGAAGGAGTAGATAAGATTTCCTTGTTGTGTCAGACTGTTGTGCCCTTCCCTGGAGAATATGCTTTTGCCATTAATAACAGAGTTGAATTAATTTTTCCTGTCTAAAAGAAACAGAAAACCAATAATGTGTCTACCCCTCCTCAAATTTCTTTGGATTGGAGTAGTTTACTGGATCTGGCTCAGGATTTAATTCAGGCCACTGGTCCTTCTTGCAAAGTACTTTCTGGTAAAAGAAAGAGGAATTCCTCTTTTTCTGAAGTGGTTTAAAATTCTGAATCTGAACAGGAAGTTGCAGGGACAGATATGGTTTTATCCCTTCAGATTTCTGATTCGGGCTCAGAGAACTCAATTTTTCATTCTCCCTGTGGGGTTTCTCTTAGAGTATTGCTATAATGTGACAGAGGTTTCAGTTGGAGAACACTGAGGTTTCTCATTCCCTCAGAAAATACTATGAGCTGTTACAAAAAGATTTTCCAGAAATACACCCATTCATCCTGTTCTGTCTGCTTTGGGGGATGTGTGTGCTACTGCCTGTAATTTTTCTGATAGTCATACCCCCTAAAAGGCAGACCAGAAGTATAAGTTTCCTCATTGTTTTAAATTTGTAGACACTATTCCCAACCCTGACCCAGCAGTTATGGCTTTAATTGATCCCACTGCTACTACACACTTAACTCCAATCCTACTCTTTCTGATAAGGATGGAAAAAATCATTGATAGGAATGGAGAAAAAGTGTACACTTCCACAACTTTGATTTTTCAGAATATTGAATTGTTAGACTCATATTTTAAAGTTCATTCTAACAAATAGTGAAAGTATGAGGAAGGTTTATCTGCAGCTTCTTCTTGTGACTAAAATCTGCTTTAAATAACTTTCTTCTTCTATTATACAGGACCACTGGTACTGTTTTGAAGTTGTTTGCATGGCTGCTTTCTCAGAACCTTGCAGATGATGTTAAAAAACTAAATTTTACATTGTCCATTGGGTAGAGATGTAGTGTTTTACAACTCTGTTGCATAGGTGATTAAAAAGTGTGTTGAAAGAGGCAAGCTGATCCAGGAAATCTATAAGATTTTTCAGCCCACCTTTTCCAAATATTCCAAGAGACTTTCTATCTCCTCATCCAGTTTTGGGGAAAACAATAAACAGTCTCAACAACATACAGGTAAACAAAAATGGCAAGGGGTGTTTCCAAAAAGAAGTCTCAAACCTCCCAAGACCAAGACAGTCCAACTAGTCTGAATGACTATTCAAGAGACCTTGGGATCCCCTCCTACCCTGGCCCCTTTTTTATTCCAGAAAGTGTGAATCTGAATTTTCTCTTTAGCAACATATTATTTCAGACAAATTGGTTCTGAAAATCATTCATCAAGGTTACAGATGATAGTGGGGTGAAATCTCTCCTTTCCAAGATTCCGCATCTTCCAGATCAGACTCTTCTATTTTCATGGATTCTTCACAGCATGTTTTCCCAAAGAGTGAAAGAACCAGTTCCTTATTCCCTGGAGGAGAATGTTTTTTTTTTATTCAAGAATGTTTCTAGTGCCAAAGAAAGAAAATGCTTGGAGACCATTTCTGGATATTTCTTTTACAAACCTATTTGTCATAGTGCCCAAATTAAAAGTGATGTCACTTTCTAACCTGTTACCTCTTCTTGCTCATTCTAGTTTCCTGGCAACACTAGACTTACAAGATGTTTATAATTACAACCCTATTTAACCTGACTTCAGACATTTCTTAAGGTTTTCTATGTCTGGATCACATTGTCAGTTCTCTGCTTTACCCTTTGGACTATCACCAGCAGCAAGAGTGTTCCCAAAGTGTGTAGCTCTAGTTATATTTCTTTGCAGGCTACATAGCCTCCACATTTTTTCCATATTTAAATGGTTTGCTTATCTTTGCTGAGTCTTTTTCAAAGTTTCAGGGATCTCTCTTTTGGTTAAGATCTCTTACACAAGCTGGGATTCCATGAGGACACTCAAAAGTCTTTAGTGACTCCTTTACACAGGATTATGTTCCTGGCATGTCAACTTGACACCTCAGTTCAATGAACCTTTCTTTCAAAAGAAAAACTAGATCTTTATCTAGATCTATTTCTATGGTTTTCCACTCAGACTTCAATCACTGTGAGGGAATACGTCAATTTTTTTCCCATGGTACCTATGATTCTCATGATACCACTGACAAGACTCCACATGACAAAGAAACAGTGGCATCTGAAATCTCTTTGTTCCCAGCTACAACAGCCTTTATCTTTCCAAATGTCAGTGCTGGGGATTGTCAGAAGAGAAATCTTTTGATGGAGGCAATGGGTATCCTTAAATCCAGATCTTCCCTTCTTCCTCCCTGTTCCATAGCAACCAATCACAACAAACATTTCAAACATTGCTTAGAGAGCAGATTCAGGAGGGATAAAAGTGCAGGGGGGTTGGGACACTAAAGACAGGTGTGAGCACATAAATATCAAGGAGATTCTTGGCTGATTAAGGCAGACAGCACTCTGAAACTTCTTTGAAACTAGGGTCCTCTCCATGTGCTTACAGATAACACCACAGTCATGTGGTACAACAATAAGCAAAGAATAATCAGGTTGTACCTCCTTTGTATGTTAGCAATATTACCTTGAGATATAGATTCACAGCACAGCCTCACTCTACAGGCATCCTACATTCCATCAGAGCAAAATTGTTTAGCCGACAAGCTGAGCAGAACAAGGGCAGACCTTAATGAATGGAAACTGGATTAGAAGGTCTTCCAAGATTTGATCCATCTGTGGCAAGTTCATCAAGTAGACCTCTTTGCCTCATCTCTGAATTATCAACTGGCAAGTTTCTGTTCCAGGACTCCATGCAAGAAGGATTGGAAGATGGATGCTTTTAGTTTTCCTTGGACAGTTATGTTCCTACATGCTTTTCCATCCTTTTCACTAATATCCATTGTACTTCTGAAGATTCAGAAGGAATCACCAAAGATCACCTTTTTGTCCCAGGCAACAATGGTTCTCCCTTATTTTGGAAATGACCATGGGCAGCTGTCATAAGCTTCCTTACTGGCTGGATCTACTCACACAAGAACAGGTGTATTTGATACACTCCAACATCAATCATCTTCTATTGACTGCCTTTTAGACACCTGTTTACTGAGGACGTTCTGCAGGTGTGATTGGAGGCAAGAAAGCCTGCTATTAGAAAATAATAGGCTAGCAAATGGAAAAGTTTTTATAGTTGGAGCCAAAAACATAATCAGCACCCACTCAGGGCTAATTTCTCTCTCGTTCTATACTATTTGTTTGAGCTACTATCCTATGGCCTTTCTTATTCTTCTATCAAGGTTCATTTATTGACCATTTCAACATGACTGCATATGGAGCCTCCTCCTTCAATGTAGTCACATGCGAAAATGTTCTAAAATGTTCTTGAAAGGAGTTTTTCTTAGGAGGCCTTCAAGAAAACTAAGTGCCCCTCCTTGTGATCTTAATTTTTTTATTAGAGAAGATAACATTTGCTTAGTTTGAACCAGATAATAGGGATGACTTGAGGTTTTTAACATGGAAAACAATTTTAATGATTGCTATACACTCTGCAAAAAAATGTAGCCAAGCTGTAAGCTCTTATGGTGAGATAGCCCTATCTCATTTTCCAAAGGTACAGGGTTTCTTTAGAAACTAATCTTACTTTTATGCCTGAAATGGTATCTAAGATTAGTTTAAGACAAACTGCTCATCTCCTTGTTTTCTTTCCTGAACATAAAAATGAAAGAGAAAGGATACTGCACACGTAAGATGTCTGCAGACAACTCAGGTACTATCTTGACATTACTAAATTTTCAGATCTCCGGATCAATTGCTCATTTATTGTGAAGGTAATAAGGGACAACCTGTGTCAAAATATGTTACTTCCAGATGGTTGTCTAAGGGTATTACCTTTTGTTATACTCACCATAACAAAACTGTTCCAGGCAGGGTCAATGCCTACTCTACCAGGGCCTCAGCTTCATCTATGGCTTTTTGGAAAAGGTTGGATTCTAGAAGTGTGCTGGAAGCTGCTGTTTGGTCCTCTGTACATACTTTTTACAAAAAACTATAAGCTTGCTTCCTTCTCTAGATTAAGATCAAGTTCTGTTAAGTCCATTATCCAGGAGCCCCTGGAGTCTTCTTCTTCCACCTCCCAAATGTATTAGCTAAGGTAATCTACCTATATATATATATCTAAGGATACTGCAGCAGTGTGATCAATATGATGGACATAGTTCGGTAAACTTACCATAACAGTTCATGTTTCAGTGATTACTGGTGTTGTAACCACTTGCTCCATCTATCACCTTGTTTTTGTTTTGTTTTTTATGTCAAGATGAGGACATTTATTATTTGCTGTTCCTAGCATTGTCCTTTAAAGGCTCAACTTCCCTTTCTGTGCGTTTAGTAAGCTCAGCCCAAGCTGTTTGACAATTTGTGCAGGTGGAAAGTGTCCTGAAAATGTAGGAGATTGCTGGCTGTTTTATCCTTGGCAGGATTTAACCCATATAGGTAAGGCTACTGAGTGATCATCTGAATATCTACTGTTTTGGTAAGCTTAACTTATATAACTGTACTTTTTTCTTGTAATCCATATGCCATTGATTCCCAAAACAAACTCTATACTGAACTTTGAACTAGTTGCAGTTCTACAAGCAACACTTCATTATTTAAATCATTGCCACAATCTTGGGCCAATTTCCATTCATTGTCCATTGTAGATGATGTTGCTTGATCATTAATCCTCACTTCCGATATTGTTGTTGATAACATTGCTGACGTTGAGAAATTACTAAGCCTTGTTTCAAACTGCAATGATATTGCTGAATTACTAGGCCTCACTTCAAGTTGCATTGGTTTCCTTGTTTTTAAGTCTGGTGTGGGATACAATCTTTAATCAAAGGAATAATGTTATCAGCATAGATATCAATCACTTTGGCGGGCCTTCTTAACATTTGACATATGAACCCAAGTGTGGTAATCTTCACACCAGATGGCATTAGTAGTTGAAAGCAAAACCAGGAAGGATCCTTACCATCTTGGAAGGAGGGAATATTTTCTTGAAAATATTCTAATGAATACATGGTCACCTGGTGATATGTAATAGTGGGAGGTTAGATTTGGCATTTGTTGAGCTTCTATAGTTTTTGAATGTATGTATTGCAAAACACAAAAGACACTTGCAAAAAAAACTTGCAATAAAGTGTTTTGCAAATACGAATTTTATGGCAAGAGTGTTGCAGGGATTCTCTTAGGTCTTCTCATGGGAATTTCTTTTGGAGAGTATTTTCTAGTTCCACTAACTGCACTACATATACTATGTAATACTAAAGACAATCCCCCAGATTAACTATTCATCTGTGCAGGACTAGCTTAGTCCTGCATGGAAACATCTGTTTAGGAGCAGGACAGCAGTGCACCAGGCATATTAATGAAGGCACGCTGCCTGAGCTCCTAAACAGACACGGAGCATATACGAGTGCAGGGGGCGTGTATGAAAGCAGAGCTCTCAGAATATACACACCCCTGCAATCAAGAACAGCAGTTTAGGACTAAGAATGAGCAAGGCCACTCATAGGTGCTCGCATATCCCCAGCAACATCTCCCCAAGTCTATAAGAGCAATAGTTAAAATATGAAATATAAACAAGCTTTATTTATTTTTTTTATGAAACAGATAAAATTTAACCATAGGAGCACGGGTTTGCCCATCACTTAGCTACATGTATTGCAGCTTAAATGGCGCAAGAGGATAAAAAGCAAGATATATGCAAATGAAGCAGTACTGCGATAGTGTAGTCGTCAGAGCATTCGCCTTATGAGCAGTCATCCCCGGTTCGAGTCTCACTCCAATACATGCCATTTTCTATGTCAAGTCACTTTATGACCAATATTTTTGTTGCATAACTTAAAAAAATAACATATATTTGTGAACTTGAGTACCGCATTAAATGCAGATGTGAAGTGTCATTGTCATAATGTTGTAAAATCCACAGAAAATCACAAGTGCCCCATACAGTATATGTACACATGAATCAGGGATACAAATCAAAGGTACAATGTGTAATGAATGATAAATCCATAGAGTTTCCAAATCCACCACCTTTCCAAGAACTACATTACATTACTGTCTAAATTAGTGTGGGGGTAAGCAGGAGTAAGCACTTTTAAGCAAGAGTAAGCATATTTAAGCAATAGTAAGTGGGTTTAAGCCCGTGTGCATGGGGGTAAGCAATGTGCACACAGGTTAAGCAATACTGAAGCTAACTCTCTATAAGCATATTTAACCAGAGATTAGCATTGCTTACCTTCGCGCAAACCCACTTACAATTACAAAAGTGCCTTAATCACTCTGTATGCAACAGCTGCTGTTCTGCCCAGAAACAAAATGAACAGCTGTTGCAGGTCTTGAACCCAGGGCCCTGTATACGATAGTCATAGTAGTTAACCAGTAAGCCATCACAACATTACATACAACTGAGATGTCACCAAACAGATCCTCACTAAAGGAATATTAAGCTTAACATGTGAAAGGAATCTATATACAGTTGTATGTTGTATAACCTACTACATAACATAAATATGTGCACTGGAGTACTGCATTGAGTCCAGATGTGAGGTGTCATTGTAATAAAGTGTTGAAATCCCCTAATAAACACAAGGATCCCATACAGTGTATGTACACATGAAACATGGATACCAAATACATATAGAACATGTAATGAATAATAAATCAATGCCAAAAAGCAAATAGTATGCAAATTAAAAATTAAGCAATCCTAAGCATTGAACAGCCCAGCTTACTAGGTGTAAGCAATGTGTATGTCAGCTAAATCAGTTTTTCCATTGGTATACCCCTTTAAGAAATGCCAACCTCAGGTAAGCAGGTTTTCCCATAGCTTAGCATTTTCAAAATCATCAAATCATGGCAAATTGTGGCAACTCAGCCTGATTTAAACCCAACAGGTGGGAATACATCTCATAACTGGTTGCAGCTTCCTTCTGTAGGCACTATGTTTGGTATGGAGAGAGTGTGTGCTTTTGGGTGCAGTGCTGGGACATCCAGGAGTCCAGAGTCATGGCAGGACTCAGTATGCAAGACCATTACCAGAGACTGCTGCAGGGCCAGTACCAGTGTTTCCAATACAAAGAGGTAGCCTGGGACAATCTCGCCCGTGACCTCACCAGTGCCACTGGCACACTGTGAACTGGTGAAAAAGTCAGGCATTACTATGCCGACCTGAAGCGGAAAAAGGGGGATCTCTTGGATCAGTGGATCCAAGAGGCTAGGAGGACAGGGGATGTCCCAGCTGTGTGTAAGTATCAATCCATGACCTGTTTAATAATTGCCTGCTCATGTATATTATAGATAGGTATGGCTAAATATTCCACTTATGTCTTTTATAGTGGTAGATGAGCATGCTGTGAACCAGGAAGCCTATGCCTGTAGATTGCAGTGGTTGCAATGCGACGCAGGTTAGTAATACTCTTGCATGTACTGTCATAGTAAATAAATCTAAAAGTAGTAGTAAGTTAATTGTTTAAGGCATGTACTGCACCAGAGAATATGGCAGGAAGAGTCTCATATAGGTTGTATGTAAATAAAAGCATAATAGCCTGACAATAAAGGTCTAACTGCTGGATTGCATGTGTTTACTCTGGTATCATATGATAATGTAGAGTTGCAATCTCATAATAGTACTGTTGTATTAAGCACTGTCACCCACACTGTGCTACATAAATAAAATGTGTAGAAATGTCTGTATATAACTGTTGTAATCCCAAGAGGTCATATAGTACAACTAAGAGAGACTTAGACAGAAAACAGTGAAGAGACAGGCAACATAATCCAAACAGCGCACTCATCTGAAATGTGAACTGTTGTATTTTTAGCAAAAACAGCCATGGTTCGAATCCTGGGAGTGGTAGTAGGCTGTCTGCAGAATCATACCACACAACTGTACAGATATGTCCAGAATGTCCAGTAAATTGGCCCATATTTGCTGCCTGTCATCCTGTCCCCTTGGCAAATCAGTGATATGATCCCAGACATTTAGGCAGCAAATAAGAAATACAACTGATTGTCAAATATCTGTAAGAACAAACCTATCACTCTAGCAACTCCCCAAAATGTTATGAGAGTAATAAGCCAAGTATGTCCCATCTCCACCTCCATGTTGTGAAACTGTGACCAGAGTGTATACAGTAACAGAGTGAGACATATGTGCATAATACTAATGTGGAATCTGGTAATATGTGTGGCAACATTAAGGTAGTGCTAACAAACATTACCACCACAGGTCTGTCAGATACGAAAACTGTGCCTAGAGATAAAAGATTGATATCCAGTACTGGTACTGTTTACTTTGGTATGATATGGCATTGTTAGTGTTGCAGTTGCTCTGAATAATAAGGTATTACTCATCAATGTCACCCACACTTATATCTTTCAGCTTTTCCTGGTTAGGGGTCACCACAGCTGAACTCCGGTCCGCTAATGATTGACAGTAGATTTGTACATACTGAGTTGCCAGCCCTGATGCACAACCTTCAACGAAGGTATGCCCATTCACACATGTCCCCACACAGAAGACGCATTAGCTGAATCGGACAGGAAAACGTCTTACTGTGAGGCGACAACGCTACTGCAGCACACTGTCTTACATAATAAAACTGTCTAGGAAATCCTGTATAAGAGTGCTGTAATTACAAGGTCAATTATAGACAGAAATCAGACAAGAGATACACAGCAATATATATATATATATATATATATATATATATATATATATATATATATGTCACACTCAACTGTGATAGACACTGTTTTATTTTTAGCAGACACAGCCATAGTTTGAATTCTGGGAGTGGTAGTAAGCTTTATGCAGAATCATGCCCCACAAGTGTACAGAATTATCCAGAATGTACAGTTAATCGTCCCATATCTGCCGGCTGTTACCCTGTCCCCCTGGCATATCAGTGTGCTAATCTCTGACATGTAGGCAGCATTTCATGTCATATAACTATCAGGCCTGTACATATTTGGAAAATGTCAATGAAAACACACCTGTCATTGTACAAATCACCAAAGATTTAAGAGGGCAATAGTCAAAATATGCCCCGGTTCACCTGCATGTAGTCAAGACATGCTCAGAGTGTGTGCAATAAGAGTTTGATAGGTATGTGCATAACATCAACCTGGAATCCTTGAATATGTGTAAAAACAGTTAGGTAGTGTTAACAAAGAAAACCTCCACAGGTATACCAGGTAAGAGGTGTATACTGCAGGTAAACCTCTGTCCATGTATATATTTGTCTACAACCATACCACTGTCCAAAGTAAGGCTATAGGGTTTTTGTGTCTTGTTGTGTCTTTTGGCTTTTACTGGTTAGGGGTTGCCACAGCAGAACTCCGGTCCACTAATGATTGGCAATAGATTTTTACATGCCGAGTTGCCAGCCCTGATGCACAACCTTCAACAAAGGTACACCCATTCATGCATGTCTCCACACAGTAGATGGTCTAGCTGAGAATCGAACAGGACAACGTCTTACTGTGAGGTGACAACGCTACCGCAGCACAACCACTGCAGCTCCAAAGTAAGGCTATAGGGTAGTGTATTAAAATCTGTAAGGTACAGATCACAGCATTGACTAGGAAAGTAATGGGAACTACAGGAATATACTAGTTGTTAATTGACATCCCCCCAACCATAGCTGCAACAATAAACTAAATACACAACTCAATCGGTATGTGCCTCACTAAATCAATTGTTGGGACATATGTCCTATAGTTTCATAAATACTTAAATTTGTTCCTATGCATGTGCCATGTTGAAATACTCCCACATTGGTAGCATGACGCCATCAATGTACCTGCATGCTGTTGTAATGGCCAGTGTGGTTCCATATATGCATGTGTTCTGTTTACTATGAAACTGTTTCATATCTGGCATTTTGGATTAATGGGAATATCTATGCATAATATTATACCTAATCCTGGAATGTGCTGACTATTACTAACCCACATATGTTGCAAATTTGAACATCATAGCAAGTCGGGAAGGCCGGTCCCAGCGGACCCACCTGTCCCACCTCAGCTGGCTGTGGCACCGGGTACCAGCACATCTCCACAGAGAGTTTGGAGATCTGCTACTCCAGCTTGAGGGCCATGTGTCACAACTAGAGGGTTGGCATGGCCCTCCTACTCAGCCCCCAGCACAGCCACATTCTGGGCTATGAAGGTGCAGTGGGGACTGCCCATGAGTTTGGACCTCATTCCTACTGTATCCACTAAGGGGCTCATGGGCTTCTGATTTCCGAACACCCCTCCCCATCAAGGTGTTTACCCCCCACATGTGTCATATGCTACCCCTGTATGCTGTTTTGTCTGTGTTGTCTGTTATCCTACACAACCTACCTCCCCAAATATGCCTACTATCCCTCCTCAACATCCCAATCTCACCTGAAAAAAGGGCAATCTGTTCCCAAAAAAAAAATCTTGCCCCATACATAGCTGTCCATTTCACACATGTGTCCACTGGACACATGTAATCTGATCTAATTGGCTTCACAACATATTATTGTTGTCCTCACCCCTCTCTCAGTGTATATGCACAGCTGTTGCTGTATAAGAAATGGGCAGCTATGGACCTTCCATACACCTTTTCTGCACAGCCCTAGCTATTTTCCCTACTGTCTTTCTCTCTTTGTGCCCCTTTTTCACCACTTTCCTATCAACTCTTTTTCATTTCTTTTAAAGAAATTAGGGCGGGGGTAAGTGGGAGTAAGCACTTTTAAGCAGCAGCAAGCGGGTTTAAGCTTTTTTGAGCGGGGGTAAGCAATACCTACACAGGTTAAGCAACTGAGAACCTAAATCAGTATAAGAAACTGTAACCGGAAGTTAGCAGTGCTTAGCTCCACGCAAACCTGCACAAACCCCGCTTTCAACTGCTTAAAAGTGCCTTAATCACTCTCTATCCAACAGCCCTTGTTCTGCCCATCAACAAAATAAACAGACTCTGCAGTGATCAAATCCAGGACACTGCACATCATTACCAAAGTGATTTACCACTAAGCCATGTTAGATATACATAACCGTGATGTTTTCACAAACATATCCAGCACAGTCATTCAACAGTACAGGAAACGTATTTATACATGTAGATGCATGTGTGTGTGTATGTGTGTGTGTGTGTGTGTGTGTGTGTGTGTGTGTGTGTGTGTGTGTGTGTGTGTGTGTGTGTGTGTGTGTGTGTGTGTGTGTGTGTGTGTGTGTGTGTGTATAGATATATATCTATAGATATAAAAGAGAGCATAACAAATGCATATATGACCAAAGGCACCGTTAATGGGGGTGAGGGTGCTCAAGCTAAATACATCCTGTAAGTATTGATATCACCCCCTCCCCCACAGAAAAACAGATCTGCCCTGCAATACAAAACCAACTTTTGCAAGTCCCATACCCAGGACCCGACACAACACGGGCACAAGACATTAACAGTAATCCATCCCACCTACATGATGTCAGGATGGTATCAATAACAAATCATGCAGTACACTCTGGCTGCCATAGGGAATGCACAATGTGGAAGCAATAAACATTCCAAAGATACACACACACACACACACACACACACACACACACACACACACACACACACATATATGCAGATACATATAAATACATATAGATATATATGTAACAACACATACACACAGAGATATGTATAGGAACTTACATATTTAGAGGGTGCACACCATATGGAACAACCAGTATTCCTACAGTTGCCACCTTATCCAATGGAAGTGTATGAGTCACCCATACAAACAACAATTGTTGCCTGAAACATATACCCACTGAGAAGTCAAGGGAAATAACACCACATACAGGTCTGCATACATAGGAAAGTTTTATTTGTGTACTATCACAGTGGTGTATGCTATGTCATATAGCTGTTTATACTTTGAAATGCATACAAACAGATAAATGCAACTCTCAATCAGATCATTTAATACAGTAATCTGAAAGCATAACATATGTTGCTGTCCAGGACAAGGCCTGCAAATACTACAACAATAAAGACAGACTGGGCCACAGGATAACAATCAATCAACAGTATGTAATGCAGATATATAGTCCAGCAGCCTCTAACTATGCTCTGTACGCAATCCCTAGGGGA
Organism: Protopterus annectens; assembly: GCF_019279795.1. Lineage (NCBI taxonomy): Eukaryota > Metazoa > Chordata > Ceratodontiformes > Protopteridae > Protopterus > Protopterus annectens. The sequence continues at coordinate 883,724,445 of NC_056732.1, forward strand.
AAAGATGTAAGTTGACACAATGGGATGTATCTGTTACATAGCAATGCATAACTGAAACCATCACAATCACACTGACAAACAGAACAAACTGTATGGCAGTAAGCAGTAGGCCAGCAGTTTCCCCACGGTGTAATGTATGGTAATGTGCATCCATAAACCTTAAGGCAACTTACTCCTGATATCCCTCATGTGTTGTAACAGCCTAGGTTATTTATGATGCATACCCCCCATAGACTGACTTACAGGATTATATAACACTGTTACATACACATGTTTGAGCAGATGAAGCCCACATATATATGGACCCAACCCCACAATATGTGTGGGGGCCACAACAGCACTGGAATGATGGCAGGAATGACAGCATGACATAATCTCAGACCACTACATAACATCCCCTGACTGCATGTCATATGGACAAAGTCTGGTATGTAGGTGAAGAACAGAGGCCGGAACACAGGCCCATATGTGAAATAGTGTTATCATACACTGAGCAAGTTGCTGGTGTTACAGGATACTCTGCAACATACCCTTAGTCAGGAATATGAAGTCAGAAACAAAAATGCATGTAGCCATGAACTGATAGCACTCAATACGCACACTGCCAGTGATATATCTGACACAAGACCTGTGTGGTGGACTGACAAAACATAACAGGCACACCTCTGGCTATTATGTGGATAGGCCCACAGTTGAGAGCTATGCAGACAGACTCCATTCCATGTTAAACTAGTAGGTATACACAAACCCTGTAACACAGGTGCTATACAATGCATATAGCAACACTGCTCACATTCTGTCTGTAGTTCTGGAACCTTGTACAAATATGCAGCTGGTCTGAGACTGCAAGTCCTCTTGTAAGAAGTATTGCTACCTGCTGTCTGTAACACTGCAGCTCACACACAGGAAAGATGTCCACCATACAGGAAAGGTAAAGGGACCACACCCACCTGATGTAGGGATTTATAGTAGTGGGTTGCCATGACAGTGGTAATTGGAAGTACTACACAGCATGCTGCATGCAGGTAGCACATGGAGGACACTGATTTGTGCACAGGACATCACCTGATCATGTGAATCACCTATAAAATCCATGCTACAATCTATTCAAAGTAGCTCAATCTTTTTACTGGTGAGAATGAGAAAGAGAGTGTAACAATCAAGCAAATAAACAAACTAAGAAAGAAAGCAGGCAGGCTGAAGGCTAAGGCAAAGGGAAAAAAAACAACCTTATAAGCAAATTATTCAGACAGACCTCATACCCACAACAGGTATGTGAGGTATATATGCATGTAATTGACTGTAGTACTTGGTCCATAATAATGGGATAGATGCTGTGGAATGATTTAAGTGTGCCATCAGGTGTTGTTGTTGCAATGATGTTCAGCTGAACAACTGCTATGTACAATAGAGTCTGTCCCTGTGGATAGTGGACCAGACCCATCAACTGTGCAAGGCAGCACTGACTGACATGATATAAGCCATCATAGTGTGTGTTGTGTAATGGGAGACATATATATTACTGTGACAAATAGCTGGTGGCGAAAGTTATGTCATAATGATGGATAGGTGGGTTCCAGAGCCAACCACTTGCAGGACACTCATGTTAACATGTAATGTAAAATGCTGAAATGCCATTGGTGTGTAATAGGATTACCTGCAATCTGTCCCTATATATGCCCCCCTAATGTTAGGCTGTGTCCATATGTGGAACCTGTCTGTGGTGTAGCAAGGCAAAACAGTGCAGTTGTGCAAGAAAGGGAGTTAGAGATTGTGGACCTGATGTCTGAATGTATGTATATATACATATATATATATATATATATATATATATATATATATATATATATATATATATATACACATACATGTATGTCTACAGATATACAGACACCTATATATATATATATATATATATATATATATATATATGCATACATGTATGTCTACACATATACAGACACACACACACACATATATATATATATATATATATATATATCTACAAACACATACACATATATGTATATAAATTGATGTCCCCTATATCACAGTGCTGTATACCATGTGTGCGGTTACATCTCACACACACACACACACACACACATATATATATATATATATATATATATATATATATATATATAGATATATATATATATATCTATACAGCAGTAAGTGTGTGTAACGTGGATGGTTATGTGACATGCATGTGAACCCCTTTTTGGGACAACATTGCCCTTGTTTGTGAAGGTGGGAATAGGAATCTGGAGAAGGATAGCAGATATATTTCTGGAGGTTGGTCGGGGTGGTAGCTAGAGAGGTCAGCCTGCAAGGGTGGTATATGACACATGTGGGTAAACACCCTGGATGGTTGAAGTTGTCTGTGATATAGAAGCTGCATGAGTCCACATATGGAAACAATGGGAACCAGGACCCCAGCCATTGCCAGTCATAACAACAGCTTCATGGCCCTGAAGTTACCTGAGCTGGAGGCTGAGTAGGAGGAGCATGTGAACCCTGTGCTTGTGTACTGAGGGCCTCAATGTGCTGTAGCACACCCACCAAGTCTCTGTGGAGCTCCCTATGCAACAGACCCTGGGCCTGACCTTGGGTGACAGGATCATGTCTGTGTGTGTCCCTGGGGGGAACACCATCCCCTGAGTTGGCTCCACTTGAAGGTAGTGCACAACCAGTAGATGAGGAGACCCGAGGGTGGGTCTCACATGTGATGTGGCCTGGTAACATGGCCAGATGAGGTGGGAGAGGTGGTTCTGCTGGCAACTGTTCCCTAAACATGCTATTGTGTCACTGCTATAGAATATATGTGGGTAGTAATAGTCCACACAATCCCGGATCATGTCCAACAGCATGCATAGATAGCCCCCATAACATATAAGGACAGATGTGCAGCAATCACATAGCAAACAGACCACATACATATTTGGAACCATAGTGGTCCTTACAATGGCATACAGGTGACATTGTCCATAACAGGCGAGCAATGATAGTGTCCCCAGAGGGAACATGGCTACAAACACTTAGCACAAAGCATGGTATAATACAATAAATGTATAGGTAAGCTGTAGCCATACCTGTTGAGTTGTGTGAACAGTTTGTTGTCACAGATATGGTGGGGGGAGAGAGAGATGTGTATTAAGAACTATGGTAACCATGCTGTATGAATTGCTCAGACTTTTTTCCATCTTTATGTCTTTCAGGCAAGTTGACACATGGCCGGTTACCGGTGTATTCAGCTTATGAAAATGATGTAATCATCAACTACCTGTTACAGCACTACCAGGTGCTGTTTGGAAGGACATCTCATGAGCAGCAGGAGTGGAATGCCCTCTGTAATGGTCTAGCCAGCAGGGTCAATGATGTCGGCCTGCATAACTGTAGTTATGAGCAGGTCTGGCATCAATGCAGTGACCTGCTTTGCAATTCCTTTCAGCGTGCTGCTTCAGTCCAAGGGATCACCTCACAACAGGGAGGTGGTAATGCCATCCATCCCCCCCGACATGTGTTGAGGAGCTCCTCACCAGCCTCGTGGCACCTGCCCACCCGCACATGCAACAACTGGCGGAGACCATAGTGGAGGTGGGTGCTACCCACACACCGGCTGAGGAGTGTTCAGGTAAGGCCACAGGGCACATCAGTAGACCACTGTTGCATATCCATCTGCATCTGTACAGGTAGATCATGCATATGTGAGATGACATATATATATATATATATATATATATATATATATATATAGTCTGTTGCTGCATATTAGTAATAAACAGATGTGCATAAGCTGTAGTATTGTGGACTTGTACTGTTGATGTACTGTAATGCTGCACCCACCATGTACCAGTGCAACAGCTGTGCCTACTGACATCACATCTCTCACACTCTTATATAGGTCCATCTGGTATACCACCAAGGCAGCAGGCTGTAGCTGGTGAGTATGGTTTATGTTCATGTTTGACAATACACTGGTGATGTAATGGCTATGGCATATTCCATGCACACATATAACACACCTTCCCATAATGCATGCCGTACATGTTCACGTATTGTTGCTGTTAACTGCACTGCATCACAGTGGTGACTATGATGATGTATCTGAAGGATATGTCAGACACCTGCCATATAACTAACATTCTGTCATTGCAAAATGTATCCACAGGGATGAACATAATGGTGGGACAAATGGCCTACAGTAGGGACATGTGTGAAACATCACCCTTATACAGTGCTACAACAGTGTATATACCAGTATTACAATGGAAACTGTTACAGATCTACGCTACTGCATATCATAATACAGCGGGCCACAAGCTTTAAAATCTGCAATGTGGTCCCAACATGACCGATGAGAGTGTAATATGGAATTGTAGGTTAGGGCAGCGAATGTGGGGAAAACATACCTTCACAAACACTGGACGCATATGTGTGCACACTCTCCAGATAAAATGTAGTGGAAGCAGCTGTTGAGGTACTGACTGCATGCATTTATCATGGATATGCACCTTTCAGCAAGTACACATCCCCAGTGTCACACCACGCATTGGTCCGCTGTTCAAGACGTTTGGCCAGCAAATGTGCACATTTACCTGCAACAGAGGCAGGCATGGCTTGCACACATCTTACATGACATGGCATGGGCCCCATACCCAACAGGTAGCACCCATGAGCTGGACATGTAGCCATACCTCACCATTGCATATGCCATGATAAACAGTGCAGACAGTTATTTATATGGCAAGGATGTATGGGACAGGAATGATGTAGAAATAAACAGATGGTCATCCTAGACAAATTATGTCACATGTAGCAAACTGGTCATGTGGGCTGCTCAGTAACATGTCACAACACTGAGGGGGTTGCAGGAATGTCTAGCAAATACTGCCTGTGCAGTACCTGTGTGAGCAATTGCCTGGACTCTGCAAGCATGTGGCCTATGGGTTAGGGTAATCAAATCTGACAGTTGTACCACAGGAAACATCAGCCAGGCCACTCAACAGGCAGTGTATGCATAACAGAAGAGGTTCCCAAAAGTCATGTGTTGTAATGTGTACTGGTGTACCATGACCACGTTAGAAACCTACAGACAGTATCATGTAAGCTACATGTGCAGCACAACCAACGCCTCACCCAACCTCAGGCCCACCATCCCTATCTGTACTGTGCTGGTGCCAGTGTACATCTGTATGTTTGCCAGTCAGGAGCTGGGAGTAGGCTGTTACATGTGGTGTTCAGTGTTTGGGACATTGCAAACTGACACACATGTGTAGGCCATAGTTGTCAAGCATCTGCAAAAAGGCTGAAGGTGGGGAGGGGGTGTCATCAAGACACACCAGTGCACTGCAGCAGGGATCTTAACGATACTATGAATGGCTGTATCTGCACGCGGTCAGGTTCAGGAAATGTGGCAGATGTAACTCTGACTCCACAGCAATATTGACGGCAGTGTGTGAGCTCCAAGGGATGTACACATGAGTTGACCCTGCAATCATGCAGAGTTGGGGACATGTGTAGGGCAGACTGACCATATACTGGGAAATGCAGATAGCCTATGCTAGTATACCCCTGCCAGGAATAATGACTGCTGTAGTACACATAACAGTAGGTGCAACAAACCATCATGATAAGGGCGTAAACACATATGCACCCATGAAGTGTATGCATCGTGGTCAGTATCAGCACAACTAACACATTTGTTAGACACTGCATTTGAATGTACAGGACATATGTCACATATCAGGCTCATGTAATGTTAACATATGCAGTGATGCGGTCCTATGGCATATCAAGGAAGAGGGTGTCACATCAATAAGAGTGTGTACATTCCCCATAGACATGGTAAGGTCTGACAGTTGTCAGTGTAATAGTATTGTATTGATCATACATGCACCACTGATGTTAAGATCTATAAATCAGACATCAGGTATTCAAAAATGACATCTGTCCACATATCATCCCAGGTATGTGTCGGACAAACACATAGGGGATGTGAGCATTAGAGCAGACATATCTCATACAGTAATACACATTCAGCAATGGTGTGTACAGTTGTGAGGTATGGTGCACAGTACATGGCAGGGTGCAGAATAGGTGCACAGCAATACTGTGTACATGGGTGTACTGTTTTCCAGGGGAAAGGGCATCACCTACTAACACAGCCCATGCATCACACACATGTATACTGTTGCTAGCATGGATTGACTATAGCTGCACTGCATGCTGTTGAGAAGCATATGTTATGCATGTGGACAGATGGATAAGGGGAGGTCTGTGTGTACTATTTTTGTGCAACCTCACCTGTAGGTGTATGTATGTGGGGAGTTATTTTGTCTATATGTGCAATCTGGTGGAGTGGAGGGGGGGTTGATGCATGTAGGCTGTGCGTGTGCATGCGTGTATGTTTATGTGGGTGTCCATGTATGCACATGTGTGATTGTGGGGTTGTTCATACGTTAATACTTCCCTTTGGAATTGTGCAGTACATTGACATGGATTGACACATGAGACACCAGAAATACTTGTCTGATATGTAATCACAGGACAGCTGATGGCATAATAAGGTCTGTAGCATGGAAAATGCATTTGGAGGGAAATTAGACATCAGGTATACCATTACAGTTGCAATAAGCAGAAAGGTGAATGACCACCCACATATGCAGCACTACAGATACATTGGGGAATTACTAGACAGCACCAGGGAGTGTATCCAGATATTACTGTTGTCCACATAATAAGTTGATTGCGCAGCATATCTTGCATCTACTGAGCAATAGTTACATATGACACTCCAGTGTGTGACACTATGGAGAGAACATTGTAGCCCCTAACATATGGGGGCCATGCTCACGATGTCCGGACATACTCAGGGTGAACACTGGATGACAGTAGTGAGGCCTTGTAAAACCAACTCCAATCAGGTCAAGGAGGTAATGGAGTAACAGTTCTTGTGTTGTGATCACTTGTTTAGATATTTAGAAGAATGATACGTTAATGAGTGGTATTAATGAGTGTATGTTACCAAGTGGGATGCAGGATAGGGAACTTACATGAATAAACTTGGGACTGTCTGTAAACTCAGGGACAGGTAGGTATTATGGTGGAATTTCAGTGTGTGTGTGTGTGTGTGTGTGTGTGTGTGTGTGTGTGTGTGTGTGTGTGTGTGTGTGCGTGTGTGTGTGTGCGTGTGTGCGTGTGTGTGTGTGTGTATGTGTGTACTGTTATGCAGTGCTGTACAGGTCCTAAAATGCATTTCTTGTTTTCCCATCACAAGTGGTGAAGTAGGGTCCCTCCTGCATGCAATCTGATGTTGGTGTCCATACAGACACCGAAAATGATGATAGGACTGTTGAGTCACAGGCGGGGTTGTCAAAGGCCGAAACTGTACCATCATTTGACATCCGCCTGTTATCCACCCCAACCCTGCACACAATCACAGTACCTATCGATACCCCATCACCAGTGGCCATAGCAGAGGAACAGTTGGTGATTGTTGGCAGTGCAAATGAGAGTGTTGTATCTATGCCTGCTGTGTCTGGACACAGCAGGCATAGTCAGATGTCCAGCAGGGCACCACATAGGCAGATGTACTGGGGTGCTCATGGGAGAGCCGTTGGACATCATGCCCTTGGCAGAAGTGCCACAACTGGTACCACCAGACGCATGTTTCATACTGTCATGGGAGCGCAGACACATATGGAACTGTACACCAGACAGGGTCTGAGGCTGCAGGGGGCTGCTGTCTCATCTGTAAGTGACAACTTCCATGAACTTGCAGGTGCCCTCCATGATTATACCAAGGTCATGGATAGATGGTTGGGTGAGATGGTGTGCCTCATTGACCATGGATTGTCCATGCTAGAACATGTGATGGGAGTCGGGCGACGGCCAATGGCGGTGCGGACATAGGCCAGCAACACCGACAGCTGGCGGTCAACGTGGATGTGCATGGACACCAAGCTGCTCCCATAGTGGCAGTACCAGCCCCACCACTGCAGCAGGGGCTCTGTCCACACCACACCACAGCAGGCCACATGCACATGGCCCTGGCCAGTCCCAGGAGGGACCTGGTTTCAGCAGACATATGTCCTCATCAGGGAAGATTAATACATCAAGGCTTGTGCATAGAAATACCCCTGGAACCCATGGGAGGCACAGTCTGCATGTCCATGTCCAGAGGCAGTGAACTGCACACCCTGCCAGGTATCTTTTGCAGTTGTCCATGAAACACCTGTATAGGGCACCCACATGGCAGAACTGTGTGCATGCATACCCACACACTATACAAACACACCTAGGGCAACCCCATACCTGCATGCACCATATCACCATGCCCTTATCAGAAACTTACATTCCTCACCCACACACATGGTGTCAAATGTATGGCCCACCCTCGGTCTCTGGAAAACCAACAACACACCCTGTGCATATCATGATACCTGTGCCACATCTCTGTCATCTATAACATTGATGCAGGGACAGGTTAATATGGTTCTGATGCACATGGTGACTGTACTACAGTGTACCAATGTACTGCTGTGTAACATGGTTTCAGCAGTAATGTTTAAAGCTTACATGTCAGGTAGTGTAGCTGTCTAGCCATGATGCATTATAGCTGTTAGTGACACTGAACGATTGTGGTCTCCATAATGTTATCCATTTGTGTTGTAGGTGTACATGTGTCAGCAGGAGGATGGTCTGCAGTCATATCTCACAAGGGGTATGGCACTGTGGTGACACCATTGGTGTGACATATCCTGGGTACAGTTGAACACATCACAGGTCTGTATAACAGTTACTGCCTGTGCCACATGGACAGGTGACATCCTGTGACATGTATAATTAGCAACCTGAAGTAGAACCTTCCACATACATGCATACTCTTACTTGGCAAAACTGGGACTAGACCTCTACCTAGGTATGTAGTGCTACTTATGTGTGTGACTTTCATTGCACACACCACACAGTGTTTAGGATGAGGTTTGTTCCAGGTTACATGTTACATGCAGAACAACCCCAGGCATTTACAGTATGGTAATGGGGGGTGTAATGGTTGTATATGAAAAAGACACAGTGTGACATATCATCATATACACATTAACATACACATACACAGACAGACATCCAAGAGACCTGGGCCTATCAGTGCTAACTAACTTGTCAGTGTGTCCAATGTGTTACAGGTAGGCTGCACACAGCACATGCATAACTGGGCTGGATTGTGTTATCAGTTACCTGTATGGTTGATGGTTACAGTGGTGACAATACAGTGGTACATGGGACATTTACCGGGGTTACCACGGAGCAATGACAGTGTATACAACACTCACACCCACTGTGGATATTGTACACACTGGAACCCATGATGACACTCTGACATACCCGCCATCAGACATTGACCAGGACTGCGATACAACCCATTGTCCATCCCAACAGTGGTACTACAGGGATATGCATCTAATGCACATGCCACGGGTATAGTAGGGTGATGCATTGTCATGCCTTTCCTATGGGCAGCAACATCATTATCCATAATACTGTGTGGCAATGTGTATTGTAATAGGAGTAGGTGGCCTCAGAATGCTGTACTCTACAGATATAGACACATGCACACATACACACACTTACAAGAACTCTGTGGCTATCCCATGCCTATCAACCCATTAGTACAACAGTGTTGTGCTGGTACTGTAAGGCTCAGGTAGCCTTTATGGAGAGGAGCATAACAGCGTATATGTACAGTCCAGCACAGCAGCAGCCACATCTAACTATGGCAATAGGTATTGTGGTGGGTGTGGAGGCCCTCATGGTATTCCCAACTGCAGGTGTACTAACACACAGACACTGATATCCTCAGTAATACACACATACATATTTGTCAGTACTGGGGTACATTGCTGCAGGTGGTCATAAGTGTGTACCTGGCTATTGTCCATGGAGAAATGGGAAGTGTAGGGGATGTGTGTACAGTGTTATCATGCCACCTGCCATGTGCCAGCAGGCAATGTATCTACAGACACTAATGTGGTAACCCTCAGGGTGAGAGTGACAGGCATCAGCCAATCCTTTGGGTGCCTCCTGCAAATGGACAGCAAGGTGATCCAGTTGACATGTATGCAACAGCTATTACAAAACATGGTATTGTGTACAGGGTGTTGTGTCCTATCTCTGCCAGTTATACCACAGCTGGGCAGACATGTCAGTGTCAGTCAATCATAGGTTGCCTGTACGTATCCAAGCTGGATACCTGCCATCTGTATATCTGTACAGGGACTGACAGACATCAGCTTGCCAGCTAGCTACGCAGAAGGATGAATGTGTCAACAGACAGATGTCTGACACCAATATCAATGCCATTACTACATGTTGGCAGGCCTTGCTGACATGTGCTGTACAGACAGTAGTCCACAGTTAATTTCCACTTGTCAGATTATTATCCTGTAGGGGATATATACTGTGACACAGCTCACATACCAGGAACACGACAGTGAGGACTCAGAGTCCATCTATGCATGCAGGGGTGCTTGTTTCCAGTGCTACAATTAGCAATCTACTCGTGCTTGGGAAAGTACTGTCAAGAGTAGTAACGGCATGATATACTACGTGCCTGAGTGATGGCACAATATTGGGAATATACCCTTGTATGTAACACATTCACATGGATAAGAGTGATGTACAGGTCTTATATACTCAAGTGTCCCATACATGACACTCACACACCCTGCTACTGTAATGACAGCACATGGCATTACATACACTTATTAGAGATGTCATTACCCTGCTGTGTTATCAGACTGGGATGTGAGCACTAGTTACCAGGGCTGAGCCATGCGCAAATGCACTTAAAGCTGCTCAAAACTGCTTTAACCACTCTGTATCCAGCAGCTCTTGTTCTGCCCAGCAACAAAATAAACAGCCCTTGCAGGTCTTGAACCCAGGACCCTGCACACTACAGTCATAACTGTTAACCACTATGCCATGACAGCTGCGTGGACAGCTCTTGTTTTTCCAAAACATCTGCCAATAGACATATTGAATAACATTGAACAATCATTGCGACTTCTACTATAGTATATGTTACTGATATTACTGCTGCATCACATATGTTGTTATACCTAAATATACACATAGATACATATGGTGTGATACATCTGGGAAGGTCTACACAACAGTAATGTTTACACATGACAAGGATATGGATACATACATATACATATCTACATATATGTCTACATGTACATACACATATTTATTCATATATATATATATATATATATATATATATATATATATATATATATATATATATTTATACACATCTGTATAGTGCAGCATATATATGGCCATGTATAGCTCTGTGTGTGTGTGTGTGTGTGTGTATATATATATATATATATATATATATATATATAGAGGAACACTTTATAATCTCAAAATACTGAAATGTCAAATTTCAGTATCTCGAGACTATAAAGCCGAATGTTGAAAATAGCAAAATTCATCATCACATATTCAAATATCTTGAATTCGCGGTTATGGACTTACACTATGTTTTTTTTGGGGTTTGTGTGTTGATGGTCCACGTGACGTGTGTGGATATAGGTGTTATGTCAGGTAAGTGAGTGTTCTGTAAGGATTTTTAGGGCGAGGTAGAGAGTATGTGAGTGTGCTGGTATGTTTGATGTGTGTGTGTGTGAGGGACTGGAGAATGTGCGTGTGTGAGTTTGCTTTTGTTTCTTGTATGTGCGATCCTGTAGTTAGTATACATAAGTAGGGGGTGGGGGTGCAGAGGGGCTTGCCCCCTGCTTATGTGTGTATGAGTTGTGTATGTGTGTAGTTTTGTATTTTAAATTGTGATGTGCGTGTTTTGGAGTATGTCTGGTGTGGTGTGTGCGGTTTGTTTGGGTTTTTGAATTTTGCAGTTTTGGGCTCGGGTTTTGTAGTTTCGGTGTTTTGTGGATTCGGTTTCCTGGTCTCAAGATACTGAAATTCAATGTTTCAGTATTTTGAGGTTATGAAGTGAATATATATATATATATATATATATATATATATATATATATATATATATATATATATATATATAGGGTCTATATTATATGGCACGTGCAAAAGAGCAAACGACACATAATTGACCGCAACATTGGTCACTGATAGACATCCTAAGGATATCATAGTACAATACCACTGATAGCATAGAAATGATCCTGTGGACTACAGCAGATATATGACCAATATATGTGGGCAATCTTGCACTCTCTGGTCAGTGCAGAAGTATACACAGATCCCCTTCGTGCAACACATGTGGATAAAGTTTGACAATGTGGATGTTAACAGCCATGTATATGGGTATTTCACATAAATACTGACTACATATGCCCACACTTTATGCATTCACACGTGCCTGTCTTTCCTGACACATACTAACTGGTGGTGCACTGGTCACATGGCCACATACTACCCAGTAGTTAGTGACATACATCTGTACAGAATCCCGCTGCTTTGTCAGAAATACACAACAGTTATGGTGGACTGGCACCAGTACATCTTGCAAATATCTGAACATAACATCACACTTGGTAATTACACTAAGATGATAGGCATGTGACAAAGCACTGTGCAAACTACAGGCAGACTGCCACAACACTGGCCTACATTTTGTATGGGGAATACACATGTACCTGCAAATATAGCAGGCTCTACATGCATGTCACAGCACAGAGTACCAGACACCTGTGAGGAAGTGCATACCCACAACCAAAGTGAACACAGCCACAACCACATATGGTACACAAGCTTAATATGACACTATATGGACTGTCTGATAAACACCATCCTCATATGTGCCACTCACACACTACCCTACATAAACTGGGTCATGACACAGTATGGTCCAATGCCTGTCTGTGGTATGGGACATGTGTGTGTTTGGCCCTACAAACATGTGAGCCGATAGGGTACCATACACTGGAGCAGAATGTAACATAAGACAGAACAGGACCATGAACAGTGACATCTACCACAGTCTGTACACAGGCCATGGTACGTATTCGCAATACACATACATGTTTTCATGTTTTTGACAATCACCATAAGTATGCAGACCTCATTACTGTGCACACAACTGCAAAATGCCTAGGGTATGTCCTCAGAAATAACTCCTACTATACATAACACGTCTATCAGTCTGATATATGTCTGACTTGTTATCAGGTATGATGTCAATAAATAATGGTGTACAGAACATATGCACCACTTACTGCATGACATATGCACAAAGGTTGACAGACTTGTGGCTGGAGTCACAATCACTGGGCCAATATCGGCATGTTGGTGTGATACCCTCATACATTTACTGTTGTAACATGGTTTGTTGTGACATATGTCCTATAAGGGATATGAAGTCAGTAACTCTCATGGCTGTCACCATGTACTGACTGCAATCCTCAGACTATGCTTCTACAGTTCTAAGATAAGTGGTCTGTGAAAAATATAAGAAACATATGTCTCCAAACACTGCCCAGTCTTTAGAAAACCCTACAGATGGTAGTTTCCTCAAACACAAAACACTGTCATGACAGGTATTAAATCATGTAGACCAGCCATATCCACACACACCCTGTTAAATCACCATTACTCCAAATGCAGAAGAGCAACACTTACATTCTGTAGTCATGTCTGGCACATCCACCTCCTGTTTGATGGCCTGCTTCTGCAGTGTATGTTTTCATAGGTATATCCCAATACCATCTGTAATGTTGTTTGCCAAACACCGACATGATTTCCTGCTCACAGTGAATGAAAAGGTCCAACACTCACATGATGTTCCTAGGAATAGCAATGTGTTTCTATACAATTGGCTATGGGATTGTAACCACAGCTGTTCCACATGCAATCAGCTAGTGGGGGACTGCAATTCATGCAGAGGCCATCAGTTGATCACGAGGATCACTTACAAAACACAAGCTGCTGCCTAACCAAAGCAGATGTACTTCTCCACATCCACCAGAGACGAAGTGAGAGAGACAGACAGAGTCAAAGCAAGACAGGGAGAGGGTGAGAGAGTAAAACCTAAGTATGTATAAACAACAAATAATAAAAATAAAATAATATATAAAATAATAAAAATACTAGTCCTATTGCTGAACATTTTAATTCTGTACATCATGGAAATATTGAAAATATAAAAGTGTCTATTTTGGAACATGTTCCATTATATTATAATGATGTTGATAGGCAAAAAAATATGTTAAGACAAAAGGAATGCATTCTGATTATGAAATTTGGGACTTTGCAACCACATGGAATGAACAGAGAATGTAACTGGCAATGTCTTGTTTAAGACTATGACTTTAAATATATTTAGTATGTGATTTGATTGTTTAATTATATAATTGATTAATTACTTGTTCTTTTGTATATATTGCAAGTGTTTTATGAGTTTTACTGTTTTACTCTGTAAAGGCTGTTGGCCGAGGCGCTAGAGAAAGAACTTGTTCAACAAAATAAATTTTATTGGAAGGTAGAGCTGGGACTCACTGTTGGTCTTTGTTGTTTATACATATATTTCTTGTTTGCTGTTGTTTGATTATGACAAGTGAGTCCATGTGCTCCTTTCCCAGAATATTTAGAGAGACTGGCATGGAAATGTTTAATCGGAATGGAGAAAATACTAATCGCTCCAGTAATTTATCTAATGACATTGGTACATCAACTGTTAAGAATGCAGCACCAGAAGCCATAGGAGATTCAGGCTTTGGCATTATAAAGAAATGGGAAAATTTAAGGAAAAGAACGACTACAAATCCTTTTGCTATGGTAGGCAAAAAGAATATTATTTCTGATAATCCAGATGTACAGGACTTGTGTTCTAAACTTGAAAGACTGATTTTTAAAGAAACATCTACTTTCTATAATATTGGTAGCCTTGAAAGATATATTGAACTGGACATAACACGTAGAGGGCTAAGGTCTATTAAGAATCCATCTACACCATTTGACCTTACCAATGAAGTAGAAGTTAAGTTTCATGAACGATGGATAGCAGCTGCACATCGGTGTAGTTTAGAATGGGTGTCAATTCTGATTGAAAGAGACAATATGAAAAAAGACAAACTTGTAGTGGAAACTAAACAAGTTTGTGAACAGCTGGTAAATATTACATCAAATAGTACATTAGAAAATTTTCTTTCAGGTATTAATACTAAATTAAGCAGTTATGAAAAAGATCTAGTGGAAAGAAAAAAATCCAAATTAACCAGAGACATTCGAGATTACGAACACAAGAGGGCGTTCGTGTTTCCTAGCTTCCAGAGAAATAGGAGAAAGAGTGTCTCTTTTCAAAAAGGAAATCCGGCCTCAGAAAGACATGCCAGCAAGAACTTCCTGTCTGGCGAGAGTGGGGCGTCTTCGTGGGAAGAAGATGATAGAGAAACCTTTCCTGGACTACCAGTTGCAGCAAACCCAGAAGCACTCCACAAAACTTATTCAGACTCAAATGGACATCATGCCAATACCAGGAAAAGGGGTTGGAATAACACAGAACGCTGGAGAGACTCGGGCGATGGACAACACAAGAAAGGTAGATGGACATAATTTACATAGTAATTATGTTGTTAACTTGTCAAGTTATAAACTAGACAAGATAGAACTATCTGTTCTAGAGAAGGGTTTAAAATTTGTACCCACTTGTATACCAAAAAAATATGAGGTTAAAACTGAATTATTTCAATTATGTCGTAAAATGCATCTAAAGGAATATTTCTTTAGATTAAATGAAACGACTGAGTTTAATGTTAACTATGATACTTTATTCTCACCAGATAGTGAAATAGAAAGTGAAGAAAGTTTTTACTCATGCGTATCAGGTAGTGAAGAGGAAAACAATGCTTATGATTTATTAAGCACACATATGCTTAAAGATAACAACTATTTCATACCTCCATGCAAAAACTCTAATATATTACGATTTGAATCACTGTTAAATACAATGTTGGAAAAGGAAATAGAAGGTTTTGTGAATAAAAAGCATATTTATAACCTGACAAAACTGGAATGGGAAAAACTGCAACAATTGAGTAGAAACCATAATATAGTTTTTAAACAAGCAGATAAGGGGGGAAAACTTGTGATATTAAATTCTTGTGACTATTATGGTATGTGCATG
Organism: Protopterus annectens; assembly: GCF_019279795.1. NCBI lineage: Eukaryota > Metazoa > Chordata > Ceratodontiformes > Protopteridae > Protopterus > Protopterus annectens. The sequence goes on from NC_056732.1 coordinate 883,740,619, forward strand.
CAACATTTAGATAATAACACTGTATATTGCAAAACCAATATTAGTCAGTTACGGAAGGCAGAAAAAGATTTTGAGATACTATTACAGAAAGGTGTGAGATTACACTATTTGAGTCAAATGGATATAAATAAGAAAATAAATATTAAGAACAAAAAAATTGCAAAATTCTTTTGCCTACCCAAAATTCATAAAGATCTAAACCGACCACCTGGTCGGCCCATTGTGTCAGCCTTTGGTTATTTCACTTATAATCTTTGCATCATGTTACATGAAATACTGATAAAGAAAGTTTTGCTGTTACCTTCCTATATACAGGACTCATATGATTTTTAGGAAGATAAAAGATATCCACTGGTGAAAATATGTATTTTATTACGGTAGATGTAGTGAGTCTCTACACCAATATTTCGCATACTTTGGGGTTAGAAGCTATAAAATTCTTTTTGAAGGATAGCCCTAAAACATATTATATTTTGGAATTGGTGGAATTTTGTTTAATGAACAATTTTTGAATTTAATGACACCCTTTATAGGCAAGTAACAGGTACTGCTATGGGGGCGTTTGCCAGCCTATGCTAACCTGTTTATGGGGCTATTTGAAAATGAACATCTTTACAGGTTGCCCTTTTTCCAAAAGAATGTTCTAAGATATTTTAGATTTATTGATGACCTAATTTTCATTTGTCATGGTGACAGGGATACATCAGATAATTTCATTGATGAATTAAATAACAACAGATTTGGCATAAAATTTAGTGATATACAGCAGGGAAATCAGGTTAATTTTTTAGATGTTTCGCTAAAGGGTAATAATGGCTTTCCTATATATACCAGCATTCATAGAAAATTTGATGAAATAAGCTGGAAAATGTGGGGAGATAGTTGTCACCCCCCTCATACATTGTCAGCTATCCCCTATGGGGAGTTTCTTAGAATAAAAAGACTTAATTCTGATATTAATATGGCTTATAATGAGGCTTATAAAGTGGCCAAGATATTTAAAGCTAGAGGGTATAACCCAGATAATGTAGAAAATAGTTTATATAGAGTGTTTAAACATAGTGAAGGCACTATTAGAACAAATAACTATGTGGGTAGTAACAAATGTAATACTGACCAGGAGAGAATGTTTTTTGTTACAAAGTACACTAACTTCTCTACAATTGGTAATAAAATGATTATGGAATATTGGAACTTCATTAAGAAAGATGTCACATCATTAAAAAATATAAAATTAATGACATCATACAAAAAAGGGAAAAGTATACAGGATTTTTTGATACACAGTATTTATAAAAAGCCCTGTATTAATGGATTAAATGTTGTTCAGAATTTGGGAACATTCCCTTGTGGAAAGTGCTCTATATGTAAATATGTTGTGAATGAGGTGGATAAAATAAATGGTAAAATCTTCACTACAAAAGCTAAATATACATGTATGAGCAAGGGTGTTGTTTATGTTATATTTTGTGATTGTAAAAAATATTATATTGGAGAAACAAAAAGAATGTTAGCAGATAGGATTAAAGAACACATTAGAGATGTTAAAAATAATAAAAATACTAGTCCTATTGCTGAACATTTTAATTCTGTACATCATGGAAATATTGAAAATATAAAAGTGTCTATTTTGGAACATGTTCCATTATATTATAATGATGCTGATAGGCAAAAAAATATGTTAAGACAAAAGGAATGCATTCTGATTATGAAATTTGGGACTTTGCAACCACATGGAATGAACAGAGAATGTAACTGGCAATGTCTTGTTTAAGACTATGACTTTAAATATATTTAGTATGTGATTTGATTGTTTAATTATATAATTGATTAATTACTTGTTCTTTTGTATATATTGCAAGTGTTTTATGAGTTTTACTGTTTTACTCTGTAAAGGCTGTTGGCCGAGGCGCTAGAGAAAGAACTTGTTCAACAAAATAAATTTTATTGGAAGGTAGAGCTGGGACTCACTGTTGGTCTTTGTTGTTTATACATATATTTCTTGTTTGCTGTTGTTTGATTAAAATCTAAGTATGTTTGTGTTACATACTTACCAGTACATGGTTTCAGACACCTGCTTGACTATGTATTGCTATCACATGTCTATGCAGTTATTGCATGCACCACAGAGCTTACATGTTGGGAAGCTGTCCAAAGGTATATCTGGTGGTGAGTGACATCTGCAACAGTGATATAAGAGGGATAAAGTAGATGTTGTACACGTGCCTGTCCCCATGAACAGGTGTCAACATCAAGACAGCCACACTCTCTCAGGGACTCACACACATTAACACAGTTGGTAGGGTCAGGATTAGACTTCCTAACTAGCTAGTTTGTCACAATACAGTAATACACAGGTATCACATGGACCACATGGTTATTAGGATGATATATGAGCAAAGGGTATGTGAAGGTGTCTGACAGCAAAAGGCATGCTTCAGTAGGCAATTGGGAGGTGTAGTGAGTGTGAATGGGGTTGAAATCATTATACTCCACACAAACACAGACACAGGTTGCCAGTACTAACATGCATGGGTGCATTGATTTACAGGTGTGCAGTTGTTTACTGTGCCAGAATGCTGTGCAAGGCTAGGTAAAGCGTATAACTTGGCATCGGGCCACAAGAAAATGGTCTGCCGTGTGGCTAAGGAGTGTAGTGTCTGGATTGGCCCACCCAGGTGGGTATTGTGTTCACCATCCAGTCATCTGGGTTACTATTGTGGTTGGCCAGTGCTGTGCAATGCTTGCCATGTATGTGTTCTATAGTCTGTGACATGGATGGTGTCTGGGATGTGCACACGCCCCACATGCATGTTCTGTGACATGTGGAAGTGTACCTGGGGTGACTGGAGCATGTTATGTACACAGATTGTCATCATCAGATGTGCCATTCCTGACCTCATGTGGTGGGAACTGGCAATGAACACCAGGTTGACCTTGCACCTACTTTGACAGCATGATACAGGTATTCCGTGGTGTTAGTTGCATCTGTCCATACAGGGCATGTGCTTAAGGCATGGTATGTCCTTTGTGGGTTACATTTGCTGGCTCTACAGTTGTTGCAGGCGTCCAGTGGGGAACATCGTGAAGGAGCACTGTATGCAATTATGTGCCTATTGTACTGATGGGACAGGGTGCCATGCCCTGTGAAAGTCTGCTGCAATCACACCATGGTTACTATCTGTGGACAATATGCAGGTAACTACCAACAAAGTGGTTGTTGCCTAGCTGAGTGTGTTTGTGTAAGAGACATGAGTTGAGAAATTTTACTGGGTAATACAAGGGTTGCCTAAATTGTTGGCCAGGCCTTGGTATCACATGTAGGGGTATGCTTTCTCAACCCCAGTCTATCTGCTGTTTGATATCTGTTATCCTTGTAAGGTGGCCCACCATATAAGAAATTTGTAAAACCCACTGCACGTTGAGTCCAGTTATTACACACTCACAACCACCTCCACACAGGAAACGAATGACAAACACACGCACACACATACACACACAAAGTCTTACAGCTGTCATGTGTGGGACTGGAACTCCTACCTATCTAGTACATCACGCTGCAGCATTATGCAGTTATAGCACAGGCCATGGAGATTACTGGGCTATTTCTTTCCCAAAGGTGTATTTCAAAGTGAATGTCATCAGCAGACTTGCCAAAGAAGGGCAATGGAGGTTGTAGTGACTGTGAATGGCCTCAAAAGCATTGCTCCCTACACAGAAAAAACACACACACAAATATCCACACTTGCCATATCTGGGGATAGAACTCCGACCTAACTACTTTATCACACTACAGCATTAAGCAGTTAAAGGTCACGCCATGGAGATTATTGAGCTATTCATTCCCCAGAGGTGTATTTCAAAGTGAATGACATCAGCAGGCTTGCCAAAGAAGGGCATTGGAGGCTGTAGTGACTGTGAATGGCCTCAAAAGCATTGCTCCCTTCAAAGGCAAACAAACACACACACACACAAACATTCACACTTGCCATGTCTGTGGATAGAACTCCTACATAACTACTTTATCACACTACAGCAATACTCTGTTATAGATCACGCCACAGAGATTATTGGGCTACTTTTTCCCTACAGGAGTATTTCAAAGTGAATGACATCAGCAGTCTTGACAAAGAAGAGCACTGGAGGCTGTAGTGACTGTGAATAGCCTCAAAAGCATAGCTCCCTACACAGATAAACAAACATCCACACTTGCCATGTCTGGGAAGAGAACTTCTAACTAACTAACATCACCACTTGCCATGTCTGGGAAGAGAACTCCTACCTAACAAGTTTATCACACTACTGTATTACACAGATATAGGTCATGCCATGGAGATTACTGGTCTACTCTTTCCCCAAAGGTGTATGTCAAAATGAAAGACAACAGCAGGCATGCCAAAGAAGGGCACTGGTGGTTGTAGTGACTGTGAATGGCCTCAAAAGAATTGCTCCGTACATAGACAAGCACACAAACATCTACACTTGCCATGTCTGGGGATAGAACTCCTACCTAACTACTTTATCACACTACAGCATTATGCAGTTGTAGGTCACACCACATTGATTACAAGGCTACTCCTTCCCCAAAGGTGTATTTCACAGTGAATAACATCAGCAGGCTTGCCAGAGAAAGGCACTAGAGGTTGTAGTGACTGTGAATGACCTCAAAAGCATTGCTCCCTAAACAGATAAACAAACATCCACACTTGCCATGTCTGGTAATAGGACTCCTGCCTAACTAATATAACACATTACACCATTACGCAGTTATAGGATGTGCCACAGAGATTACTGGGCTATTCCTTCCCCAAAGGTGTATTTCAGCAAAACACAAGCCTCTTAACTTCCCTTAAGGACGCATCTCAAACCTCTTGTAAGAGCAGATCCAAAAACAAATGAAACAGAGTCCAAACTGGCCGTAATCTTTTATTATAAAACATAAGTGCTTTCAGGTTAAAAAACCTTCATCAGACAAACTTCACATAACCATGGCAGTCTGTAAATACTAAAACAATTTTAAAAACATGTCACTTTCTATACTTGACCCACCTTTTCTTTAGGGCTGGTTTTAAAGCACAGAGCTATTTAACCGAGGTGGGCTATCAGCAGCCTACTGTATGATCCATCTTAATTCTGCATACTCTGTATCATTAACAATGCCCCCCCTTTTTTTCATCTGTACAATATGCAGAACCATAAAAACAAAAGTGTGATCTGGAAAGCTAGAAACATGCTGGTATAATGCATTGTATTTATCCTTCTGTCTAATGGATGACAAGTGGTGCAATATACTTGTTTTTAAATTACATTTAGTTTTTCCAACATAAAAACTCAGACAGGACTTACAGCATGCCGAGTAAACCACATTCTTTGTGTGGCAATCTGCATAAAACTCAAATGTGTATTCCACAGGTACATGTATACAACTGCTAGATGACTGCTGACTTGTACAGTCATGTTGCACAGTTAGCACTATCACCACAGACACTATAATGCTGAGGAATTCCAGAGGCAAATGTCTACGGTGATTGACATTTGCACATCATGTGGTTTTAGCCAACTGGATGTGTGCTAGGTTGGACAGGCCTCATGACAGAAGGCTCTTTGTCACTGTAACTCTCTTCCACACATCCATGTATGTGCACTTTTGGCCTATTATAGTGTGTTGTTCTTGGATATATGTGTGTAGTCCTATCCGTTGTGTGTGCAAAGCATGACTGGTGCATACTGAAGAGTGTATGCACTAATATCTGCGACTGTCAGATATGTATGGTCCACTACTGTTGCCAGACATGGGCTTCATTTCTTTAAGTGTGTGAGCATGCCCAGTATGACTTTCTGCATTGAATGTGTGAATCCATTCCAGGTAGGTTGTACTCCAGTGCAGACTTTTGTGTTCTACACCTACAGCTAGCTGACTGTTTCTGCAGGGTATGTGTAGATCAGTTGACAATATGGGGTCAAGATGGGCAAAGGCTAGTGGGTTACTGTAGGTAATTTTGTCTGTGCTGCTTCTGCTACATGGTCCTGGTGTTAGCAGATATATTCAGACATATGTACTGTTATACACTGTGATGTTTTATATCCTCAAGTACTGTCAGGTAGACATATTTGCTCACAGTGATGAATGCAGCTGTGTCCAGTATTGTGGTCAGCAGCCTACATATTTTTGCACACTCATGCCATTCTGGAGGGGAAGCTGCAGACACTTGCTTCTGGGTCTGTGTAAATGGTTCAGCACATTGGTACAGTGGTGGCAGAGGATCCTATGCTTGTACATCCATCAACGTGACAGTATGGCGATATCTTGCTGTGGCCATACCTCACAGCTGTACAGATTCACGCAGGTTACCCAGAGGCAGGGGCATAATTCTGGACATTACCCCTGCACATTGTGGTTTACAAGCAGGTTTGTAGTCACCCATTCTTGTGTTTGCAGCCAGGGATAGTGTGTGCACACGGCTAAGTTTTGGACTTCACACACTCCATGCCGCTCATGCTCTCACCGTCCCCCCTCTATTACGCTATCCTCTTCCATACATTATGTGAACATTATCTGATAATTTCCCTATAGTTATCACCTCATCATAGCAGTAATTTGGTGTTGGTCCAGTTCATGCAGTAGGGCATGGTGGACATGTTACTGTGATTTGGCCACATGGCCTTGCATTTGGGTTCTGTGGACTGTGTTATGTTGTTATTTGAGAGTCCATGACATAACATACATTGGCAGTATGGGTGAGACAAAGGCATTTTGCAGAAGACTGTAGGCCATTTGGTAGTAATGCAGGCCAGCTGCAGCAGGCCATTGCATTCTGTCAGTCCTACAGTCCCAGACTGCGATACACTATATTCCCCTGGGGTGACAGGGTATGGGTGCAAGGTGTTCATGCCAATACTTTCTGTCAGTATTTTTCCAGTGGTGTGGATGCTGGCAGGGTGCTGCTTACAGCTAGGGAACACACCTGCTTGAGACACCTGCTCTGCATGCTGCATTATTTCGCTATTACCATACACAGGTGGGGGTCATATTTTACTCATTCCCAACAGCGGAGATAAGACCGGAGAGGTACTTGTGGGTGGTGGTTGGGTGAGCTGGGTGCATGTGTGATATGGACACTACTTGCATCTGACTCACAGATGTGCATGGGGCATTCCACTTAATCTGGCTTGTGCGGGACATCAGCTGTTTCTCAATACATCATTCCTATGACCTTTGTGGTCTGCCAATGTTTAGCCAGATGGCATCAGTATTCCCTACTACAAGCCCAGATAATGTGCTGCAAATCTGTATGTACAATTCCAAGGGTGTGTCCATTTGACAGTTACATATTACACACTGTATGCCTGGGGTACTTCCCCCTGTGTACTGCTTGTATATCTGGGCTGACATTCATGCCATGTCCATCTTTCAGACGGTGTCACATATTACTTCCAAACATTTACTATGGCTTACTGCTGGATTGTGTTATACTGGGAAGCATTGTGTTTGGCACTGCAGTTCTGAGAACTTGGCTCTAACATTGGCAGTACTGGGCAATGGCCACTAGGACAAACCTCACCATGCATACATACTGACCGCTCTCACACAATGAACAACACACACCAACCTAACACACACAGACCTGCATATTGCACCCATGCTAATTCTATCTTGCTACCTTGGCCAGCTCAGGTAATTTGTGCTCCACTGTTATTATACCTACACATACATGTTACTGCATTTCTACATAGGACTGGGGAGCACACCTGTATGTTACTAGGATTGGGGGGGCACACCTTACTGTTGCAACATTTCTACATAGGATTGGGGGGCACACCTGACTGTTACAGCATTTCTACATAGGATTGTGGAGTGTGGGGCACACCTGACTGTTACTACAAGTCTACATAGGATTGTGGGTGGACACACAGAACTGTTACTACATTTCTACATAGGATTGGGGGGACACATCTGATACTTGTACACATTTGCTATGACTGTACTGGTATGCCAGATACTCCATTTCATTCTGTATTCTAACCTATCATGCTGACTGGAGGCATATCAGTGTACTACAGGTCTTAGGTTTGATTGATCTACTTTTCAGTTTCTGACATCTTACCATTCAGAACTAACATCCCACTGCCTTATCTGTTGTAGTCTTTCTGTGTAGGCCTTGGGGGGAGGTTACCCATATCCATCAATCAGAGGCCTTAGCACAGCCTTTGTTTGTGTTTGTCTACACCTGTCCTGCTGGCTGAGACTGTTGTTGGGTATGTGAGCCTTCCTGACTTGCATGTGTGTGTGATATTGACACACATGTGGCCCAGCACTTTTCCTGCAGTGTGTTTTGTCACCTTGTCTAGTACTGGCTACTATGGTGACACCAGTATTTGCTACAGATCCCATGCTGCCACTATAGGTGTCTACTATCTGCTGGCATCTCATTCAGCCACCCAATTCCCTTGCATGCTCACATCTATACCATAGATACAAGTAACAACACATACTACTCCATTCGACAATTGGTAGGAGTGACTTATCTTGTGGCTTTGCCAGTACTGACGATGGTGCTGGAGGGCTGACTATGTCAGATGCACATAGTACACTCCCTATACATGGCTAAGCACAGGTAGTGTCATGTTTGGCATCCCTTTTACTGCATGTGTAAGTCAGAGAGTGGTGTCATTCTCTGGGTCCCTACTGTGTTAGTGTATGTGCTATGCGTTGCCTCTTTGCCAAGGCCAGGGCATACTGGGCATGCCTCCTTAAGCCTACCTGGGCAGGCACAGGTTGTTCCTCTTCTGAGTCACTCTGTGCCTGTGCAGGCCTTTGTAATGGTGGGGGCTGTGTGGCCCTGCCCCATTCTGTTCCTGCTGTAGCTGTTTCCGCAGAATCATATTGTGTAGCATGGCACATACGATGACAATCTGAGTACATGTAGCTGGTGAGTATTGCAAGGCTGCACCGGATGTGTCCAGGCAATGGAACCATGACGTGAGCATCCCAAACACATGATCTATTATGATTCTGGTCTGTGCGTGTGCCTCATCATGGAGTTCTTGTTCGGATGTGTGTGCATTTCTGATGGTGTCATCAGCCACTGCTTCAATGCGTAACCAGCATCCTCCACTAGGTGACCGTAAGGGATGTCCCTGTGATGACCATGCCCTGGCCCAGCAATCAAAGAGCCTCAATCCTCACCACTAACACCAGAGAGGTCACCCCCTAGAAGAGAGAAAAGGATAACTAATACACAAAGTAAAGTACAATTTCCCTTAAGTGCACACAGAGATCACAGTCAGTTTGAGGATGGTTGCTCCCTTGCTCACCAGGTCCCCAATAAGTCTCCCCACTGGCACAGCTATAGGGTCTAGGTCTCAGCCTAGCTGGGCATGCTAAAACTTCCAGTACCCTCTCTGTCCAACCAGTGCTTCATGTCCCTGCCAAGTAGCTGACACACCACACACACATACAACTTCACATATGCTCCTTGAAAAGGCTGACACTGATTCTCCAGCAGTGCCACTTTACCCAGACTATACGGTAGTAATTACTGCCACCACCCAACTAATAATATCAACTACTAAAAGGCCCTTATAAGGTGTCCAATTATTACTGTGCAATATTATAATCCAATGATAGTATGAATAACAGTCAAGGCTTAGTATGACTAACAGTCAAGGCTTACTTTACAGAGGCCTATTACAATAACCTCTATACATATGCAATGCACTCTAGAGCTTATCTCTACACAAACCAGTCACAGGTAGAAGGTTTTAAAAATATTTAATAATAAATAATTAAACCACAAGACAAATCTACTACACAACAGAGATATCTAAGAGTTCAGAGATCACACAGAAGCTTAAAATAATAAAGTAGGACAGGTCTGAGTTAAAAGGAAAATACCTAATTAATATTTACTACCTTTAACTATTCCTACAAGAAATCACAATGCTAAAACTTACATGTGAGCATAAGGCAGAGTGCTGATAAGTTAGATATCCAAGATCAAAATGCTCCAAGTCTCTTGTGAGAAATAGTATTTAAACATTACTAACAAACATGTCTCTAAGGCTCTCTCAAATTGCATCATTTTTGACACTTAGGTTTTCCCAGTATTCATATTGCATCATCTTAACACCTGGTCTGAGTTCTCAGGCCACAAGCTGTATTATTTAGCAATCTAACACCTGCACAGAAATTTACAACAATAAGAAGACATTTCACATGTATATTCTAACAGAAAATAGAGCAATAAAGTACATTCCACATCTAAATTCTGGTCATAAATATTAGCCTTAAAACAATGGGTATGAAACCTTCATCCAGCTGCATTAGAGCTGAATTCTAACATGAAAGGGTCACAACATGCTTCACTGAGCCAAAAGAGTGCAATGTTGTAACATATTTTGCAGTTCCACATTTCACAGTATTCTTTACACTCAAGAAACATGCCTGTATTTTACATTTATTATCAAGAAAACATGCCTGTATTTTACATTTCTTTACAAATGCCAGAATTATATATCAAATTCTATTTGACTAGGCTGGCAGCCTTCGCCCATCTCTCCCCAATCTTCACAGTCCCCATTGGCAAATCTTTGGTACAGCTGCATCAGATGTCAGATGTGGAAGTAGTGATAGCTTCCAGGGCAGCGAGCACACACATTCATTATAATGCCCTGGGCATCGCACATGACCTGGCAGTTGATGGAGGGGAAGCCATTGCAGTTGATGTAGACCCTACCCTGCTCACTGGGTGGTGCTTTGATGCGTATTTGTGTGCAGTCTATAGCACCCACTACCTCAGGGTATACTACTATTTGGTGGAAGAGATGCATATTGCTGGCCAACACCTCACGGGTGTTGGGGAAATATACGTGCTCACCGGCATGTGCTGACATGACATCCAGGAACTGGTGAAGTAGCCTGGATGTTGATGCGTGTGAGATCCCCATGATATCCCCATTTGGCCTTTGGAAGGTACCTGTGACTAGTATTCTTAGGCCTACACATACCTTGGTATCCACTGGGTTGGGTTGACCTCTGTTAGTTCTCCGTGTCAGGCGTGGCCAGCACAGCTCATCAATTTGCTGTAGGAGGTCCCTGTCCACCCTATAGTGTTCCACTATCTCAAGCTCATGTAGCCTCTGGTAGGTTACTCTGGGTCTGTACACTCTTCTCCATCTCCTCACTGAGGGTTGGTTGACAGCATTCACATCCTCACCACCCTCAGCCTCTTCCACATGTTGATGTATGATAGCTACTGTAGCCTCTATCATTTTGTTGCTTTTGTCTGTTAAAATGTTCCCGCTTGTGTACACCAGTGGTGTAGAGTATGTGGGAAAAACCAGAAAGAAAGGTGTTTGTATAGTTTATAGTAGTGTGCTGGGCTGGCCTGCTGCCTCTGTAATTGGGTGATTCTGATACATTTCACCTGTCAGCTATGCTACTACTCCTTGATTACCCTCCTACTGCTGTCTTCCCTTCACATTGCCTTCCTGTTTAAGCCTGGGGGTGCACCGTGCAAACACAGTGCTCAAATGTGCACAGAGCTGCTATTTCCTGGCTTACTTTTTTTTCTTTAAAACCTGGTGTGCAGCGCACACACACACACACACACACTTAGGCAATGTAACGAGTGCTAGGCAGCAGGAGACACACCCCCTTGCTTAGCTCTGCTAAGCTAAGGGCAAACCCAAGCCATAGGGCTCCAATAAGCTTACAGTATGCCTGACACACACCCCTATGATGTCAGCTAACTCTTAGGCTTGAACCATGCTATTCCTGCACTTACAAGGTTGGGTGCTGGCTAGTATTGAGGGGAAATCTGGCATTCAGTATCATTCCCCTCATTTGCATAGAAATGCCTGCTAATGCATAGTTACAGGTCCCACACTGAGCCTTCCCCCTTAGCAAGCACTATTCACTGGCCATGTTGTCTTCTGCCTGCCATTGAGTATAATGGCAAAATAGTGATATTTGTTAATATTTGTTTTTTTTATTTTCGGCCTGAACCCATTTGCATGCCACTGCCCTATGCTTAAACAGCCGAAATTGGCTAAAAAAAAAATTAAGTTAATTTTTTTTTGCCAACTGATTTCTATGCCAATGGCATACTTTACACATAGCTGCCATGGCTCTGTTTTGTATTTTTCAGAAATGTACTCGGTTACTAACATTTCTATACACTACACTGGTTCTGCACGGCCGGCTGACAGCTTCCTGGATTGCAGATTCACCTCATTTTCATGGTTTTCACCTGCAAATGGAGTAATTTGCATACAGAAGCTGAGTCCATGCAGGAATAGTGCAGGAGTGCTCATGCACATTCCTGGAGCATATTCCTGTATTGCATGGTGGCCGTATTGCATCCAGGAGTTCCTGCTCTATTCCTGCAAACCGTGCAGAGCTTGCTGAATCCGGGGGGATACCTCTTAGCCATTTGAGACCAGTTTTGTCGTGCACTTTGGCAAGTCTAGTTTTTAAAGTCTGATTCTTTATTTCCACAATTCCTGAAGCTTGAGGCTTATACAGGCAATTATATTGCATGTTTACTATTAAAACTTTCCATACTTGTTGTACTACTTGGCTTGTGAAATGTGTCCCCCTGCCTGATTGACTACAACAAGGAATACCAAAATCTGGGTATTATCTTCTGCAAACATTTCTTAGTGACTGTAGTTTCTTCCTTCCTAGCACAATGGTAAGCTTCAACTCATCCAGAAAACACATCTAAATTCACCAAAACATTTAAATTTCTGTGACTCTGGAAGTTCAGTGAAATCCCACTGTACAAACAATAAACTACAACTTAAGATACAATGAACATCAACAAATCAAACAGACTCATGGAACCATAAACAATTTATTGAAGAAATATTGAGTGCTTTCATCAGATTATAACTTTGACTTCATCAGAATAGACAAGATACATTATTATGAATTTAAGAGGTGACTTTAAAATATACAATTTTACGGATAATGACTTTGGCATTGAATTGTCTGACATTCTTAGTAAGGGCTTTACTTCTGTCCCTTCTGCTACATCTAAAATACATGAACTAATTATTGACTTAAAGATTTTTTAAGAAGTTAAATTTTAAACTGCTGTTTAAAAATCAAAGTATTGAAAATGTACCAAATGTATTGACCAGAAAGATAGTGTTCAATCCCCCCATTCCCTTATGTCTCACATTGTTTGATAAGCTCTCTGAGTTTGATTTTAGAGCATTGGTTTCTAATAAGTAAATGGTATTAGAACATAATCTTACTTCTTTGGAACATGATTTACTGGAACAGCTTTCCATCAATAAGAATTTACAGGTAATGACACCACATAAGGGGGTGGGGTAGTTATAATGCACAGGGTGGAGTATGCCAACAGGATAAACAAACATCTGTTTGATGGTGACTTTTTTGAGGAGTCCTTTATGAATTGTATTAATATTTCTTATAGAAAAGTGGATCTGATGGTAAAGGACTTGTTCAACCAAGGACATATTAGGTATGACCCGATGTCTTTCTTAAACTCAAAGTACTCCACAGTTCCTTCAATCTTTGGTATAACAAAGATCCACAAGAATATCCATGCCCCCCTTAAGCTCTATTGTTAACACTGGTAAGTCCAAAATGCACCACTTAGCTAAATTTGTAGATGTTGCACTAAACAAATTGCCTTGACACTTTTGATCACTTTTGCAAAGACTAATGGCATTTTTTTCATGTAAGCTAAGTTTTTCAGACAGTCCCCAGTATTCACTAATCCTCCATGTAAGACTAGATTAGTCTTACATGGAAATGCCAGTCTAAGAGTAAGATGGCAGCACACCATGCATATTAATGAGGGCACGCTGCCTCAACTCTAAGGCTAACACAGAGCATGCACGAGTGCAGGGGTCATGTTGGACTGTCGAGCAGTCCAAAACTCCACGCCCCTGCAAGTCTCTCAATCGGGAAATGTCAACTGACATGAACGAGTCCACTCAAATGAGTACATACTCAACACTACACTCCCCCACATTCTAAACCCCTGTACAATTATAAAATGTAAAACTTTTATTTATTTATTTATTTTATTATTCACAATATAGCTGCCTGTATTTGCACGTGTTTGTGCGGGTTTGCCCATTGCTTAGCTACAGTTAGCAGTTTAGACATCGAAGAGGATAATAAGAAACTTATATGCAAATTAAGCAAAATAGCGATACCATAGTGGTAGAGCCTTGGCACAAAGAGGAGGCATTCCTGGTTCAAGTCCCACCACTCCCCTTTCTATTTTCTGTTGGAAATCTGTATATAAAAATAATTCCTGACATTTATCATTAAAATTTTAGTAAAAAGCATTGAAATGGCCTATGTAGTAGTGAACAAATTTTATATATATATATATATATATATATATATATATATATATATATATATATATGAGATGGTGAAATGGTTATGCATACTGACGGATGCATAATTAATGTATTTTAAGCAATGTGAAGCACCGCTAAGCAAAGTTTACCAGTATTAAGCATATTTAAATATAATTGCTCATAGCTTTGCACTACGTTAACTAGTGCAATAGCTTTGCATGGAGCTGCCCATCGCACAAACTAGCGCAAACAGAACATGTTTGCCTGTAGCTGTCCACCACGCTAACCAGCGCAATATCGGGCAATGACGAGCAACGTAGAGTAACGTCGGCCAAAGTTGAACAAAATCAGCTAAACACAGCCACACCTCCTAGCCGGTCTGGCAGTAGCAAAATAAAAAGCAATGACAGGCCTCAAACCTGGGATACTGTGCACCATAATCACAGTACTGAACCACTAAGCCATGACAGCTTTTCATAAGCATGCACTTTCAACACACACATACATATCAATGGAAGTTTACCCATTGCTAAGCAGGTGTGCCTTCAGCTGAGTTTTTTCAAAACTGGCCAAGCACAAATAAGTGCGGGAAATGATGCATATTTATGCTCCATAGGCAGGAATACTTGCCATAACTGGTTGTAGCTCCCATTCACAGGCAGCCAAGGCCAGTGCTGGAGAGGGCTCTCATTTTCGAGTGCAACATTGGGGCATTGAGGAGTCAAAAGTAATGCTTTGGCTCCTTGTCCACAATCATGAGGATAGACTCCTGCGGGGTCAGTACTAGGGCACCCAATACAAAGTGGAAGCCTGGCACCATCTAGCTCATGAACTCACCAATGCTACAGGTGTCCCTCTGACTGGTGAGCAGGTCAGACACCACCACACAGACCTGAAGAGATGCAAGGCAGATCAACTGGACCAGTGGATCCAGGAGGCCCGTGAGATGGAAAATGCCCCACTACTGAGTAAGTAGCCATGGAATTAAGTATGTAAGAATTGCTATTCTAGTGTATACTATGGATAGGTATGTCTCAATATCACTTCATTTACTGCACAGCTGCAGGTGTCCATACTGCGAATCAGCAAGCCTTTGAAGATAGGCTGCTAAGGCTGTGTCACCAGGCAGGTTAGTAATTATTCTGCTTGTACTGTTATGTAAAATAAATGAGAGAGCCTGAAAAAAGTGATTTAACACAATAAATAAAGGTATAATAATTCTCTAATAATTATTCTGCATGTACTGTTATATAAAATAAATGAGAGAACCTCTAGAAAAGTGTTTTAAGTCTTTAATAAAGGTATAATTCCTGGAGTGTGTCTGTGTCATTTTCTTTGATATGTTGTTGTACTCTTGCATTATAGAAATAGTACTGCTGTATTAAGCGCTGTTAACACACAGTTGGGTAGGCCAATATAAAGTGGATGAAGGGAGTGCCAGTAGCTTTTAAGCATATTTACAGTCCTCAACTGTTGGTTCATGCCCAGCATGTACAGGTTAATCTGGCACATGAGTAGCTTGGTATTGTGTTCCCCAGAAATGTCATTATGCTGGCAGAAATGTAGGGAGCTGTTAACATATAACTGATAATTTTACCTAAATATATATAGATAAGTATAGGGAAGTAGAGCTGTCAGTGTACCATCTCAGCAGTAGTGTGTCTGAGCAACTCACAAAATATGTAGCAGTAACATCTGCATCCCAGACAGTTTGTATGTCAGATACAGCCCAAGTATATAAAGATCTAGGAAAACCAATTTCACAATTTAAGGACAATTTGGTAGTGTAATAATACATGTAGGGGACATATAACTGCAGTTAATAGGAATGTAGTGTAAACTATTAGGATATATAAGTTGTTAATGGAGCTATCATTTTCCACCCTACTGTATGTGCATAAAAATGCAATTCCACATCTCAATGAGTATGTCTAATCTCAAAACATTTGTTGGGACATATGTCCTATTGGTTTATAAATATCTGCATTTATTTCAATGCATGTGCCCTGTTCAAATACCACAATATTGGTGGCCTGTTGCCATCAATTAAACCTGCATGCTGTTGTAATGTCCACTGTTGTTCTATATATGCATGTGTCATGCTTGCTGTTCAACTGTTGGAACTCTGGTGTGTTGGGTTAATGGGAATACTTCTGCATGCTGTTATAACTAATTGGGAATGCTGTTGACTGTTACTAACCCATATTTTCATTAAATCCTCCTAAACATAGAATGTATGGGAAGTCCGGTCACAGCGGACCCACCTGTACCACCTCAGCTGGTGATAGCACCTGGCACCAGCAGGTCTGTTGCCCAGCCTGGGACCTCCTCCTCCATTGGCCCTGTGCCACCTTCAGCTGGAAGTGCGGCAGGGGATGGGGCTTGTCCTCCCATGCAAGCATGGGTGGAGGAGGGCCACCTATCACCCTGCAAATGGTCCGGGCTGTGGTACGTAGGGAGATCGAGCGTTCTGTCACTGATCCTCTATGCCAGCTTGAGGCACAAGTTGCGCGACTCATGGGTTGCCTGCCCCTCCTACACAGCCCCCAGCACAGCCACCTTCTGGGCTGTGAAGGTGCAGTCATGACTGCTCATGGGTGGGGATCTCAGTTCCACTGTTGCCATCTGTGGGCTCATGGGCTTGCAATTTCCAAACATCCTTCCCCATCAATGGTGTTCACCCACCACATGTCATATTATGCCCCTGTATGCTTCTTGTTTGTCTTGTCTGTTTACCTTCCCAACCTACCTCCTTAAATATACCTACTTCCCCTACCCCACATTCCACTCTCACCTGAAAAAAAAGAAAAAAAGGGCAATCTGCTCCCAAAAAAAGTACGCCCCATACATAGCTGCCCATTTTGCACACATGTCCGCTGGACACATAAATTGATATTTAATTGGCAGTACAACATACTTTGTTGTCCTCACAGGGGATGAAGGTTTCATATTTCCCTCCAAATTTATTGCATATGCACAGCTGTTGCTGTTAAAGAAATGGGCAGCTATGGACCTTCCTTACACCCATTTTGCACATCCCGAGCTGTTTTCCCTACTGTCTTTCCCACTTTGTGCCCCTTTCTCACCACTTTCCTATCTCCCCATGTTCTTTTCTTTCAAAGAAATGAGCATGGGGGTTAGCGGGAGTATGCACTATTAAGCAGTAATTAGCGGGTTTGCATGGGTGTGCGCTTAGCTAAGCATTGCTAAGCATCATGCAAACCCACGCAAACCCGCTTACAACTGCTTAAAAGTGCCTTAGTCACTCTGTATGTCAGGACCCTTGTTCTGCTCAGCAGCAAAATAAAACACCTCTGACAGTCTTGAACCCGGACCTTGTACACACTAGACTGCATGAAGTACCACTAAGCCACCATAGACATACAACAAGTTGGTGCTGAAATAAATATATCATGCATCAGAATGAGTGAATGTAAAGGAAAAATAGGAATGCCATAACACAAATCTTGTTCTGTGGAACTTTACCAGCAGTTGTTGTGGAACTGCATTACATGACTGTGAAAAGAGAACCAGCCATTCTAGCAGGAAATAATGTTAAAGCAGCACTTTACAACCCCCACACAGTATCATAGCAGGACAAACACTGGCATATCTGATTAGGGCAGAGGCCATACTTCCCAACTGTGACTAATTTTCAGGGATGTCCCTGATTTTGAAACAAATTTTAGCTGTGTCCCTCTGAATCCTTCTGAAAAGTACTGACATTAGACAGAAAGGTGGGGAATTACACTTAAACACACAAAGACATACTCGGAGGCTCTGATCAAAAATCTACCAAAACAGAAGAGGCCACCAAAGCAGACACCCAAACAACCACCACCTCAAGACACAACACATGCAACACATAGACCACACAGTCAGTGTGCTAAACAGTCACAGCCCTTAGGGCCAAACACACTGCCAGACACACTCGTCATTGGTGACTCCATAGTCAGACACAGACGCCCCGCTCACCAGATTGAGTAAGGAAAAGGTCACAGTAAGCTGCCTGTCGGGCGCTAGAATCCGCCACATAACGCAAGCACTCAGGTCTCTCAACAGCAGGTACAAGTACGACTCAGTCATTGTCCATGCTGGTGTAAATGACCTGAGATGTACCTCCTTGGACTACATGAAAAGAGACATTGAGGAGCTCTCTGATTACGTAGCCCAGGCAGGTATGACCTTGACCTTGAGCAGTATCCTACCTTCACCAAGAATGATGCCACAATACGAAGATAAGATGATCAGCTTTAATAATTGGCTTAAACTCTGGTGTCATTCAAAGGGGATCCAATGTCTGTCTGCCTGGGATGACATGCTGGACAAGCCACGCTGCTTCGCAAGGGACGGCTTGCACCTGTCACCCCTGGGCTTCCGGATATTGTCAAAGGCTCTTGCCACCCCTATAGTGCCTTTTTTAGGCAAGGCTCAAATTCTAAACCTACCACCCTAGAACACAAAAAAGGAAAAAAACTAAGGGTAATGCTGCTCAATGCCAGAAGTCTCAACCTCAAGATGCACTTTCGAGGCCCTTCTCAGTATGGAGAACATCGATGTCTGTGCTGTAACTGAAACCTGGTTCAAGGCTCCTGAGAGCACCCCAGCACTATCAGGTTTTACCTCATACCATGCTCCGCCCCAAAATCCGGACAACACCAAGAAAGGAGGGGGGGTGTCCATATTCATCAAGGACACCCATACCTCAAGGTTGGTGGCAATGCATGATGCATCGGAGACCATCCAGGTGCAATTAACCATAGGCAAAACTGCTCTGCAATTTGTAGCATGTTACAGGCCACCCTCTCAAACTCAGGAAACTCACATAGCCTTCCTGAAAACACTGGAGGGGATAAATGTATCTCCAAACACCATCATACTAGGTGACTTCAACTACCCTAATATAGACTGAGATCACTACTCCAGCCCAAACACTCTAGCCCAAAGATTCCTGGAGTTCATAAACTCAAATGCCATGGAACAACTAGTCACCATCCCCACAAGAGGTGAAAACATACTTGACCTCATCATCACGAACATGGGATCACAGTGTTCAACACCGGAAGTATACCCCTCACTGGTGAGATCAGATCATAAACTAATCTCACTGGAGGTCCTCATCCCGCCCCCACCTGAGATAAAAAAGACCACAGTGAAGAACTTCTCAAAAGCTGACTTCACACTTCTAAAGACTAGTGTGGTCTCCTTTAAGGCCCCCGAGCCTGCGGTAAACATTACCCAAGCCGCTGAATCACTTACAAAACGCCTTCTACCAGCACCTACAGGACTGCATGGATCAGGCAATCCCAAACAAAACAAAGACTCTTTGTACCAAAGACAAGCGTCCAGTCTGGTGGACCCCAGCCATAAACAAGCTCTATAACAAAAGGAGGAAGCTACTACAAGATAGAGCAAAATCCTTAAAAGGTAAGACACCTTTGATCACTATAAGTAAAAAACTAAGAACTCTCATAAAATCATCCAAGGCAAATTTTGAGAGAAAAATCGCTAAGGACTCAAAAGACAATCATAAGGCCTTCTTTAGCTATGTTAGAAACCTGGGAGGAAACTCCCAAATATGCTCAGAATTAGTTCAAAATGATGTGAAAATTACTGAACCTACAGACATTGCCAATATACTGGCTGACAGGTTCAGTGCAAACTTCACCCCCCTCCCCCCCAAAAAGAGAGATATCTATACCAGAGGATTGTAGCCCCCCAAACATCTCTAACGCCTAGGTGAGAACTGCTCTCTCTAAGGCGAAAAACACAGCATCCATGGGACCGGATGGTGTCCCCAGCTGTGTGCTCCATGAACTCAACGAGGAATTAAACCCGCAGTTAGGACAGTTGTTTAATCTTAGCCTCACCTCAGGATACGCTCAAGGAGTGGCACGCAACTGTGGTCCCACTTCACAAAGGCGGTGCCTCCACCGACCCTGGAAATTACTGCCCCATCAGCTTGACAAGCCTGATCTGCAAAGCCATGGAGAGGATCATAATGGAACTCATAAATAAAGACATAGGGAACTTGCAGACTTTGGATCCAACCCAGTTTGGCTTTGTCAAAGGCAGATCATGCCTTTTAAACTTGGTACTTTTTCAAACAGTCACCAAGGCCATTGATGAGGGAAAGGCAGTCCATACAGCCTACCTCGACCTGGCAAAGGCTTTCGACACAATACCCCACTCAGGTATCGTTGAAAACCTCATCAGCTTAAATGTAAACCCATACATCACAAGATGGGTTGCAAACTGGCTAAGTGACAGAACCCACAGGGTCAGAGTTGCTGGCGCCATGTCAGACTCAAAGCCTGTCACAAGTGGGGTCCCACAGGGCTCAGTCCTGGGCCCACTCTTGTTTGGCATCTACTTTTCTGAAGTACAAGCAAACACAGGAGGGTTATGGCTGACAAAGTTTGCAGATGACTGCAAACTGGGCGCCATAGTCGAAAACACATCTGACACAGATATCCTTCAGAAGGGTCTCACAGAAACGGATAACTGGTGCCAGAGCCATGGCCTAAAGTTAAATGCCAAGAAATGCATAGTCATACCCTTCGGGAAAAACAAGGTTACCCCTAGCTACCATATATGTGACAATCCACTGAGCACAGAAGAAGTTATCAGAGATCTGGGGACTCAGGTTGACAGTAACCTATCGTTTGACACTCACGTTGCTAAAGTAGTTAGGAAGACCTTCTACATTGCCCACCTGATCATGAAGGGATTCACATCTAGATCAAGGGAGGTCATCGTCCCCCTGTACTCATCACTCATCAGACCAATGATTGAGTACAATGCTCCATTCGGAATGTATCTTACCCGACACCTGCAGCAGCTGGAAAGGCCCCAAAAGTTCCTCACCAAAAGGATAAAGGGTCTCAAAAATATGTCTTATGCTGCCCGACTGAAAGAACTTCAGCTCTATTCAGTCGCCACGCCTGCTCAGAGGTGACCTGTGCCTGACATACAAGGCCATGTCAAACCCAGATTTGATGAACATGCTTCACCTCAAAAAATCTAGATCCCTCAGAACTATAAGGGCGAGAGACTTAAACCTTGACACGGTCATTAATAGGACATGCTGGAGGGACAGATTCATCACCCAAAGACTCCCTATGCTGTGGAACAAAATCCTGGTACATGTGAGGCAGAGCACCTCGCTGGCCATGTTCAAGAGAAATCTTGACCAATGGATGGGAGATCGCAGATATACCCCAGGGATTACCTCAGTGCCTCTGCTTGACAGAGGCACAGCAAAACAATGGGCATAGTTTTCTTCAAACTAAGGGGTGGCAAAAGCCACAAAAACTCTGGGCTAGGCTTATAAATGCCCTTGGGCAGATAGCCTAGTATGAACCTATGAACCTATGAACCTATGAACCTATAACAATAAGTAAATATTAATCCATATGCTCTGGTTCTTTCAAAGTCTCAACTTAATGTCTCTAATATTTTAAAGGTGTACCTCACTTTTACCTACTTTTCCCTGAGTCTTTTCAAATATGTACCTGAATATTTGAGAGGCCTGGCAGAGGCAGAAACACACAGGCATATCAGCTTTTCTTCTGTTACACACTGCACAAATAGCTTTGGAAGGAGTTCCAGAAGCATACCCTTATGTAGGAGTACAAGACTGAAATACAAAGGGATGTAGCCATGTACTAGTAGCAACCAACTGTGACAATGCCATTGTTCCACTGCTGAAAAGACAGGTGTGGTGCACAGACAAAGAATACGAGGCTAACCTTTGGCTAACATCTGGATAGGTCCACTACTTGCCTTGATAAACTAACAGGTACACAGCAATCCTTTAAGTCTAGCAAGATAAAATTCACACAATAATACATAATCCTCTCTGTACTTCTGCACCCCTACCCAAATGTACAATATACCTATGTGTTCAGGGTCTACCAAGGATGTAAGTAGGCATACTCAGCCCTGAAATTTGTCCAGTTTTCTTGAGCAGCCTGTGCTAATGTCAACACTAAAAAAGCACAAACTGTTCAGAAGTGAGTAAATTAATATTCACAGTATAGCAGTTCACAAACAGTTCATGTACCAAAAGAATACATCTCAATAACTACTTTTGCATGGCAGTTAATTGTATAATTAGAAAAGAAAGTACATACTCCCATGTATCTTGTGTTAGCATTTGGAGGAGTGAGTACAATTCTACACTAAGTGTGTACTGGAAGCAGCAACATTCAGGTCTGAGTACAACATTCAAATCACTGGCTACACCCTGGGCTTCAGATATAAGAACTATACCAACCTTCTGACTTAAACAACGATGTCCACAGCAAACAAGCATGATCCTCATTTTCGAAAGCTGAAAGGGCTATGCCTACCCAAGTTAGCAATTTATAGCATTGGGTTGCCATGACAGTGATTACTGCAATTACCATACAGCAGGCTGCATGCAATTAGCAAATGATGGCCACCAATTGGTGCAGAGGCCATAACATGCACATGTGCAAATACCTATATAAGCAGGCTGTAATTGCTGCCCACAAACTCAATCACTCTATTGCAGAGACTGAGAGAGAGAGAGAGACAGAGAGAGAGAGACAGTGAAAAGCAAAAGGAAAATGGAAAATAAATAATACCAACTCATACAAAGGAAAGGTATGTAACATATATGTATTTAATGGCATATAGTAGATGTTTTTGAAGAGTACTCTACATAATGTGAACCATTCAGGTTCATATGACTCCGTCGACAGCCAAAACATCGACGCTTACCTCATCGACACCAAAGCATCGACCGTTCAGAACATCGACAATCCAGGTAAGCGATTTTCCCCCTTACAGGACCCATGGTAGCACTTGTTCCGCTAGTGCGACGCTATGGACAACGCAAATTCTCAACAGTCGCTACCATGGGTCCTAAGTGCTACCATGGGTCCTGTAAGGGGGAAAATCGCCCTGGATTGTCGATGTTCTAAGGCGTCGATGTTTCGGCTGTCGACGGATTCATATGAACCCGAACCATTCATATGTGGCAACAGTACGTATCTATGCACAGATGTCCTGCTTAACTACTGCTATGGACAATTCAGTATGTAGCTGTGTGCAGTGGGTCATAACTGTGAAATATGTAGCTCAGCATTAAATGTCAAACATCTGATCCATGTTATCTGTGTTCTGTACAGTAGTGTGGACAATGGCTGTTTGGGGGATTAGCACAAACATTTATATAAACATGGTTATGACAGAGTAACACATGCATGATAGTCATATTAAAGTTTAGCTTAGCATTGGCAACTGCTGTACCAGGCTAGTATGCTAATCTAGCATTTGTAGCTATATATACCCCCTCTAATGTTACTGTGTGTTCACATGTGACACCTGTTCTTGTTGCAGCAAGGCCCAACAGTTCAGCTGTGAGGTCCAGGGACTTACAACAGTGTGGACCTTGTGTGTGTATGGCACACACATACGGAGAAATATATATGTGTCATATATATTAACATCTGTATATGTGTATAGAGCAAGGGACGTATTGCAACTGTTTGTGAAGGGGGGGTATATATATATATATATATATATATATATATATATATATATGTTGGTGAAGGTTGTTATGTGCATATTTGTATGTAGGTTTTAGTGTGTGACAAACAAAACAGCATACAGTGCTGGTATATGACATGTGGTGGTTGAACACTGTGTGTGTTTTGTTCAGTTTGCAATGTTGCAGCCAGTGAGGCCTGCTAAAGCTACCTGAGATGAGAACACTTTCAATGTATTTCTCACAAGACTGTGCGATATTATTACATTACTGTATACCTCACATCCTTTGTATAATTGATATTCCCACCATGAAAGGTGGACTGTATATGTGCCTATACGTATATGTATATGTACACCAATGGATGTGTATATGTATGTATATATATATATATATATATATATATATATATATATATATATATATATATATATATATATATATATATATATATATATATATATATATATATATATATATATATATATATATATATATATATATATATATATATATATATATATATATATATATATATAGAGAGAGAGAGAGAGAGTCATATATAGTCATACACACCCACATCTACTTGTTGCAATAGATTCTATGTAAAGTTGACTGAGTGTGATGGTCAGTGTGTTGGTGAATGTGTCAAAGATGTGTATTTGTGGGATAGCTAGTGGGAAACTGTTTCTGTCATGGTATTATGTGTCCTTGCTTTGATCCCAGCAGAAGCTGTGTATGCTGTTGCTAGGCAGTTAAAGCACTATGGCATTCAGTCTGATGTAGTCCCTTGGTGTTAACTGGGATGTGTCATTGGAGGCTAAAGCACTACATGTATGCTTATTGATTGTTACTGATGGTGAATCCAAATCCTGTATGAACTGTAGTACTACTTAAAGCTGCAGGCCTAAACAGCAAAGTATGGTGTATGTCCAGATTGCTTGGAACCACTGTTTTGTGTGATCCCTGTAGTCCTCCCAGATTACATTTTTCAGGCATAAGATTTTGTAAGTACTGACACACAGTACTGTATGGTGCACATGTAAAGCTTATCTGGGTTGCCATACCTTTGTGTCTTGTAATTATGTCTGATGTGTGCGTGGGTATGCCTGTAACATGCCCTCTGTCATATGTGTGTTACAAGATATAACTGTGTATTTAGCAAAATTTATAGTTTACTACAGCAGTATGCCACCTATATCTGCAATTGTGCACATATTTTGGCCATGGGTTTGACATCAACAAGTTGTGTGGAATAATAGTAATACTGTAACTGGACTTTGCAAACATTGCGATGGATGACATATTTCTTTATGCATTCACTTGATCGATACCTTCTGTGGCTAGGTGGTGCATTGTGTCACATACAGTGTGCCACATACTGTTGTATAGTCTTATATAGTGATTTTATTTTGTCGCTGTGCAGAACATGGTTTGTTATATAGAGCGTGCCAGGCACTTTCACGCAGTTGTGGGGTGAGCACTGATAAGTGGTATTGAAAATGTTTAATCTCAGTCAGCTAATAGGTTGCTATATATGGCAGTTTAATGATATCTGTACTGTATAATGTTAAGTGTGCCATATGACTTGCTCAGACATATTTTTTCTTTGTCAGCCAGGGATCATGGCCCACCATCGTAATCTCAGCTACAGTAGTGCTGAGGATGACATTATTACCAGCTGTCTGATTCAGCACTACAGCCTACTATTCTCGAGAACCAGCCAAGACCAGCATGAGCGTACTGCACTATGGCAAGATGTTGTCTGGAGGGTAAATGACATAGGCGTGCATAACTGGACATATGAGCAGGTACGCCATTACTGCAGTGATTTACTTAGAAATGTCTGGCAGCGTGCTTCTGATGTCCATAGACAACAGCTTGCAACAGGTGGTGGGGTTAACATCTACCCCCCCTCACCAGAATAAAGGAGCTGTTCCTAAGCCTGATGGCACCTGCCCAACAACAACAACAGCAGACATTTACCTTGATGGAGGTTGGGGCCACCAAGCAAGAACACATGGAGTGTGCAGGTAACATGGCATATCTGTAGACTACTGTTATCTCTATTGGTAGATCATGCATATGTGAGATGTGTACTGTGTAGTTAGAAGATGTGGAGCCTGCTGTTGTGCAATACTGATCATTTGGAACATAATCTGTAGGCCTGTGAATGTAAACTGTTGTACTACTGTAAGATTGCAAACCCACAGTAGCAATGCTACAGTTGTCGACACAGACAAACTGTCTCATATCCATGTAGGTCCATCTGTTGTGACAGCAAGGCAGAGGACACATGCTGGTGAGTGTGTTCTACATTTATTATTGCAAATAAAAAGTGCATGTCATAGTTAAGGTGTAGGCCATGTACACATGTAACACACCTATGCATAATGCATGCTGTGCATGTTTGCTGTGAGACTACACACATCTCAGTAATGTGAATAGCTGCCTCAAACACATGCAATACACAGACCATCTCAAACAAATGTGGCTACATTGTAGTGACCATTGGATAGGCAGAGTCGATACTCATGCACACAACATACACAACTATGTCATACGCAGAACATGTTAACATGCTACACATGAAGTATTCACAAACCCTCTGTAAAGTCACACTCCAGTATCCCAAATGTCATCCACACAGCACACATAATATACCTGAGGGGTAGAGGCCTGTCATGGGGCAGAGAAACACACTGCAACACACAACACATTCATGTTAGGCAATGCTCCTTATTGGCCTCCTTACAAACCCATGTAACAACTGGTTGTGAAATGGTGAATGTAGCCATGATAGTGCAGTTCTGGTACAGCATGACAGGTGTTGGTTTGGGACAAATTTGTAGCCTTGAATGACCACTTGATGCTTCATGATGATGGCCTATGGTACTACACCCCATACAGTTATTGTAACCACAGTACTACACATAGATTTCATTGCTATACACCTCAATGTTGTGTGTGTGTGTGTGTGTGTGCAAACATATGCACCTATAAACAATATGCATACCAATCACCATTTGCACAACTGACACATATATGTCTTGTAATGCTATTGAGTGGCTAGGTCATATGACACACATTGGGTATGTATGATGTTTAAATATGCATTTGTGTTTTAGCATGCCATGTCATGGATGACACTGGCATGTCCACAATATGATCTACAGTCACCATAACTACTGTACATTGGCTATGTGGACCAATGGTATTCATAGGTTCATAGGTTCATAAAAGGCTATCTGCCCTAGGGCATTTATAAGCCTAGCCAGAGTGTGTTTGGCTTTCACCACCCATTTTAAATTAATTTTGCTATGCCCTTTTTTGAGGTTAGTATACTGTGCCTTTGTCTAACAGTGACACAGAAGTGATACCCGGGGTAAACCTATGATCTCCCATCCACTCATCAAGATTCCTCTTGAAGAGAGTTAATGAGGGACTCTGCCTAACCTGGACTGGGATTTTATTCCAGAGTGAAGGGAGCCTCTGGGTTATGAATCTGTCCCTCCAGCATGTCCTATTTATTTCAGTGCTGAGGTTCAAGTCTCTCGAGCGCGTAGCTCGATGGGATTTGGATTTTCTGAGGTGCAGCATGTCCATTAATTCCGGGTTGGACATGGCTTTATACGTCAGGCAGAGATCGCCTCTGAGCAGGCGGTATGCCACTGAGTAGAGCTAGAGTTTCGATAACCAGGCAGCATATGGCATCTGTTTGAGCCCTTTGATCCTCTTGGTGAGGTACTTTTGGGGTCTTTCCAGTTGCTGCAGGTGTCTGGTAAGGTACATCCCAAAAGGGGCATTGTACTCAATTATGGGCATGATGAGGGATGAGTAAAGAGGCACGATGACCTCCCCTGATCTAGATGTGAATCCCTTCATGATTAGGTGGGCTATATAAAATGTTCTTCTAACCATTTTGGCCACGTGGCTGTCAAATGAGAGATTGTTATCAACTTGGGTCCCCAGGTCCCTAATTACTACTTCTGTACTTAATGGATTACCACCTATGTGGTAATTTGTGGGCACTTTGTTTTTGCCAAAGGGGATGACTATGCACTTTTTGGCATTTAGCTTGAGGCCATGACTCTGGCACCAGTTGTCTGTTTCTATGAGGCCCTTTTGGAGGATGCTTGTGTCGGCTGGAGAGTCAATTATGGTGCCCAGTTTGCAGTCATCTGTGAACTTGGTCAGCCACAGTCCTTCCGTGTTGGCCTGTACCTCTGAGAAATATATACCGAACAAGAGAGGTCCCAGGACTGAGCCTTGTGTGACGCCACTTGTAACTGGTTTGGAGTCTGACATGGCTCCAGCAATTCTAACCATGTGGGTTCTGTCCTTGAGCCAGTTTGCAACCCATCTAGTGACATAGGGGATTATATTTAAGCTGGTGAGCTTATCTATAATGGCCGAGTGGGTATTGTATCGAAGGCTTTTGCGAGGTCCAGGTAGGCTGTGTGGACCACCTTTCCCTCGTCAATGGCCTTGGTGACTGTTTCAAAGAAATTGACCAGGTTTAAAAGGCAGGATCTGTCCTTAACAAAGCCGAACTGGGTAGGATCCAGTGTCTGTAGGTCCCCAATATCATTATTTATGAGGTCCATGATGATCCTTTCCATAGCTTTGCAGACCAAGCTAGTCAGGCTTATGGGGCAATAGTTTCCAGGATCCGTTGAGGCACCACCTTTGTGGAGAGGGATCACTGTTGCTGTACGCCACTCTTTGGGTACATATCTTGTAGTAAGGCTGAGATTGAACAGTAGTTTTATGTTTGGGTTTAGCTCTTCTTAGAGTTCATGTAGGATGCAGCCCGGGACAATGTCGGGTCCCATCGATGCTGTGTTTTCTGCTTTAGAGAGGGCGGCTCTTACCTGAGCATCTGAGATGTCAGGGGGGCAGCACTCTGCTGGGATAGATACTTGCCCTTTTGGTGGGGGGGGATGTTTGCGCTGAACCTGTCAGCTAGGATGTTGGCAATGTGTGTGGGTTCATTGAATTTTTTGTCATTTTGGATGAATTCTGTGCATATCTGGGAATTCCCACCCAGGTTCCTAACATAACTAAAGAAAGCCTAGTGATTATCCTTACTGTCCTGTGCAATGTTTCTTTCGAAGCTGGTCTTAGATGATTTTATGAGTGCCAGTAGTTTTTTGCTAATACTGATCAGAGATGCCTTCCCTTTTTGGGATTTTGCTCTATCATGTAGTAGCTTTCTACTTCTATTGTATAGTTTGTTTATGGCTGGGGTCCACCAGACAGGACATTGGCCTTTGGAGGATCGGGACTTGGTTTTATTTGGGATTGCAAGATCCATGCATTCCTGAAGGTGTTCATAGAATGCGTTTATAAAGGATTCTGCAGTCTGGGCCATATTTTCCACAGGTCCGAGGGTTTTGAAGGATTCCACATTGGTTTTCAGGAGTGTGAAATATGCTTTAGAGAAGATTTTCACTGTGGTTTTCTGGGCAGGGGGTGGGGTCGGGATGTGAATATTCAGTGAGATTAGTTTATTGTCTGATCTTACCAGTGAGAGATACACTTCTGGTCTGGAGCATAGAGTCCCCATGTTGGTGATGAGCAGGTCCAGTATGTTTTCCCCTCTTGTGGGAGTGGTAACAAGTTGTTCCATAGCATTTGAGCTTATAAATTCTAGGAACCTTTGGGCTAGGGTGTTGGAGCTAGAGTAATGCTCCTAGTCTATGTTTGGGTAGTTGAAGTCACCCAATATAATGGTGTTTGGAGAGACCTTCATATTTTCCAGTGTTCTCAGGAAGGCTGAGTGGGGTTCCTGGGTTTGGGAGGGTGGTCTGTAGCAGGGTATAAACTGGAAGGCAGTTTTATCCACTGTTAGTTGCACATGGATAGTCTCTGATGCTTCGTGTTGTGCCACCAACATGGAGGTGTGGGTATCTTTGACGAATATTGATACTCCTCCTCCTTTTGTGGTTTGGTCCAAGTTTTGGGGCCAAAAAGCATGGTATGAGGTATAACCTGGCAGTGCTGGGGTGCTCTCGGGAACCTTGAACCAGGTTTCTGTTACTGCACAGATATCAATGTTCTCCATGCTAAGGAGAGTTTTGAGTGTGTGCATCTTGAGGTTTAGACTTCTGGTGTTGAGTAGCATTACTCTTAGTTTTTTATCCCTTGTGATACCTATGGAGGTGGGTTTGTTTTTTGAGCCTTGCCTAAAGAAGGCACTATGGGGGTAGCAAGAGCCTTTGCCCATGTCCGAAAGCCTAGGGGTGACAGGTGCAAGCCGTCCCTAGTGAAGCATCGAGGCTTGTCGAGCATGTCATCCCAGGCTGACAGGCATTGGATCCCCTTTGAATGACACCAATACTTAAGCCAATTGTTGAAATTGATCATCTTGTCTTCATATTGTGGCATCATTCTTGATGAGGGTAAGATGCTACTCAAGGTCAGGGTCATACCAGCCTGGGCTACATGCTCACAGAGCTCCTCTATGTCTCTTTTCATGTAGTCCAGGGAGGTACATCTCAGGTCATTCACAACAGCATGGACAATGACTGAGTCATATTTGTACTTGCCTTGGAGTGACCTAAGTGCTTGTGTTATGTGGCAGATCCTAGCGCCTGACAGGCAGCTCACCGTGACCTTCTCCTTGTTCAGCCGGGTGAGCAGGATGTCAGTGTGCCTGACGATAGAGTCACCTATTACAAGTGTATCAGGTGTGTTGTTTAGCCTTAAGGGCTGTGACTGTTCAGCACACTGGCTTTGTGAGCTATGTGTTGCACGTGTTTTGTTTTGGGGTAGCAGTTGCTTGGGTGTCTGCTTTGGAGGTCTCTGCTGCTTAGGCAAATTTTTATTTAGAGCCTCCGAGTACGTTTTTGTGTGTTTATTTGTTTGGTTTGCTGTCGTGGTAGGTCTATGTGAGACTGGAATTGTAGTGAGTGAGGTTTCCTTCTCCTTCTGACTGGTTACGCCAGTTCTGAGTTGAGAGAGCTTAGCCTCCAGTTTGGATATATGGTTGCATCTCTCACATGTGTTGGAATTTGTTGGGAGGAGGAGTGGGTTGTCTGTGTACATGAGGCAGTTGTAACATTGCCTCAAGATTCCCAGATTCACCAGCTGGACCGGAGAGGAGATTGACAACTGACATTTGGACATGCTAGAATAGTATTGGGAATTCCTTTATAATTGAAAAAAAGGCCAATGGGGAACAAGGTACTCAAGGGGAGTTTGTGAGGGTGTAGTGCTTTTAATTTTTTAGTGCTGACTTAGTGAGCAAGTGCCAGGTAACTTAAATGCAATGTGTTACAGATAACTTAAATGCAAAAATGACAAACAGTAACTTTCTTTCAAGTGAAACAAGGAAATAAGTACCGTAAGCAATGCAGATATCACTAGGGATCCTCAGAAGCACTGCAAACAAACAACAAGCATACAAACAAAGCTAGATTCAGCAGGCCTGGATATAGTCTATGCTACAGCAAACAAGGTGTATCAATTTCAGTAAGAAACAGTTCAAATATGCAGGCACTATACGCCTTTAACCAGAAATTCCCAGCTCAGAAGGGCAGAGTCCAGCCTCTCCTCCCACAAGAGTGCAGACCACGAACCTTCTTAATGTAAAATAACTGGCCTGAAGCCCAAGTGCTTAAACTAGAACTAATACACTTTTAGAATAACAGACATTGAGCCCTCAATCAGCAGTTCCCAACTTAGAAGGATGTAAGCTACCTGTCCTGCCACCACAGTGCAGGCCACAAACCTTCTTAATGTAAAACAGCTGGTCTGAAGCACAAGTGCTTAAACTAAAAGGCTTAGAATGAGTTACACCAAGCAGTAATAAATACAATTAAGTACTTTTAAGATGACGCAAAAGCAAAATAAAGTAGGAAGAAACACAAATACAGTAAAAGCAGACAACATTTCTTTTTTTTTAAAGTGGAAAGAGAGAAATGAATAGCATAAACTAAGCTGATTGGCCTTCTCAAATGTTCTCCCTGTACTGGGTAGAATGAGGTAATGACACTAGACTGGGAGGATGGTCCCAGATCAAATTTACACTAGGGGCGGGCAACTGCAAAGCCACCAACTATAAAAATACTATACCAACAGAGAGGGAGGGTGGGAAACAAACTGCAGAAATATTTCTCACACCTGAAAAGCAGCAGTGAGCCTTTAAATGAAAGTTTTAAACAGCTAAAGGAGCCTCTAGAAAAAAGAGTATAACCGCAACAAGTTATTACAAACAAACAAACAACCCAACAGATGCTTAATAAAAGTGGACAATTTCCAGTTAATACCTCACACACAGTGAAACTAGCTAGAAAAATACACAGTACACAAAGTGCTATAAATAACAAAGAAATAAAGAACAAAATAAACAAAAAATGGATACTTAATGTTATATATTACAGCTACGAGTTTCCTCAGTGTCCTTCCTTCGATCAAGCTCAGTGTGAAATTTTTTATTTATTTATTTATTTTACATTTGTTGACCGGGCTAGTCTAACTGGATATATGTCCATTTTCAGTAGAGGCCTGAGGAGAAAAGCTCCGAGACAATAACAAGGACAGAAACAAAGAAACATTTATACAAAATAGTACAAGTAATTAATTTTTTTTGTTTTTTTAACGGCCAAAAAAGAAAAAGTTCTAGTTCAGTTTCAGTAAGCAAAAAAAATATACAGAAAGTCATAATGGGGAGATACAAAAAAAAGAGAGCAAGAAGTATTAAAACTTGCCATTAAAGAAGGTAGAGGCGTTTCAGTAAAATAAATCAAGTTTGAGAGTTAGAGTTAGAAAGAGGAGAAAATAAGTATCAGTCAGGCTGAGAGCAGGGGCAAAGCCATTTGGTTTTCATGAAGTTTTTCAGCTGATTCTTGAAAAGGTTGGTAGAAGTAAGGGATGTGATCTCAGTTGGAAGTTTGTTCCAGGAATTGCCAGGAAATGGCAGAACACTCACAAATGAACTTCTTAGGTAACAGAAAGTTGAAACCTGAGACAGTTTTTAAGAATGAAATCTCAAAAGAACCAATGAGGTGCTTAGTCTAAGCTGTAGTCCAGGTGACCTCAGTCAGCCAATGACCTCAAACAATTCTCTCTCACTGAAATGCCTGATGGCTTTGGCTAAACCAAGATGTCGCTGAATATGTGCTCAGACACACAGCCTCCACAAACACTAGGCCCAAATACAAACCTGAATATGGAAATGCTACAAATATCCCCACTACTTAGAACAAACTGCAGAAATGTTTCTCACACCTGAAAAGCAGCAGTGAGCCTTTAAATGAAAGTTTTAAACAGCTAAAGGAGTCTCTAGAAAAAAGAGTTTAACTGCAACAAGTTATTACAAACAAACAACCCAACAGATGCTTAATGAAAGTAGACAATTTCCAGTTAATACCTCACACACAGTGAAACTAGCTAGAAATATACACAGTACACAAAGTGCTATAAATAAAGAAATAAAGAACAAAATAAACAAAAAACAGGATACTTAATGTTATATATTATAGCTCCGAGTTTCCTCAGTGTCCTTCCTTCAATCAAGCTCAGTGTGAAATGGCAGAACACTCACAAATGAACTTTTTAGGTAAAAGAAAGTTGAAACCTGAGACAGTTTTTAAGAAAGAAATCTCATAAGAACCAATGAGGTGCTTAGTCTAAGCTGTAGTCCAGGTGACCTCAGTCAGCCAATGACCTCAAACAATTCTCTCACTGAAATACCTGATGGCTTTGGCTAAACCAAGATGTCCCTGAATATGTGCTCAGACACACAGCCTCCACAAACACTAGGCCCAAATACAAGCCTGAATATGGAAATGGTACAAATATCCCCACTACTTAGAACAAACTGCAGAAATGTTTCTCACACGTGAAAAGCAGCAGTGAGCCTTTAAATGAAAGTTTTAAACAGCAAAAGGAGCCTCTAGAAAAAAGAGTTTAACTGCAGCAAGTTATTACAAACAACCCAACAGATGCTTAATAAAAGTGGACAATTTCCAGTTAATACCTCGCACACAGTTATACATGCACCACTGATCTTGTGTGTATACACATCATGAGTGAGCTAAAACTGTGTCCACAATTATTTGCTAAAGACACAGAGATCAGAATTGGATATCTATGTGACACACAGATACACATCCGGCCATGGTATGTATACCTGTGAGTGATGGTGCACAGTACATTAAAGAGTTGTTAATACTTGCACAACAATGTTGTGTCCATGTATACATTGCGTTCCAGGGGGAGTCCAATCACAGCACAACAAAACACATGCATCAAAGCCATGTATACTGTTAGTAACAAGGACTGTCTACACTTGCACTGCATGCTGTTGAGCAACACATGTCCTGCATGCTGACATGTGTGATATGACTGTTTGGCTTGTGATACTGTACCCCACTATCAACTGCTATTAGTATGTTCTGAGATTGCTGGTGGTGTGTGTGTGTGTGTGTGTGTGTGTGTGTGTGTGTGTGTGTGTGTATCTGTTTTAGTGAGGAGTGTATTTGTGTGCATGTGTGCATGTTTGCATGTGTTAATGTGTTCATGTATTCATGTGTTCTGACATCATGTACAGGTCTTAAAGTGTGTTTCCTGCTTTACTCTCACAGGTGCTGAGGTTGGGCTGGTTCAGTGCAGCAGGGAACCTGATGTCACTGACACAAATAGTGATAATGAGGATAGGTGTGTTGAGGCACAGGCATGTTTGTCAGGGTCTGTTGTTGGGCCACCAATTGACAGTACACAAGTCTCCACCCCATCAATGCACACAGCCATACTGCCTGTACATCCATCATCACCAATGCCCTTAGCAGAGGGATAGTGTACAGTCAGCAATGACCAGTACAGTGTGGTATCTATGGCATACGCATCAGGACACAGCAGCCATAGCCAGATGTCTGGAACGGTACCACATAGGCAGGTGTCCAGGGGTTCTCATCAGAGCACTGCTGGTCATCATTCCCCTGGCAGATGTGCCACAACTCTTACAATCACATGCATGTTCCAGGCTGTCATGGAGGCACAGGCACGTATGGAGCAGTACACCAGACAGGGACTAAGGGCACAGAGGGCTCATAACACCTCTTTAAATGACAGTATCCATGACCTAGCAGGTGCTATCCATAATTACACTGAGGTCATTGATAGACGTTGGGGTGAGACATTAGATGTCCTCCACAATGTCATGTCCATGTGTCAGGACAGTGCAGGACAGCTGAGATGTCAACGTGGATGTATGCCAGCAACATCATCAGCTGGCAGTCGCCATGGACGTCCATCAAGTCATAACCGCTCCCGTAGTGCCAGTACCAGCCCCAGCAATGTTAGGGGTGGGCTGTCCATAGACCGTCCTAGAAGACTACGTGCACATGGCTCTGGCCAGTCCCAGCAGGGACCTGGATCCAGTGTACATATGTCAACCTCTGAGGATAGTACCCAGTCTGGATTAGTACCTGATACTGTCTGTAGCACCCCTGCCAGGCACAGGTCCCGTATCCATGGCCAGAGATGGTGATCTGTAAAGCCTGCCAGGTACAGTCTGTAGCTGTCCCACAAATCCCCGTATATGGCAGCCACATGGTGGAACTGTGTGCATGCAGACACCTAGGGTAAACACATACTCGCGCACATTACATCCACATTGGCCCATAACAGTACTCTTCACCCTCACACACACACACTCACACACACACACACACACACACACACACACACACACACACACTCACACACACATGTCGATTGTATGGCTCAATGTAGGCCTCTGGCAAACCAACAACACACTATGTGCATATGATGAAACCTGTGCCACCTCCTGTCATCTGCAACATTGATGCAGGAACAGGCTAATATGGTGCTGATGCACAGGGTGACTTTATAACAGAATAGCAATGTTAGCATGCTGTCAGCAGTAAAGTGTAATGATATCCTTGAAGGTGTAGCTGAGCAGGCATGATGCATTAAAGCTATAATTATCAATGTAGTATTGTTTACACCAGTGTTTATTCCAATTGTGTATTGTCTGCCCATGTGCCACTTGGTGGATATGTGTAGTTTTGTCAGCATGTGTTAGAAAGTGGACAGTAAGTGTGGGATGTGTGCAGCACAGATTTGCAGGTGTACATTTGTGAACATGGTTGAGGTGTACTGTCTGCATGTACGTGCATATTGGACACATGGGCAGGGTGACATGCCCTGTATTAGACAGTGTTAACACTCTATAGTTTCTATTGATGGCCAGTATGCATTGTACTACACACATTTTGGAACTTGAGTACACGTGTGTGTATGACACAGTTTGACACTGTGCTGTGGGTGATACTGTTACTATCTGTCATTAGTTTGCATTCTGGTAGTATACATAACCTCAACAGCCTGACCATAAACAATTGTTAGATGATGTATTGACAACTGACACATGGATGTAGGACACACAGTAACATTTGTAGCCTTCAAGTACTATTCTATGCCAGTAACCAGTGGTATTCACCTGCACTCAGTCCTGGGACCACTACTTTTTGGCATATAGCTTTCTTAGGTACAATGAAACACAGTAGGGATATGTCTGGCCATGGTTGGCAATGCATTCTATGGGCTATAATGCATTCTCCAGATGAAACACACATCCTCCAAAAGGGTATCATACAGACAGATATCTGGTGTCAAACCCATGCTGTAAAGTTATAAGCCAAATAAAGCATAGTCATCCATTTTTACAAAACATAGTATCCCCAGATACATAGGCAGTAGCCCCCAAAATGTTGAACAGGTACCGATGTATACATAGAGCCATGTGTTACATCATCTCTCCTTTGATAATCATATTTCCAAAGGGTTTTGGAAATCCCTCTGTGGATCACATAAGCAATAAGGAGTCTGTGTGCATATCCACAAAGGTTGTTGCACACCTATAATAAATAGACATCTTTGACAGACTTTGCTGCTTTTGAACAGGTTTCAAATATACCTCAGGCATAAACCCTAACTCACACTATTCAATAGAAACCGTAATGAATGTATGTGAAACAGATGATGTAGGCCAAGGATCACTGCAGTGGCTAGGCTTGTCACAAGCATACAGTTGTGACCTAAGGTCTGAAAAGTGGCAGCACACTCTGGCAAAGATAACAGATGTGTTCATGGAGAAAGCAGGATTCTCACCTATGAAATAATTGAGGTCACATGTATGCATTTGCCACGCAGCTACCTGACGTGTAATGCACAGACTGTTGTCACTGTGATATGTCATACAGTGCTATAAGCCAAACCCACATCCCATTGACCAACAGTGTCACACAGGTGGAACACACACACAATCACCAAGTGCAGGATTCAAACTCCTACCTAACTACTTTATGATATTAGAGCAGTATGCATTAACACGACACATTATACACATTACTTGGAGTTCTCTTTTCCACAGGTATATTTGTAGGATGGTGACATCATCAAACCTGGCAAAGATAAGTATACCACTTTTAAGGTGTTTGAGTAGTCTTCAAAAAGGTTGCTCCTTTCCAAGGAGACACACACACTCCTGCATAGTTATCAAGTGCAGGATTCAATCCCCTACCTAATTACTTTACAATACTAGAGGAATACCCATTAACACGATGCGCTATACACATTAGTAGGAGTTCTCTTTTCCAAAGGTATATTTGTAGGATGGTGACATCATCAGACTTGACAAAGAAAAGCATACCACTTTTAAGGTGTTTTAGTAGTCTCCAAAAAGATTGCTTCTCTCCAAGGAGACACACACACACACTCTCATATAGTTGGCAAGTGCAGGATTCAAATCAATACCTAGCTACTTTACAATATTAGAGAAATAAGCATTAACACATCGCGCTACACACATTACTGGGAGTTCTCCTTTCCACAGGTATATTTGTAGGATGGTGACATCATCAGACTAGACAAAGTGGGATACATTAGGAGACATTAGGTGGGCTACATAGAAGGAATTTCTAAACGCTTTGGCAATGCGATCATCAAATGAGAGTTTACTATCTACCTGGGTCCCCAGGGCCATAATTACATTCTCCGTACATACTGGATTGCCACCTATGTGGTAATTTGTGTGCACTTTGTTTTATCCAAAGGGGATGACTATGCATTTTTTGGCATTCTGCTTGAGGGCATTGTAAGACCCTTCTGGAGGATGTCTGTGTCAGCCGTAGAGTTGATTATGGACCACAGTTAGCAGTCATCTGCAAACTTGTTCAGCCATACTCCTCCCATGCTTGCCTGTACCTCTGAGCAATATCTACTGAACAGGTGGGGTCCCAGGACCAAGACCTGTGGGATGCCATTTGTGACTGTTTTAGAGTCGGACATGGCACCTGCAACTCTGAACATGTGTGTTTGATCTGTGAGCCAGTTGGCCACCCATCCTGTGACATAGGTGTTAATGTTCAAGCTGGTAAGCTTGTCCATGATGCCAGAGTGGGGAATGGTGTCAAAGGCCTTAGTGAGTTCCAGGTGGGCTGTGTGGACTACTTTCACCTCCATCTGTGTCCTTGGAAACTGTTTCAAAGAAGTCAACTAGGTTTAGGAGGCTGGATCTGCCTTTAACAAAGCCAAGTTGGGTAGAGTCCAGTGTATGGAGGTTCCCAATGTCTCTGTTTATGGGTTCCATGATAATGTGCTCCACAGCTTTGCAGACCAGGTTGAGTAGGCCTATAGGACAATAGTTTCCAGGTTCTGTTGTGGCACCACCTTTGTGGAGCTGGATGACTATTGCTGTATGCCTTTCTTTGGGTACATAGCCTGTGGTAAGGTTGAGTCTGGACAGTGAATGTAGGTGAGCATGTAGTTCCTTTTGGGGCTGATGTAAGATGCAGCCTAAGACACCATCCAGCCCCATTGATGCTGTGTTCTTATCTTTGGAGATGGCTGTTTGTACCTGCATGTCCATGAAGTCTGGGGCTCTGCATTCTTCTGGGATGGACACAGGCCCTTTTGGGGGTAATGGGGGAGGGTTGCACTGAACTTGTCCGTCAGGATGTGGGTGATGTCAGTTGGTTCAGTTTATTTTTTGCCATTTTAGAGTAGCTGACAGCATATCTGAGAGTTGCCACCTCAATCTCGATCCATGCATCCCTGTAGATGCTCATAGAATGCACTTGTAAATGATTCTGCAGATTGTATAGCATTATCCTATAGCAAGGGGGCTTTGTAACTTTCCACTTTGGTCTTGAGAAGTGTGCAGTTTGCTTTTGAAAATTTCTTCACAGTGGTTTCCTTGACTGGGGGGACAGTGAGATGTGGATGTCCAGTGTGATTACTTTATGATCTGATATTACCAGCAAGGGGGTTATCTCTGTTGTGCAACACTGGTACCCATTGTTGGTGATGATCAGGACCAGTATGTTGTCACCTCTAGTGGGTGTGGTGACCAGCTGTTCCAGGGCTTTTGAGTTTTTAAACTCTAGGAAGCATTGGGCAAAGGACGTTGTACACAAGTATTTTTTCCAGTCAGTGTTTGGGTAGTTGTAATCTCCTCATATAATGGTGTTTGGCAGGACCTTTATATTTTCCACTGTTCTCAGGAATACTGAGTGAGGTTCCTGTGACAAGGTAGGTGATCTGTAGCAGGCTACAATCTGATAAGCAGCCTTGCCCAATGTTAGTTGCATTTGCATGGTCTCCAAGGCCTCATGCTGTGCCACTAACCTGAAGGTGTGGGTATCCATAAGGTAAATGAATACACCCCTTCCTTTTGTATTTCAATCTGGGTTTTGGGGCCAAAGATCAGAGGGATTGTGAGTGTTTTACGTAGAGCATGTCTAACAGCTCTGTGTTTGACATAGCTTTGTATGTTAGGCAGAGATCACTTCTGAGTAGGCAATATGTGAGAGAGCACAGTTGGAGCATTTTGAGATGGTTTGGGTATGGCATGTATTTCAGGCCACTAATACTCTTTGTGAGGTATTTCTGTAGGCTTTCCAGTTGCTGTAGATGTCTTGTGAGGTACATAGCCAAAGGGGTGTTGTACTCTATTATGGATCTAGTGAGTGATGAGTAGAGCGGAACAATGTCCTCTTCTATTCTGCATGAGACATCTTTTGTGATGAGGTGTGCCATGTAGAAGTATTTCCTGACTACTGTGGGGATGTGATTATCACAGGTGTGTTCACTGTCCACCTGTGACCCAAGGTCTCTTATCACACTTTCAGTGTTAAGTATACTACCGCCTATGTTGTAGTTCATGGCTACAGAGTTTTTACCAAAGGGGATGACAATGCACTTTTTGGCATTCAGCTTGAGGCCATGGCTCTGACACATGGCATCTGTCTCAGTGAGGCCCTTTTGTAGGATGTCCACATCTTTAGTTGTTTCAATTATGGCTCCTAGTTTGCAGTCATCTGGAAACTTCATTAGCCACAGGCCTTCCATGTTAAAGTTTACTTCAGGAAAATAGATACCAAACAGGACAGAACCCAGGACTGAACCCTGTGGTACTGCACTTGTCACTGGTCCAAAGTCGTACTTGGAGTCAGCTACTTTCACAGTGTGTGTTCTGTCAGTGAGCCAGTTGGCAACCCATCTTGTGACATAACAATTTATACCTAGTTTATTGGGTTTATCTATAATTCCAGAGTGGGGGATGGTGTTTAAAGCCATGTCAAGATCTACATAGGCTGTGTGAACCACCTTACCCTTGTCTACGGTTCTGGTGACTGCTTCAATGACGTCTATCAGGTTTAGGAGACATGATCTGCCTTTTACAAACCCAACATGGTTGTGGTCCAGAGTTTGGAGATTACCAATGTCTTTTTTTATAAGTTATATAATGATACATTCCATGGCCTTGCAGAGCAGGCTCATCGGGCCAATGGGGTGCTAGTTCCTGGGGTCCGTGGTGGCTCTCCCCTTGTGTAGTGGGATAATCATCACTGTGCATCATTCAACAGGCACAAAGCCTGAGGTGAGGCTATGACTGAACATGGTACATAGGTGTGGTGCCTGTTCATTCTGTAGTTTGTGTAGAACACAGCCCAGGATGTTGTCTTGTCCCATAGATGCTGTGTTCCTGGCTTTGGAGAGTGTTTTTTACCAGCGCAGCCATGATGACAGCAACTTTGCAGTCTTCTGTTATAGAGATGTGCTCTTTCATGGGTGAGAGGGGGGTAAAGTTAGCACTGATCCAATCTGCCAGGATGTTGGCAATATCAGTTGGGTCTGTATATTTAGTGCCATTGTGCTGTAACTCAGAGCAGATCTGAGTGTTGCCATTGAGATTCTTGACATAGCTATAGAATGCTTTGTGGTTGTCTTTAGAATCAGTGTCGATTTTGTTTTCATAACTAGCTTTGGAGAATTTTTGTCAGGGATCACAGCTTCTTCCTGATGTTGACCATGGAGCTCCACCCCATCATGGGATTTTACCCTCTTTTTCAACAGTTTCTTCCTTCTGTTGTGCAGTTTGTTTATGGCAGCGGAACACCAGATTGGCTTCCTTTTCTTGGAGGATAGGGTCTTTGTTCTGTTTGGGATAGCACGATGCATGCAGTCATGTAAGTGCTTATAAAGTGCAATTGTGAAGGATTCAGTAGTCGTAACTGTATTGTCCATCTACATGGGTATCCTGCAGTTCAGCACTTCATTCTTAAGAAGCATGAAGTTGGCTTTGGAGACATTTTTTAACATGGTTTCCTTAATGGGGTGTGGGTCCAGAATGTGGATATGTAGGGCAATTAGCTTATGGTCATATGGGACCAATGAGGCGCTGACTTCAGGTGTGGAACTCCGGTCACTCAGGACAAACCAAACCCCGTAACCAACACAAATAACCACAAAGTGAGCTAAATGCTACTCATTGCCAGACGTCTCAGCCTCCAGATGCACACACTTGAGGCACTTCTCAGTATGGAGAATACTGATATCTGTGCAGTAATAGAAACCTAGTTCAAGGCTCCAGACAGCACACCAGCACTACCAGGATACTACTCATTCCATACCTTCCAGCATCAGAACCTGAATCATAGCACATAGGGTGAGGATGCATCCATATTCATCAAGGATACCTACACCTCTCTCTACATGCTCTCTACAGGATATGTACCCATGGAATGTTGCACAGCAATGTTCTTCACACTCCACAGGGGTGGGGCCACAAAAACCCCTTGGCATCCATGCTCTATGAGCCTGACAAGTGTGTTCTGCAAGGCAATGGAGCCAATCATAATGGAAGTCAACAATACAGAGATTGGGAACCTTCACACAGTTGAGCACACCCAGTTTGGCTTTGTCAAATGCAGACCATGCCTCCTGAACTGGGTGGATTTCTTTGACAGTTACCCAGGCTACAGATGATTGAAATGAGCTCAACACAGCCTATCTATACCTCGCTAAGGGCTTTGACACTATCCCCAGTCAGGTATCATAGATGAACTCACCAACCTGGCCATGAATCCATACATTACAAGATAGATTGCAATCTGGCTCACAGATAGATCCCACACATTAAGAGTTGCTGGCTACATATCAGACTCTACACCGGTAATGACTGGTGTTCCCCAGGGTTCAGTCCTGGGGTCCCTCCTGTTTGGTATAGACTTCTCAAATGTACATGCCAACACAGGAGGGTTGTGGTTGACTAAGTTTGCTGGGAACTGTAAAGTGTTTGCCATAATAGATTCCACAGTAAAAGCCCTCAAGCCAAGGAAAACCAGATGATACTTTAACGCTCTTTATTCAAGACAAAACGTTTTCGCTCCTGCTATGCAGTAAGCTTCATCAGAAACATGAGTAAAAAGTACAGCACACTTTTAAATAGTGCGGACATGATGTCATTTCCTTAAAAACAGTGTAACCAATAAAACAACAAGAGGAAAGTATTCATTTAAAAAGACCAAGAATAAAACTTCTTGAGAATAAAAATACGTTACATCAGGAAACATTGCATTACAAATAACATTATATATAGGTTAAAGTGGCATTCATATTGACATGAAAAGTATGCAAAAAAATATAAATATATAACATGTATGTATATGGTACATATACATAGTATATATATAAAAAATATTTATATTTATATTTATAAGTATAAAATACTCTCATAAGGGAAAAAACAAGCTATCTCTGATAGCTTTTGTATCTAAGTAACGAAGAAATGTTACAAGACTCATTTAGGCCAGGGTAAGAGTAGGCATCAACCCCAATTTGCCACTCTAATTCCCTGGTCTCAAAAAATAGTGACTGAGGTCCACCTCTAGGGCCCAAAGTAACATGTTCAATTCCCATAAATTCAAAACTGTGACCTATATTATTGACAATATGTTTAGATAAGGTATTGTCAGTTTTTTTATTTTTTATAGCATAAAGGTGTTGATAAATTCGATCACTAAACTTACGATCAGTTTTCCCTATGTAGAAACAGGGGCAGCAAACACAAAAGGCAGCATAAACGATTGATTTTGTGTTACAATTAATTTTTGAATGTATATTATATTTCCTATTCCTAATTGTAAACGAGCTACCAGTTCTCAAAAATTTACATCTGTTGCAAAAACCACAAGGGCCATTTCCCACTTGTCTAGTAGTTGGCATGGAATGAGTGGACCTTTGAAGCAGTTCCTTTAAATTTTTCCCTCTTCTATAAACTACAGAGGGGGATGGGCCCAATTTTTGAAGTAGTAAGGAACTATTGTGAATAAAGTACCAATTCTTTTTGATGATTGCCCAAATTGTACCAACCTCTTTGCAAAAAGTTAACACAAAACTAGTGCAAAAGTCGTTTGGTAGTTGAGTAGTAATAACATTGGTATTGTTAGCTACAGGGCTTTCTAAAGTGCCCGCATTTAGTGTGTGACCCATAGTTGTCGACTCATGGGTATTAATAGCTAACAGAGGTTTATAAAAACCGAATGATCTTTTCGTGGCCACCTCCTCAATAAGCTCATCAATCAAAGGGGGCGGGTAGCCCCTGTTAGAAAATAAATCTTTCAGGAAAGCACACTCGATTTCAAATGCCTCTAGCGTGCTGCACATACGCACAGCTCTGACCAATTGTCCTTTGACAATTGATCTTTTCTGTTTGGGAGGATGGTTACTAGAATAGTGTAGAAAACTGTTACAATAGGTAGACTTCCTATAAATACAAGATGAATAACAGTTATTAACAAAATCCTTCACCAATTTGACATCTAAATAGTCAATTTCAGTTGAAGAAAAATGGGAAGTAAATTTCAAAAATGTAGAAGAGCAATTCATCAATTGTAAAAGGTCAGTTGCATCACTTTCATTACCATCAAACAGGATGAACACGTCATCTAAGAAACGCGTATAGTATTTTACCTTTTCTTTAAAATTTGGATTGACCCTAAAAAATTCTTTC
This sequence comes from Protopterus annectens, assembly GCF_019279795.1. Taxonomy (NCBI): domain Eukaryota; kingdom Metazoa; phylum Chordata; order Ceratodontiformes; family Protopteridae; genus Protopterus; species Protopterus annectens. Next base: position 883,784,817 of record NC_056732.1, read on the forward strand.
TCCCAGTAGGCGACAACCATGTTGGCGACACTACCGCCACAGGGAGACCCCATGGCGATACCCTGTTTTTGCAGGTAATACTGGTTGTCAAAAAGGAAGAAATTGGAAGATAGAATAATCTCCAATAATTGAGTAACAATGGAGATTTCTTCCTTCGTGGCCCCAAGACTCACCAACATAAGTTCGACCCATTCAACTGCTTCCAAATGCGGAATAGACATATATAAATCCACTACATCAATTGTTAAAATATTGAGAGATGGGTCAAATCCAATATTGTTAATGGATTCTAAAAAGGACCAAGAGTCCTTACAAATTTCAGGGATACCTTTCAGATATTTAGTAAGGATCCCATCAATGACCCTGGAAGATGGATGTGTGACTGAACATCTACCATCAACCAAGGCCCGTAATGGTGGATCCACCAGGTCTTTATGTATTTTAGGGATACCAAACATCACGGGCACCTTGGGAGAGGAGATGTTGATAAAATTGAAGGTGTCAATGTCAATCAAATCATCAATAAATAGGTCCCTGAAATAGCCACTGATTTTTTTGTATGCCCCCACCATCTCATTAAGTGAAGAGCATTCATATGCTGGTGAGTCTAGGACCAAGTGCATTCTCCTATTGTAGTCACAGATGTCAAAAATAACCAACCCCCCACCTTTATCAGGTTTCATAACCCTAACAGGCATTTGACTCAGATGATCAAGAGCAATTTTTTGATCATAAGAAATGTTGCTTTGATGACTGAGACCTTGTGCACTATCAAACAAGTGTCTAAGATCTAATTCGCAAACATTTTCAAAAATGCTTAAGTTAGGGTGAAGTGGCGGGTTGAAAGTACTAAGCAATTTGAACATAGGGCGTTCACTATGTACATCATTATCAAACAAAAGTTTTAAATTCAATTTACGCACATAACATTTAAGGTCCATCAATATTCTAGCTAGAAAAGGCTTCTGGTCCGGTACAAAGGTGACACCCCTAGACAATAATTCGACCAATTCTTGGTCAATACAGACACTTGAAAAGTTATAAACCTTAAAGTCACCTTTTCTATTTAGGAGGATGACAGGTTTAATCAGATTTTCAAGAGGGACTTCAACCAAAAAGTTAGATGAAATTAGTTGTTGCACTTCGGCCGTTGTTGGGGTTTGTTGTTCCGTCCCCCTAAAAAAGGCCTCTGTTGAAATTTGTTATTAGAGTTGTTTTTGTAATTCTGACTATTGGTCTTAATCCTACTGCTTCTCCTTAACCCCTCATTCGAGGGGCAAGGGTCGCCGTTACTCTGTTGGTAATTTTCCAAATTTTCATCTCTAGTGGGCATGGAAGGCGTGTCCATTTGCCGGTTCATGCCTTCATTCGGGTTTGTGTTGTTGAACTTATTCCTAGTGATATTAGGGTAGGCCGTACCCTGTTGATAAGCCTTCCTGTCCCTCAATAATTTCTTTGACTTATTATGTTTTAATTTAACAATGAGCGCGTCAATGCTAGAGAAAATACGCTGGTAATCGTATTTGTAACCTAGGAAATTAATGTCCAACCTAATGGTATTGTCAAGTTCCTCAGTTTCAGTCAAAAGGTGCCTAATATGATTGTTGTAGTGCTTGATCATAAGGTCAAGCAACTCAGCACCTTGACGATTAAACAAGCAAGTCAAGTCATCCAAAAAAACTGGGTCTGTAAGTAGGGTAGTAGGAGAAAAAGAACTCCTTAAACCTTTCGGTATTATTTTTTCAGCCAAACATTGCTGAAAATAAGCCACTTCAAGCTGTAACTTCTTGATTTTTAACATATTACTATCCAAAATTTTTAATTTTTCAGATATATTGTCAGTACAGTTACCTGTGTGATTATCCTGAAAAGATGAATCACCAAGCGGTGAAGTACCGAAACCAAAACACTCGGTATTGCCAGCCCAAACAGAAAAAGAAGGAACACCAGTAAAACCACCAGTGTTATCTGCTACAGACTCCCCAGGTAGATGCCGTTGAACACCAGTATGTACATCGTTAGAACATGGAAAGTCAGGGCCGCCAATTAATCCCAATCCGTTACTTCCATAGATGTTAGTTAAAGCACCACGTTGTAAATCCACCCTCTGCGGAAGAGCCGGTGCATCCATCTGCACACAGCTACGGCTGTTAGATAGCAATTGCCCTGCTGGGATGGGAGCACTCGAACTGCCTGAAGCAATCTGCACACAGCTACGGTTGTCAGGTAGCAGTTGCCTCGCTGGTATAGCAGCACTAGCGCTAACTGGATCCGTTACACCCGATGAGTTGTTAGGCAAAGAAGTAGCGGTAAAGTAACTAGGATGCTGAATACCCAAAGCATAGCCTGCGTCCCCTTGGTTACATGGAACACTGTTGACTTCAATAGCGTCTAAACGTTTATCAAGACGCTCCAAACGCTGATTCAGCGAGGAAAGAAGACTTTGAAGGTTGAAAGATTCTTCAATTGGATGTGAATCGTCCATCCTAAATAAATTAGGCGTCCTTGGGCTTATAGAGTCTCCGGTTGACATACTGGTGAAAACAAGTAGGAAAGGAATGACAAACCACAGTAAAAGCCCTCAAGCCAAGGAAAACCAGATGATACTTTAACACTCTTTATTCAAGACAAAATGTTTTCGCCCCTGCTATGCAGTAAGCTTCATCAGAAACATGAGTAAAAAGTATAGCGCACTTTTAAATAGTGCGGACATGATGTCATTTCCTTAAAAACAGTGTAACCAATAAAACAACAAGAGGAAAGTATTCATTTAAAAAGACCAAGAATAAAACTTCTAATAATAGATTCCCCGGAAGACAGACATATTCTCCAGAAGGGATTCTATGAGACAGATGTGTGGTGTCAGAATCATGGCCTCAAGCTCACTGTGGAGGAATGCACAGTGATCATCTTTGTTGAAAACAAAATACCCACAAACTATCACATAGGTGTTACCCCCTTAAAATGGCAAGGTGATAAGGGATCTGAGAACACAAGAAGATAGTCATCTTTCCTTTGATAACCATGTTGCCAAAGTGATTGGGAAATCCTATGTGGCCCACCTAATCAACAAAGGGTTTGCATCAGGATCCAAAGAGGTAGTATTGGCACTCTACTCTTACATCATCAGACCCATCATTGAGTACAGTGCACCATTTTGCATGTACTCGACATAGCATATCCAGCAGCTGTAGAGACCACATAGGTACCTCACCAAGAGGATTAATGGCCTCAAACAGTTGTGTTATGCAACACAACTGGTAAAACTAAATCTGTTCTTCGTTGCATACCGCCTACTCAGAGGCACACTCTGCCTAACATACAGAGCCATGTCCAACACATAACTGTTGAACATGCTCCATCTACACATAACAACATTGAGTCGCCCTGCACATTCCAGGGATATGAACCTCATCAGAACGATGAATACAATATGCTGGTGGGATAGATTACCATCCCAGACACTTGCCTTACTGTGGAACAAAGTCCCAATGAACATCAGACAGAACCCCTCGCTGACACTCTTCAATTGGAACCTTGATGAGTGGATGGGAAACAGACAATTCATGCCAGGCATCACATCAGCAGCCCTGCTAGAATGGGGCATAGGATACTAACTATTAGAACTAGGCATTGGGAGACTACCCAATGGTGTAGTGATAGCTGCACAACTTGCGTAGTCTGATATATGCCTTCATGGAGATAGTCTACTACATACCTATGAACCTATGTGACAGGTACATGTCTACAGATAGTAGATGTGTACTTCATTGTACAGTCATGTTGTACAGCAGGCATATGCACCACGTACACTGTAATGCTTACAGATACTGGTGGCTGTTATGTACAGGGGAAGAGATGTGCACCTCATGTCTTTTGTGCCATTGGGATGTGTGCTGGGTGGGACAGTCCTGGATGGCTCCCTGTCATGGTCACCCTCTTACACACATCTCTGCCCATCCATCTTTGACTTATTATACTGTGTTCCCCCTACACACACACACACACACACACATATATATATATATATATATATATATATATATATATATATATATATATATATATATATATATAGGTACATAGGTAGGTAATAGGCTATCTGCCTAAAGGCATATTTTAGTATGGCCAGAGTGTGCAGCTATCACCACCAATGGAGTTAGTTCCCTAAGCCTCTGTGTATTACAGCTGATGAAGTGATCCATGGTGTGACAGTTCAGTTTCACATACACTCATCAAGGCTCCTCTGGAAGAGTGTCAGTGAGGGACTCAGTTTATTGTTGGTTGGGAGCCTGTTCCAAAGCAAGGGAAGTCTGTGAGTTAGTAATGTATCCCTCCAACATGTTCTATTTAATGTTGTGATGATGATATCCCTAGAGCATGTGGTACAGTGAGCTTGGGTTTACTTCAGATAGCGCATGTGCATCAGTTCTGCATTGGACATGGACCTGTCTGTTGGGCAGAGATCTCCTGAGTAGACAGTATGCAACAGAGTACAGATTGAGTTAAATTCAGTCTTGTTGCATGGGTCAACTGTTTGAGGCCAGTAATCCTCTTGTTGAGGTACTTTAGTGGTCTTTCCAGCTGCTGAGGGTGCCTAGCCAGATTAATTGCAAGTGTGTTGTGGTACTCTCTGACAGGTCTGATGACTGATGAGTAGAAGGAACCTCCTTTGACCTACATGCAAAGACCTTGTCAGTTTGTGGGAACACATAGCATGATTTTCTAACCACTTTGTGAATGTGTTTCTGGAGGTAGTGATGACTATCCACATGTGTCCATAGATCCCTTATTATCACCTCCATAGTTAGGGTGTTGGCACCTATGTGGTATTTGTATGACTGTAGCTCGAGTCCATAATTTAGACACCACATCTGTCTGACTGAGACCCTTTTTAAGGATGTCTCTGTTATCTCAAACATCGATTATGACAACTTTTTTGCAGCCATCCACAAACTTTCCTAAACATAGTCCTTGTGTGTTTGACTGTATTTCTGAAAAGTATACACCAGACAGGAGGGGTCCCAGGACTGAGCCATGGGGGACAGCAGTTGTTAACAGCTTGAACAGGAGACCACAATTCTTACCTTGTGGGATCTATCTGTGCCCCAGTTGGCAATCCATCAGATGACATACATATTTATGCACAGGTTGTTGATTTTGTGGATACGACATGTGTCTGTGATGTTGGAAAAGGGCTTTTCAAGGTCTATGTGGGACATGTGTAGCTCATTTCATTGATGTATGTCCTGGGTGACTGCCTTGTAAACAGTCTAGCAGGTTTGGGAAACATGATCTGCCCCTGACCAAACCAAAATTGGTAGGGTTGGGTGTTTGTAGGCTCACAATAGCTCTGTTTATGAGTTTCATCATGATGGACTTCATGGCCTTGCAGATCAAGCTTAATAGGCTTATAAGACAATAGTTCCCATGGTCTGTTGTGCACCAACACTTGAGTGTGCCAAATGTTGTTGTAATGCATTCAACAGTTTCATATCCTGTACAGAGAGTGAGTCTCAACAGACTGTTCAGGTGCAGGGTCAGTTTGTTTTGGAGTTCACATATGACACAGCTAGGGGAACCATGTCATCCCATAGATGCTGTGTTTTTAGGTTTGAAAGTGCTGTTTAACCATTGTATATGTGATTTCTGGGGTTTCACAATCTCCAGGTATGATAATGGGCCCTTTTGTCAGTGAGAGGGGGGTAAATATGTATGAAACTGTCTGACAAGATGTTGGCAATGTCAGTCATGTACATTTATTCATTTACAGTTTGCACTGACTCAGAACATATATGAGTTTACATTGATATTTATGACATAGTGAAAGAAAGCTTCATGGTTCTCTATGGACTCTTTCAGAATATTTTTGCCAGAACATGGATTGGATAATGTTAGGAGTGCTCATAGTTTATTGATGATACTGATCGGAGATTTATTGATCTTTGAATTTTCACTGTCTTTGAACAACTTAAGTACTTGTAGTACATAGTTTGATTATGACAGGAGTCCAATATATTATATGGGTCTGTTTTCATATAACTGTGTATGCAAGGCAGGATTGGTGAATAGTGACAAGTTTCTGGGGTAAGAACTGCAACTTCCAGATATCTGTGGCCCACTGCTGTACTCAGACATGGCCTAAGTGTGTGAGCATGCCCAGTATGGACATATATACTATATGTGTGTGAAAAATCAAGATGTTTTTTACTTCAGGGCTCACCTTTGTGTTTTACATTGACAGGAAGAATGCTGTGCCTGCAGGGCTTCCATGAGTCACTTTGCATAGACTTATCAACATTTCTACATACAGGGGGGGGGCAGCTATTATTTGTACATTTCTACCCGGGGGCACACCTGATTGTTACTGTGGGTGTACATAGGATGAGGAGTTCACCAGACACTTATACACATTTGCTAGGCCTGCACTGCTATGTCAGGTACTCCATTTCAGTCTGTACTGTTGCCTATCATACTGCTTGAGGCATACAGTACTACAGATCTTAGCTTTCAATTTCACGTATATTAGTTTTTGACTTCATAGCCTATACAACCCACATCACACTGCCTGGCTGTCTACATAGGCCTGGGGGGAAGTTACTCATATGCCTCTTTAGAGGGCATGATACAGCATTTGTTTGTGTTTGTGTTAGTCTACAATTGTCCTGCTGTGTCTGTGACAGTGAAATGCTGTCATGGCTTAGTGTTTCAGTACTGTGACTATAGTGCACAGTATCCTGAGTTTGAGCCCTGTCACTGCTTTTTATTTTCTTGCTGGGTAGACCTGACTGGTTAAGGAACAGTAAAGCAGGTATGAGCGTGTTTACCCGACTTTGCTCGACTTTGCCTGACTTTGCTCAACATTGCCCAATATTGCCCACCATTGCCCAACATTGCTCAACGTTGCCCGATGTTGCGCTAGTTTGTGCGGTGCGCAGCTCCACGCAATTGTGCTTAAATATGCTAAATAGTGGTAAAATGTGCTTAGCACTGCTTTCTATTGCTTAAAATAGGGCGATCAAGCCTCAGGTGGTGCTGCAGGGCTGCCTATGTTGGATGCACATAGTACACTCCCTATACATGTTTGAAAACGGGTAGTGTCAAGTTAGGCATCCCTTTTATTGTATGTGTGAGTCAGAGAGAGGTGTCATTTCCAAGGTTCCTACTGAGTCAGTGTATGTACTATGCATTGCCTCTTTGCCAAGGCCAAGGCATACTGGGCACGCTTTCTTCTCCCTAGTGGGGCAGGTTCAGGTTGTTCCTCCTCTGAGTCATGCTGTGCCTGTGTAGGCCTTGGCAATGGTGGGGGGCTGCTGCAGCTGTTTTCACAGGATCATATTGTGTAGCATGGCACATACCATGACAATTTGGGTACATGTAGTTGGTGAGTACTACAAGGCTCCACCAGATGTGTCCAGGCACTGGAACCGTGACTTAGGCATCCCAAGCACACACTCAATAATGTTTCTTGTTTGTGTGTGCACCTCATTATGGAGTACTTGTTCGGATGTGTGTGCATTTCTGATGGGTGTCATCAGCCACGGCTCCAGTGTGTATTCAGCATCCCCCACTAGGTGACTGTCAGGGATGTCCCCATTGGCAAATCTCTGGCACAGCTGCATCAGATGCCAGATGTCGGAATTGTGATAGCTTCCAGGGCAGCCAGCATACACATTCATTATTATGCCCTGGACATTGCACTCGACCTGGCAGTTGATGGAGGGGAAGCCCTTGCAGTTGATGTAGACCCTAACCCACTCACTGGGTGGTGCTTTGATGTGTATGTGCGTACAGTCTATTGCACCCACTACCTCAGGGTATTCTGCTATTTGGTGGAAAAGACAGATATTACTGGCCAATGCCTCACTGCAATTGGGGAAATATACATGCTCACCGACATGTGCTGAAATGGTATCTAGGAACTGGTGCAGTACCCTGGATGCTGATGCCTGTGAAACCCCCATCATATCACCAGTTGGTCTCTGGAATGTACCTGTAGCTAGTATTTGTAGGCCACCACATACCTTGGTATCCATTGGAATGGGTTCCCCTCTGTTGGTTCTGTGTGTGAGGCATGGCCGGCACAGCTCAACAATTTGCTGCAGGAGGTCTCTGTCCACTCTATAGAGCTCCACTATCTCCAGCTCATGTAGCCCCTGGTAGGTTACCCTGGGTCTGTACACTCTTCTCCATCTCCTCACTGTGGGTTGCTCAGCAGCATTCACAACATCACCACCCTCAGCATCTTGCACATGTTGGTTTATGATAGCAATAGCAGCCCCTAACATTTTGTCTGATTAAGCTTTAAAGTTTTCACTCTTTGTATACTGCAGTGTTGCAGAGTTCTTGGGAAAAACAGGGCAGACTGCTGTTTGCAGAGATTAAAGTGCTGGGCTGGGCTGGGCTAGTCTACTGCCTGTGTAATTGGCTGATTCTGATATATTTCACCTGGCAGCTCTGCTAGTTCTCCTTGGTTAACTTCCTACTACTTTTTTTCCTTCCTTTTCCCTTTCTGTTTCCACTAGGGGCAGCGCTGCACAAACAAGCGCACATGCGCGCACACAAGCACACATGGTGTAAACACGTTTGCAAGAAATTTCAGATATATCCAGAGCGTACACTTTTGGTTTCTTGTTTTCAGCTAGGACAACTGTAGACATGCCTCTTGCAATCCTGAGCAACTAACGGCAAACACAAGCCACTGTGCTCCAATCAGCTTACAGTCTTTCCGACATACCTTCTCATGATGTCACCTATCTTCTACTATACTACTCCTTTACTCCTACACTTACACTCTAGGGACATGGCTTACATGCCGGGGAAATTGGGATTCACTATCCTTATCCTCATTTGCATAGGATCGTCTACTAATGCTTGGTTACATCTCTCACACTGAGCTCCCCCCCCCCCCTTAGCAACCACTACTCAGTGGCCATGTTGTTTTCAGCCTGCCATTCACCTGCATGGCAGAACAAGCTTTTTAGTGAAAATGCCCATTTTTGGCTATTTTTCAATTTTTTCATTTTATTTAAAGAGCAGCACGTTTGTACGGCGCTGCGCTACGCTTAAACATCGGTGATCGGGGAAAAATGGATTTTAAGGATTTACAACATTTGCAAATGCCAATGGCCTTATATTTGGCCATGGGCATGCTTCCTCAACTAGATGCACCCTTTATTTGAAGCTGTCATGGCTCCGTTTAGTTATTTGCAGAATGGTACTCAGTTACCAATGGAGTACATTTCTGCAAATAACACTACTCTTCCACAGACGGGATAGTGTTTCCTGGATTGCAAATTTACCTCATTTGCATAGCTTTCAGCAGCAAATGAGGTAATTTGCATACCATAACACTCTACATGCAAGAGTAGCTTTAGAAGCTCTCATGTACGCCCCTGCCGGCTGTTGCTGGATCGCTCGGCAGACATATTGGCTGTCTGCCATCTTACGCTACTCTTAGACTCTTTGCAAGCCTTCGTAAATCCGGCCAAGTATGTTTATATTTTTGACAATTGATGTTACAATTGTATTTAATGTAATTCCCCATGATTTAGTGATGTAGTGATTTCATGAATTATTGACAGAATTAAAGCAGTTTAAAAACGAGCACATCAGTGTAATGTATGACTTTATGGAAACCATTCTTAAAAAATAATTATGTGAATTTTGAAGGGCAATCTTTTCTCCAAAAAAAGGGAATAGCAATGGAGGCTACTTGTACCCTCAGTTTTGTGAATATAATCATGCTCCAGTGGGAAAAATAATTGTTTTGGATACTTTTTTGCCTTAAACCCTGGAGCTTATTCATCTGACTTTTGGACAATATTTTTATTATTTAGAATACATCTATTGCTTACTTAGAAGAATTTGTAAATTATTTGAATAACACTGAAACATTTTTGCAATTCACATTTAGTTATATTGTTTCTAGGATACGTTACTTAGATATGAAGATAAGTAAAGATCATGATAACAAGAAACTGGTCAGCGTTATTTTTAGTAAGCCTATTTATATGAATAGTTTGCTTCAGTACTACAGTTGTCATCCAGAACACAAAACAGTTGGGCTTGTCAATGGACAATATGTGTGCCTAGTGAGAATGGTACCTAATGACACAGAGTTTGTGGCAGAATGCCAGAAATAAGATGACATGTTTTCTTCTTGGGGTTACCCTGATAATATCATGCAAAAATCAAAGGATGAAATTTTACTAAAAAGAAAAAATGGATTTTATTTATCTTTGCTGCCGGATGAAAAGGGGTATTACTTTAAAAATGTGGAGATGACAAAGGCTGAATGTAAAGATAATACCAATTCTTTTGTAGTACAAATCACATGTAGATCATGTGTACATTACAGATATTCTCAGAAAGAACTGGAAAATATTTACATGAAGGTTTATTTGATTTGTTTGGTGACGAACCCCACACTGTGTTTAAAAGAGGAAAAACACTTAAAAACTACTTTGAGGTAAAAGATATAAATGCGCTTAAGTTTTCTAACAAAGGAATGGATACCTTCAAATGTGGATTTTGTATGCAATATAAATATATTTTAAGGCAAGAAACTGTTACAGTCAACAATTATACAAGTAAGTCATATTGTCATTGCACATGTAACTTTATGGGGGTTATTTATTTGGCTCTGTGCCAACAATGTAACATTTTTATGTAGGAAAAATGCAGAGAAAACTTAAAGATTGTATTTACGAACACATGTTGGACATTAAAAATAAAAATGTCATCCCCCAGCTTTACTAATCTCCCATGCAGGACTAGCTTAGTCCTGCACGGAAGCGGCCGTTTAGGAGCAGGACAGCAACGTGCCATGCATATTAGTGAAGGTGCGCTGCCTGAGCTTCTAATCTTACACGGAGTATGCAAGAGTGCAGGGGGTGTGTCTGAGAGCAGAGCTCCCAGAATATACATGCCCCTGCAATGAAGAACAGTAGAAAGCCCTAAAGGAATGAGCGAAACCACTCATAGGTGTCCGTATACCCCCAGCAACATCCCCTCACGTGTACAAGAGCAATAGTAAACACAAGAAATATAAAGATCCTTTTTCTTTATGAAACAGATCAAATTTAACCGTAGGTGCACAATTTGCCCATCGCATAGCTACGGGTAATAGAGCTTAAATAGCAGAAGAGGATAAAAAGGAAGATATATGCAAATGAAGCAGTATACAATAGTGTAGTGGGCAGAGCATTTGCCTTATGAGCAGCAATTCCCAGTTATGGATTTTGGATTTTGTATGCAATGTAAATATATTTTAAACCAAGAAACTGTTACAGTCAACAATCATACAAGTCTATTGTCATTGTACATGTAACTTTATGGGGGTTATTTATTTGGCTGTGTGCCAAGTATAGTGCGCAGAGCATTTGCCTTATGAGCAGCCATTCCCAGTTTGAGTCCCACTGCAGCACATTGCATTTTACCTGTCAAATCACATCATGACCAATAATTTTAGTTGCATAACCTACTAAATAACATATATTTGTGAAATGCAGTACTGCATTAAATGCAAGTATGAGGTGTCAGTGTCATAATGTTGCAATACAGTATATGTGCACAGGAATCAGGGATACAAATGGAAGGGAAAATGTGTAATGAATGATAACCCCATACAGCATCCACATCTACCACCTTCCCAAGAACCATCACACATTACTGTCTAAATTAGTGCAGTGGTAAGTGGAAGTAAGCACTAGTAAGCAAGTGTAAGCACTATTAAGCAATATCACATGAGAGTAAGCATATGTAAGCACTAGTAAGTGGGTTTAAGCTTGTTTGCGTAGAGCTAGGCAATGCACACACAGGTTAAGCAATATTGAAGCTAACTCTCTGTAAGCATCATTAACCAGAGGTTAGCAGTGCTTACCCTGGCGCAAACCCACGCAAACCTACTTACAACTGATGAAAAGTGCCTTAATAACTCTGTATCCAAGGGCTCTTCTTCTGCCCAGCAACAAAATAAACAGCCTTGCAGGTCTTGAACCAATGATACAATACATAATAGTCACAGTAATTAACCACCAAGCCATCACAGTAGTACATAAGTATGAGGTATCACCAAACAAACCCTTGTGATAGTAAAATCAAACTGAGCATGTAAAAGGAATCATTATACAATAATATGTTCTAGAACCTACTACATAACATAAATATGTGAACTGGAGTACAGAAGTAAGCCCAGATGTGAGGTGTAATTGTAATAGAGTGTTGAAATCCCCTATTACACACAAGGACCCCATACAGTGTATGTACACATGAATTATGGATACCAGACATATATATAAGATGTAATGAATAATAAATAAATGCCAAAAAGCAACTATAATGCTAAGTAAATATTAAGCAAAGCTAAGCATTGCATAGGCAATCTTAGTTAGTGTAAGTAATGTGTAGGCCATCTGACTCAATTTGCCCAGTGGTATACCCCTTTAAACAATGCCAACCTTAGGTAAGCAGGTTTGCCCATAGCTTAGCCTTTTCAAAACTGGCCAATCATGGCAAAGTTTCGGAATTTGGCCCTACTTAAACTCAACATGCGGCAATACATCTCATAACTGGTTGTAGCTTCCCCTTTGCAGGCACCATGGCAGAAAGGGGAGAGGGAGTGCACTTTTGGGTGCAGTGCTGGAGCATCCAGGAGTCCAGAGTCATGGCAGAACTTGTCAAAGACCATGAGCAAAGACTGCTGCAGGGCCAGTACCAGGTTCCCAAAATAAAGCGGAAGCCTGGGACTGTCTCACCAATGACCTCACCAATGCCACTGGAATACCCCAAACTGGTGTGCAGGTCAGGAATCACTATGCCAACCTGAAGTGGCATAAGGGGGATCTCTTGGATCAGTGGATCCAAGAGTTTAGGAAGGTAGGGGGGTGTCCCAGCTGTGTGTATCACTCAGCTACCTGTTTAGTAATTGCCAGCTCATGTATATTATGGATAGGTATGGCTAAATATTCCTCTTATGTCCTTCACAGCGGCAAGTGAGCAGGCCGCTAACCAGGATGCCCATGGATGTCACCTGCAGAGGTTGCGACGTGAGGCAATTTAGTAATACTTTTGCATGTACTGTCATATGAAATCAATTTAAAAGGATTAGTAAGTTAATTGCCAGTATAAAACCTGCATTGGTTAAGGCAAGTACTGCATACCGTGGAGACTATGGCAGGAAGAGTCTCATTTAGGTTGTATGTAAATAAAAGCATAATAGCCTGACAGTAGAGGTCTAACTGCTGGACTGCATGTGTATACTCTGGTATCATATGGTAATGCAGATTTGCAATCACTTAATAGTCATGTTGTATTAAGCATTGTTACCCACACTGTGCAACATAAATAGAATGTGTAGAAATGCCTGTATATGACTGGTGTAATCCCCAAAGGTCAATTAGTACAACTGATTGAGACATAGACAGAAAACAGTGAAAAGACAGACAACAAAATCCAAATAGCACATGCAACTGAGACATGAACTGTTGTATTTTTAACATACACAGCCATGGTTCGAATCCTGGGATTGGTAGTAGGCTGCATACAGAATCAAACACCACAACTGTACAGATATGTCCAGAATGTCCAGTAAATTGGCCTATATCTGCTGCCTGTCACCCTGTCCCCCTGAGAAATCAGTGGGATGATCCCAGATGTATAGGCAGCAAACAGGAAATACAACGGATTGTTATACAGCTATAATAACAAAGTTGTCACACTAGCAACTCCCCAAACTCTTATGAAAGTAACTAGCCACATATGTCCCATTTACACCTCCATGTTGTCAAGCTGTGACCAGAGTGTGTACAGTAACAGAGTGAGATGTATGTGCATAATAGTAATGTGGAATCTGGTACTTTGTGTGGCAACATTCAGATACTGCTAACAAACATTGCTCCCACAGGTCTGTCAGATACGAAACACTGTGCCCAGAAATAAAAGAATGATACCCTGTACTGGTATCGTTTACTTTGGCATTGTATGGCATTGTGACTGACGCAGTTGCTCTGAATAATAAGGTATTACTCATCACTATCACACACACTGTGCTACATATTATAACTGTCTAGGAAATCCTATATAAGAGTGTTGTAATACAAGGTCAGAATGTAAAACCACAAGAGAATTATACGACAGAAATCAGATAGGAGATATACAGCAATATCTATATAGCAGACACAACTGTGATGGACAGTGTTTTAGTTTTAGCAGACACAGCCATGGTCTGAATCGTGGGAGTGGAAGTAGGCTGCATACAGAATCATACCCCACAACTGTACAGATAAGTCCAGAATGTCCAGTATATCAGCCCATATCTGCTGCCTGTCCCCCTGTCCCCTTGGGATATCAGTGGGATGGTCCCAGATGTTTAGGCAGCAAACAGGAAATACAACTGATTGTCACACATCTATGAGAACAAACCTGTCTCACTAGCAACTCCCCAAATTTTTATGAGAGTAATAAGCCACGTATCCCACTTACACCCCCATGTTGTCAAGCTGTGCCCAGAGTATGTACAGTAACAGAGTGAGAAGTATGTGCATAATACTAACATGAAAGCTGGTACATTATGTGGCAACAGTCAGGTAGTGCTAACAAACATTTCTCCCACAGGTACATCGGATATGAACACTGTGCTGAGAAATAAAAGCTTGATACCCTGTACAGGTACTGTTTACTTTGGTATTGTATGGAATTGTGAGTGTTCCAGTTGCTCTGAATAATAAGGTATCACTGATCACTGTCACCTACACTGTGCTACATAATATAACTGTGTAGGAAATCCTGCATAAGAGTGCTGTAAGTCATTAAAGGTTGAAGAGGGCAATAGTCTACATATGTCCCGGTTCATCTGCATGTGGTCAAGACATGGCCAGAGTCTGTGCAAAAAGAGATGGACAGGTATGTGCATAACAACCTGGAATATGGGAGTATGTGCAGAAACAGTTAGTGTTAACAAACAATTCCCCCACATGTATACCAGGTAAGAGGTGTATACTGCAGGTAAAACCAGTTAATGTATATAGATGTCGACGGCCATATCACTGTCCAGACTAAGGCAATAGGATAGTGTAGTAATACTTGTAAGGTACAGATAACAGCACTGACCAGGAAAGTAATGCAAACTACAGGAATATACTAGTTGTTAATTGACATATTTGTCTCCCCCCCACCATATCTCCAACAATACAATAAATACTCACCTCAACTGGTACGTGATGACTCTACTGTTATGTTGGGACATATGTCCTATTGGTTGATAATAATTTAAATCTGTTTCTATGCATGTGCTATGTTGAAATACTCCAATATTGGTAGCATGGTGCCATCAATGTACCTGCATGCTGGTGTTTTACCACTGTGGTCCCATATATACTTGTGTTCCGTTTGCTATGCAACGGTTCCATATCTGGTGTCTGGGTTAATGGGAATATCTATGCATGCAGTTATACCTAATCCTGGAATGTGTTAACTATTACTAAAAACACAAGGCACTGCTCTGGTACAATGAAGGCGATATTTAAATATTCCTGGACTGAACTGTCCAAAAAGATCGATCGAAATCCCAGGGTAGTCTGTAAAAGCTATATTTATTGAAAAAATGCCTTAAAGGCTATAAAACACAAAAACAATAAACAGTACATAAAATAATTTTCACTGATTTAGCGCTTTCATCTCCAGTTGGAGACTTCATCAGAATCAATGTCTAATTACACAATACAACATTTATACAGCTTACAAGACAGTGTTATTGGCTGGCAGTAAATTACTTAATTAAAGCTTGTAATTCAAGCTTATAATTTAAAGGCAGTGCTCACAGAAAATACAAGGGTGAAATCAAGTTGTTCTCATTTCTTGTGGTGGCCTTACCCTAACTATTTCCTAGTATAGAGACAGAATCAATAAAAACATGTAGGAGAAAAATCTACAAAACATAAGAAACATATATTAACAATATATATTTAAAATATAAATATGTATACGTATATAAATATTGTATAAAAACCTGGGTATAAATAGTAATTTAATAATAATATAATAAATAGTGTGATACAATTAATATGTAATAAATAAATACAATATTATTAAATACTATATAAATATATGTATAGATAATTATTTCACACTATATATTGATACAATTTTATAAAATTAATGTATTGAACAATTTATTTAGATTATTTTTTAAATGAAACTAATAATACTGAAAAGATGTTGATGGAAAGGGGATACCCATTTGAATTAATTAAACCCATTAAGGAATATGTCCAGTTAGGAAGGGGTAATAAATATGTCCCCCTATTATTTAATGACAATTTTAATGATAATTTTATAGTAGATTCCAACCAGGATGGAAGGACTTACATTTTTAATAGACACAAAACTAGCAATGTAGATATAACACCATACTTAACTTTAACCTACTACAAAGGAATTGGATGGTTAAAAGATGCATAAATGAAACGTGGGAAATGTTTAAAAACATGCCAACAAAAACCAATGTATTTCAAAGTACTATAATATACAGCTATAGGAGGAGTAAAAATATTAAGAATATTATTGAGAGAAATAAGAATAATGCAGGAGGGACTTGTGTTAAACTCGGAACCTTCAGATGTGGGAGAGGTGCACAATGTGCATATATTGCTGGATGTAAGGAAGTTAGAATTCCTAGTTTGGGTGTGACCTTAAGAGCAAATAGGTACAACAGTTGCTACTCAAAAGGAGTAGTCTATTTGGCCTTTTGTGGAACATGTTGGAGTTACTACATAGGAAAAACGGAACGCCATTTTAGGACCAGAATTTATGAGCACATTAGAGACATAAACAAGCATAATGAAAACAACACATTATATAGACATGCTTTAATATGTAAAGACGCTAACTATAAATTCTGGGTATTAGAAGAAGTTAGTTACCCAGAAAGAGGAGGGATTAGGAAACACAATTGGAATTCCATGAGATGATCTGGCAATGGAGACTCGATGCATGTTGTGGTAAGGGTCTCAAGAACCATATTTCCATCACCCCTGCATTAAAACTCCTTGCAGATGACTCAAAAAGACAAAGAAATTTACATCAATTTACAACAACTTATAATAATCTATAAATTGTTCAATACATTAATTTTATAAAATTGTATCACTATATAGTGTGAAATAATTATCTATACATATATTTATATAGTATTTACTAATATTTTATTTATTTATTATATATTAATTGTATCACACTATTTATTATATTATTATTACATTACTATTTATACTAAGGTTTTTATACAATATTTATATACATATACATATTTATATTTTAAATATATATTGTTAATATATGTTTCTTATGTTTTCCAGTTTTCTCTCCTACATGTTTCTATTGATTCTGTCTTTATAGTAGGAAATAGTTAGGGTAAGGCCACCACAAGAAATGAGAACAACTTGATTTCACCCTTGTATTTTCTGTGAGCTCTGCCTTTAAATTATAAACTTGAACTACAAGCTTTAATTAAGTAATTTACTGCCAGCCAATAACACTGTCTTGTAAGCTGTATAAATGTTGTATTGTGTAATTAGATATTGATTCTGATGAAGTCTCCGACTGGAGTGAAAGCGCTAAGTCAGTGAAAATTATTTTATGTACTGTTTATTGTTTTTGTGTTGTATAGCCTTTAAGGCATTTTTTCAATAAATATAGCTTTTACAGACTACCCTGGGATTTCGATCGATCTTTTTGGACAGTTCAGTCCAGGAATATTTAAAGACAGCCTTCATTGTACTGGAGCAGTGCCTTGTGTTTTTTGTGTGGTTTCACCTTAGTGTGATTTTGTTAACTATTACTAACCCACATATGATGATACACCATAAACACCATAGCACATATGGGAATGCAGGTCCCAGATGACCCACCTGTCCCACCTCAGCTGGTCGTGGCACTGGGTACCAGCACATCTGGGCCCCAGCCCAGGGCCTTCTCATCCGTTGGTCCTGCACCACCTTCGGATGGTCTCAGGGGATGGGACTCGCCCCCTCAGGAGCAAGCGCAGAAAGGAACCTGTCACCCATTGCCAGGTCCAGGTTGTAGTGCATAGAGAGCTTGCTCAGCAGTTTGAAGATCTTTTACACCAACTTGAGGGCCACATGTCATGACTAGAGGGTCGGCCTGGCTTTCTGACTCAGACCCCAGCACAACCACCTTCAGGGCTGTGAAGGTGCAGTGGTGACTTCCAATGGGTGGGGATCTCAGTCCCACTGTTTTCACTAGGGGGCTCATGGCCTTCCAATTTCCCATCACCACTCCTCATCAAGGTGTTTACCCCCCACATGTGTCATATACCACCCCTGTATGCATCTTGTTTGTCTCATCTGTTAACCGACCCAGCCTTCCTCCCCAAATATATATCCCTCCCCAACATCCCACTCTCACCTGAAAAAAAAGGGCAATCCTTTCCCAAAAAAAAATATTGCCCCATACATAGCTGTCCATTTTGCACACATGTCCACTGGACACATGTAATCTGGTCTAATTGGCATCGCAACATATTATTGTTGTCCTCATCCCTCTCTCAGGGGTTTGAGTGTCCAGATCTAACTCCATATTCAGTGTATATGCACAGCTTTTGCTGTAGAAGAAATGGGCAGCTATGGATCTTCCCAACACCCTCCTGCACATCCATAGCTATTTTCCCCACTGTCTTTCCCTCTTTATGCCTCTTTTTCACCACTTTCCTATCAACCCTTTTTTCTTTTCTTTTAAAGAAATAAGTGTGGAGATAAGTGGGAGTAAGCACTTTTAAGCAGCTGTAAGCGGGTTTAAGCTTGTTTGTGTGGGGGTAAGCAATGCCTACACAGGTTGAGCAATTTATAAGCTAACTGATTATAAGAAACTGTAACCAGAAGTTAGCATTACTTACCTCAGTGCAAACCCGCTTACAAGTGCTTAAAAGTGCCTTAATCACTCTGTATCCAATGGCCCTTGTTCTGCCGAGCAACAAAATAAACAGCCTTTGTAATGCTCCAACGCAGGACCCTGCACACCGTAGCCAAAGTGATTTACCTCTAAGCCATGTCATATACATATAACCCTGATGTTTTCACAAACATATCATCCAGCTCAGTCATTCAACAGTACAGAAAATGTATTTCAACATGTTGGTGTGTGTGTGTGTGTGTGTGTGTGTGTGTGTGTGTGTGTGTGTGTGTGTGAGTGTGTGTGTGTGTGTGTGTGTGTGTGTGTGTGTGTGTGTGTGTGTGTGTTTGTGTGTGTGTGTGTGTGTGTCTTAATAGATATAACATATCTATATATGTAGATATATATTGAGAGAAATATATATATATATATATATATATATATATATATATATATATATATATATACAGACATATATACATACATATGCATACATCTATAGATATATATGTCTACATCTATATGTGTATATATATATATATATATATATATATATATATATATATATATATATATATATATGTATACAGCAATATATATATATATATATATATATATATATATATATATATATATATATATATATATATATAAGCTTAAATATATATCTATGTAGGTATATACAGACATACATCTGTAGATAAAAATGGGAACATGAAAACATATATGTCCACATGCACTGTTAATGGGGTTGAGTGGGCCCAAACAACATACGTCTTGTACGTATAGATACCCCGCGACAGTAAAACATGTCTGCCCTGCAGATCCTATAACCAGGACCTGACACAACATGGACACAAGATGTTAACAGTACTCCATCCCACCTGTATGACGTCAGACTGGAATCAGTAAGACATCATGCAGTACAGTCTGGCTACCATAGGGAATGTACAATGTAGAAGCAATCAACATTCCTAGGATACATATACACGGACACATATATGCAGATACCAATATATACACACACACACACACACACACACACACACACACACACACACACACACACACACACACATATATATATATATATATATATATATATATATATATATATATATATATACACACACATATATATATATATATATATATATATATATATATATAGATATAAAACTACACATACACTCACAGAGATATGTATAGGAAGATACATATGTAGAAGGTGCACACAATACAGAACAGCCGCTATGTCTACAGTTGGCACATTACCAACTGGGCACTGTATGAGCCACCCATACAAATGACAATTGTTGCCATATAACACCACACACAGGGTTGCATACATGGAAAAGCTTTAGTTGTGTACTATTACAGTTGTATATGCCATGTCATACAGCTGTTTAGACACTGACATATATATATAAACAGAGTAATGCAACTGTGAAACAGTTATATTAATACAGTAGTCTGGAAATGTTGACATATGTTGCTATCCAGGCCGAGGCCTTCAGTTAGTACAATGGTAATGACAGACTGCTCCACAGGATACTAATCAATCAACAGTAAGTAATGCAGATGTGTAGTCCCGCAGCCTCTGTCTACACTCTGTACACAATCCCTAGGGGGTAAAGACCTCAGCTGACACAATGGGATGTATCTGTTACATAACAAGGCATAACTGACACCATCCCAATATGTATGTAATTGACCATAGTACTTAGTCAATAATAATGGGATAGATGATGTGGAATGTTTTATATGTGTCTTCAGGTGTTGTTGTTGTTGTAATGATGTTCAGCTGAACAACTGCTAAGGACAATAGAGTCCATCTCTATGGGTAGTGGGCCATACCCATCAATCGTGCAGAGCAGCACTGACTGATAAGATGTAAGCCATCATAGTGTGTGTTGTGTAATGGGAAGTATGTATATTCCGTGGCAAATAGTTGATGGACGTATTGCCATAATGATGGACATTTGGGTTCCACAGCTCACCTCTTGCAGGATACTCAGGTTAACCTGTATTGTAGCATGCAGGAATGCCATAGGTGTGTAATAGGGTTACCTGCAATCTGGCCCTACATATACCCTCCTAATGTCAGGCTGTGTCCATATGTGGCACCTGTCTGTGTTGTAGCAAGGCAGAACAGTGCAGCTGTGCAGGAAGGTGTTGTGAGATTATGGACCTGATGTCTGAATGTATCCCACATATAGGTATGCATATGTGTACACACACACACACACATATATATATATATATATATATATATATATATATATATATATATGTATACATATATATATATATATATATATATATATATATATATATATATATATATATATATATATATATATATATATATATATATATATATATATATATATATACATATACAGATACCCATATGTAGACATATATATGAACACATATATACACCATTATATATATCTACACATATAGATATATACCTATATGCACATGTCTACATATATACAAACAAACACACAAACATACATGTATGTAAATACATGTCCCCTGTATTACTACCACAGTGCTGCATGCTATGTGCGAGGTAACAGCACACTTAGCAATACACATAGATATCTACAGCTGTCAGTGTGTGCAACATGGATGGGTATGTCGCATGTGAAACCCTTGTTAGGACCACATTGCCCTTGTATGTGAAGTATGGAATGGGAATATGGTGAAGTATGGCAGGTATCATTCTGGAGGTGGTCAGGGTTGGTAGATATAGAGGACAAACCGAAAACTGCTGGCATGCAACAAACTATTAAAATGCAACACAGGAACGGCAAGCAGAGTTGAGTCTGAAACTCTTTTTTAATGAAACCTGTCAAAATGAAGTGCTTTTCATTTGCTTACAAAGCAAACTTCATCAGATTACTAACAAATCATGCAGAATGCATTTTAAATAATGACAGGTGGTACATTTTACCAATCAAAGCAAACCACTCCAAATACATTTACTTAAAGAAACACTCCCTCATTAAAAACAACTACTAGTTTCTGAAGGTGAGACATACTTACAGTAAGTAGCAAACTAATAATATTTTAAAAACTTTTAAATAATTCTAAAATCTCACTTTACTACGTACCGTTTGACTTAAATATTTTTCCATTTTAAACTCATCACTTCCATATAACAAATTATAGTATAATAATACATCAACTAAACATTAGAAGTACTCACTAAAATAGAAGATACTCCTGATAGCTGCTATTACACTAAATACTATATATACTAAAAAATATATTTTACAAGCAATTTCATCTCTGCAGGCTTTTCAATTTCAAAATGCAGCTGATGGAACAAGCTTTGTTTATTCCAGGGAAATTATAGGCATTCAAGTTGATTTGCCAAAAAAATTCTAATTCCTCTAAAAGTAAAGGTGACGGTCCTCCCCTAATGTCTAAAGCTACCTGGTCTATAATCATGTATTTAAACTTATGGTCTTTGTAAATCTGGATGTGTTTTGCTAGTGCATTATCAGTTTTTCCTTTGGATGTCGCATACTGATGTTCATAGACTCTGTCACGGAGTCTACGCTCCGTTTTGCCAATATAAAATGCGGGGCAACATTGGCACCTAGCTAAATACACCACATACCTAGAGTTACAATTAAACCTCTGTTTTAGTTTAAACTGTATATTATTAATACAAAACCTATTGGTAACATCTATATATTTACAAAAATTACAGGATTTGCATTTACCCATACCTGTCATTTTTGGAATATTTCTATGTTGCTGTTCCAACAAATTCTTTAAATTTTTGCACCCTTCTAAATATCACTTTGGGACATTCTCCCAAATTACCAAATAATATTGGATTCATTCTAAATAATTCACAGTTCTTCTGAATAATCTTCAAGATAACTTGACTATCCACTGTAAATGTAGTGGTAAAACACAAGTGAAAATCTGTTTTACCTACAGTGTTCTGACTGCTGAGGCTACCAGTAACTTCTTGGTTGCTTGAATTAACAATTACACCTTGGATGTTCTCTACTTGCTTAACACTTAAAATAGGATAATAAACCTTGTTAAATCTCTTAAATTTGACTTCTTCTATTAAAGAGTCTAAAAAGTTTCAGGATAATCACAGCTCAAAAACATATTTTTTAAGAAATAGCATTCATCTACAAATTCATTATCTTGGGTCACTATACGTGCAGCCCTCACCAATTGGCCTTTAACTACTGACCGCTTCTGATGGTGAGGGTGGCAACTTGAAAAATGCAGGAAGGCATTAGAGTAAGTGCTCTTCCTGTAGATCTTAGCTTCAAAGCATTTTTGTACTCTATGTTTTGTGAACCAAATGTCTAGGTATGCTATCTCCTCAGTGTTAAACGTTGATGTAAATTGCAGAAACTGGGTTGACTGATTGAAATAGTCTATTAATTTATTACTGACATCAAGATCACCTTTTAATAGAATAAAGATGTTGTCCAGGTAACGTGCATAGTATACTAGGGAATTATTCACATTTTCATTCTTAAACACAAATTCTGTCTCCCAGTATGCCATAACTAAATTTGCTATACTGGCTCCACAACATAGCTACCACTACTTTTTGCAAATAAAAATCATTACCGGACATAAAATAGTTATTAGATAAAATTATATCAAGTAATTCTATAACCAAGGCAATTTCTGCCTTTGATGCACCATTTTTCTTTAACATAGAACCAATCCACTCAATCCCTAACATGTGTGGAATACAAGTATAAAGGTCTTTAACATCGACTGTAAGGAAATTACAATCCTCATTGTACTGTAAGCTATTATCCCTGGGGGCACACACAGACATGTTCCTGACCCTGAGGTCAGGTCCAGGGTCTGTTCCATAATGGGCTCCACTGACACATGGGAGATGTGCTACATCACCTTGAGGCACCCAATACACATTCACAAGACCCACATGCTCCTCCTGCTCAGCCTCCAGGCCAGGCACCTTCAGTACATGGATTGCTGCTGTGAATAGCAGTAGGTGGGAGGCTTTTTCCCATTGTGTCCTTATTGCGCCCATGGAGCATCCACATCACAGACCACACACACCATCCAGGGTGTTTACCCACCACATGTGTCACATATCACCCCTGTAGGCTGTCCTCTATATGTATTAAAATGCAACACAGGAATGGCAAGCAGAGTTGAGTCTGAAACTCTATTTTAATAAAAACTGTCAAAATTAAGTGCTTTTTGTTTGTTTACAAAGCAAACTTCATCAGATTCTTAACAAATCATGCAGAATGCATTTTAAATAATGACAGGACGTTTGTAGCATCAGCCTAGTTTGTTTGTCTGCCATTGGTTTTTGCAGTTTTCTCTTTTTTGACAGTACAACCTCAGCAGTGGGAAGGTATTTTTTACTCTTCACATCCCCTGAGTTGGTTCCACCTGAAGGTATTGCTGGACCAGTACATGAGGAGGCCCCAGGGTGAGTCACACATGTGATGTAGCCTGGTAACATGGGCAGATGAGTTTGTAGCGGGGGTCCTGATGGCCAGTAGTACATATACATGCCATTGTGTCACTGTTATAGAACATATGTTGGTAGTAATAGTCTACACAATCCTGGAATATGTCCAACAGCATGCATAGATGACCCCAATAACACAGAATGTCAGATGTGCAGCAAACACATAGTAAGCATACCACAGGCATATATGGAACCACTGTTTCCCTGACAATGGCATGCAGGTGTATAGTCTGTAACAGGCAAGCAATGATAGTGTCCACACAGGGAACATGGCTACAAACACATTGCACAAAGCATGGTACAGTATAATATCTGCCCCAATGGTAGGTATGCTGTAGCCATACCTGTTGAGTTGCGTACACAGTTTGTTGTCACTTATATGGTGGGAGGGTGACAGTGATGTGTATTTAGAACTGTGGTAACCTTGCTGCATGACTTGCTCACACCTGTGTCTATCTTTATGTCTTTCAGGCATGATGTCCCATGGAAGGCTGCCAGTGTACACAGCAGCTGAAAATGAAGTTCTGCTGAACGACCTCATACAGCACTATGCAATCTTGTTTGGCCGGGCTGCCCATCATCAGCAGGAACGGACCGCCCTGTGGAACGACCTAGTCCACAGTGTCAATGATGTCGGACTGCACAACTTCAGTTATGAGTAGGTCCAGCATCATTGTTCTGATCTGCTTCACAATGCCCATTGGTGTGCTGCTGCAATCAGGAGGGGCCATGCCATCCATCCCCCCTAACATGTGAGGAGGCGCTCGTAGCCAGCCTCGTGCCACCTGCCTGTCTGCACAGCCACCAACCGACGGACAATTTTGGGGAGGTGGGTGCTACCCACACACCAGCAAAGGAGCGTGCAGGGAAGGTCACAGGGCACATCTGTAGACCACTGTTGCATATACATCTGCATCAGTGCAGGTAGATCATGTGTATCTGACATGTCATAGATATACTTTGCTGCTGCATAGTAGTGATAAACAGATGTGCACATGTGGTAGTATTGTGGACATGTACTGTTGATGTATTGTAATGCTGCACCCAACCTCTAGCAATGCTACAGGTGTGGCCACTAACTTTGCATCTCTCACCCTCTTATGTAGGTGCCTCCTGGATACCACCAAGGCAGCAGCCTGTAGCTGGTGAGTATGGTTTATGTAGATGCTTGCCAATACATCGGGCATGTAATGGTGATGGTATATTCCATGCACACATCAAACACACCTACCCAGAATGCATGCTGTACATGTGCATGCATTGTTGCTGTTAAATGCACAGCATCACAGCGGTGACCATGATGGGGTATTGGAAGGGTATGTCAGACACCTGCATGATAACTAACATCCTGTCATTGTAGAATGTGTCCACAGGGCGTAACATAATGGTGGGAGACATGGCCTACAGTAAGGACATGTTTGGAACAACACCCATATACAGTGCAACACCAGTGTATATACCTGTAGGACAATGGCAACTGCTGCAGAGTTACACTATGGCATAAGGCCTTACTGTGGCCCACATTATCAGCTGGGACTAGGCTGTAACATGCGGTGTTCAGTGTATGGGACACTGCAAATTGACACACATGTGTAGGCCTTACTTGTCATGCATCTGCAAAAAGGCTGAAGGGGGTGTCAGCATGACACACCAGTGCACTGCAGCAGGGAACCTAAGGATGCTAAAAACGTCTGTATATGTACATAGTCAGGTTCAGGAACTGTGGCAGATGTAACCCTACCCCCACAGCAATATTGACGGCAGTGAGTGAACATCAAGGGATGTGCACATGAGTAGACCTTGCAATCATGCAGATTAGGGGGACCTTTGTAGGACAGACTGAACATACACTGGCAAATGCAAATGGCCCATGCTAGTATACTCCTGCCCGGAGTAGTGACTGCTGTAGTACACATAACAAGAGGTGCGACAAACCGTCATGATAAGGGTGTGCAAACATATGCCCACACTGAGTGTATGCATCGTGGTCAGCATCCGCACAACAAACACATTCCATAGACACTGCATGTGAAAGTACAGGACATGTGTCACATATCGGGCTCATGTATTGCTAAGATATGCGGTGATGTGGTCCCATTGCAAAGCAAGGATGGGTGCGTCATATCAATAAGGGTGTGTACACCCCCCCTAGCCATGGTATGCTCTGATGGTTGTCAGTGTAAGAGTATTGGATTGGTCATACATGGTCCGCTGATGTTGAAAGCTGTAAATCAGACATCAGGCATTCACAAATGACATCTGTCCACATATCATTCCAAGTATGTGTTGCTGAAAAACATAGGGGCTGTGAGCATTAAAGGTGACATAACTGACACAGTAGTACACATTCATCAATGGATTGTACACCTGTGAGGTGTGGTGCACAGTACATGGCAGGGTGCAGAACAGGTGCACAGCAATACTGTGTACATGGGTGCAGTGATATCCAGGGGAAGGGGCATAACCTAGTGACACAGCACATGCATTGCACACATGTATACTGTTGCTAGCATGGATTGACTATAGCTGCACTGCATGCTGTTGTCTACCATATGTTATGCATGTTGGCAGACGGGTAATAGGAGAACTGTGTGTACTATCATTGTGCAGTCTCACCTGTGTGTGTGTGTGTGTGTGTGTGTGTGTGTGTGTGTGTGTGTGTGTGTGTGTGTGTGTGTGTGTGTGTGTGCATGTGCATCCTGCTGGGCAGTTAGTCTGTATGGTCACTCTGGTGAAGTGGAGGGAGGTTGATGCATGTAGGATGTGTGTGTGTGCATGTGTGTGTTTGTGCTGGTGGCCATGTATGCACATGTGTGATTGTGGGATTTTCATACAGCAGTACCTCCCTTTTGGATCATGCAGTACATGGACATGGACTGCCACATTACACACCAGGAATACTTGTCATGTATGTAATCACAGGACAGTTGATAGTATAATAAGGTCAGTAGCATGTAACAGGCTTTGAGAGGGAAGGCAGACACCAGGTATACCCTTAATATCGCATTCAGCAGAGAGGTAACCTAGAACCCATGTATGCAACACTACAGATGCATTGGAGAAGTACTAGTCAACACCAGGGAGTGTATCCATATATTACAGTTGTCACAGGATAGGCTGAATGAACAGCATATCTAGCATGCACTTAGCAATACATACATATCACACACCAGTGCATGATATTATGGAGTGGACATAGCTGCCCACACATATAGGGGCCATGCTCATGATGTCTGGACATACACAGGGTAAACACTGAATAACAGCAGTGAGGCCATCTAAAACCGCTACACACAGGTCATGCAGGTAATGTAGTAACAGGTCTTGTGTTGTGATCACTTGTCTTGGCATTTAAAGGACTGATATGTTAATGAGTGGTATCAATGTGTGTATGTTACCAAGTGCATTGCCAGATGGGGAACACATGAAAATATACGTGGGACTGTCTGTAAGGTCACGAGCAGGTAGGTATTGCGTGTGTGTGTGTGTGTGTGTGTGTGTGTGTGTGTGTGTGTGTGTGTGTGTGTGTGTGTGTGTGTGTGTGTGTGTGTGTGTGTGTGTGTGTGTGTGTGCACTGTTATGCAATGCTGTACAGGTTGTGGGTCCCTCCTGCATGCAATCTGATATTGGTGTCCATACAGGCACTGAAGATGATGATAGTACTGTTGAGGGACAGGTGGAGTTGTCAGGGGCCAAAACAGTGCCATCATTTGACATCCCCCTTTTAGCCACCCAAACCCTGCACACAGTTTCAGTGCCTATACATACCCCATCACCAGTGGCCATAGCAGTCCCTCCAGTATGGCCACTGGTGATGGGGTATGTATAGGCACTGAAACTGTGTGCAGGGTTGGGGTGGCCATAGCAGTCTCTCCGCTATGTCCACCATAACCTGTACACAGTTCCAGTGACTATACATACCCCATCACCAGTGGCCATAGCGGATGGACTGCTGGCATTCAATGGCTGTGCACAGGAAAGTGTGGTAACCATGACTACTGTGTCTGGTCACAGCAGGCATAGCCGGATGTCCATCAGGGCACCACATAGGCAGATTTCCAGGGTGCTCATGGTAGGGCCATTGGACATCATGCCCCTGGCAGAGGCAACATAGCTGGTACCAGCAGGTGCATATTTTAGGCTGTCATTGTAAGTGCAGACACATATGGAACATTACACCAGACAGAGCCTGAGGCTGCAGAGGGCTTCTCTCACATCTGCAAGTGACAACTTCCGTGAACTGTCTGGTGCTATCCATGTGTATACCGAGCTCATGGATAGATGGTCTGGTGAGATGATGGCCCTCATCGACCGTGGTTTGTTCATGCTTGAATGTGTGGTGGGGGTGCATCAATGGACGTGTGGACATAGGCCAGCAACACCAACAGCTGGCAGTCAACATGGATGTGATAGGACACCAAGGGGCTCCCGTAGTGGAAGTACCAGCCCCTGCACTCCAGGGAGGGGCTGTCCACAACACACCACAGCAGGCCACATGCACGTGGTCCTGGCCAGTCCCAGGAGGGACCTGGTACCAGCAGACATTTGTCATCATCAGGTGAGAGTAGCACAACGAGGCCTGTACCTGATAGGCACAGTCCACGTGTCCATGGCTGGAGACAGTGAACTGCACACCTTGATGGATATGGTCTGCAACTGTTCATAAACACCTATGTAGGGCAGCCACATGGCAGAACTGTGTGCATGCATACCCACACACTATACAAACACATGTATGACAACCCTATACCTACACACACCACATCACCATGACCAGTTCACCTCAGTACACCCTTCACCCACACACATGGTGTCAAATGTATGTCCCACCCTTGGCCTCTGGCAAACCAACAACACACCCTGTGCATATGATGATACCTGTGCCACATCCCTGACATCCATGCCATCAATGCAGGGACAGGCAAATATGGTCCTGATGTACATGGTGACTGTACTACAGTGTACCACAGTACTGCAGTGTAACATGTTGTAAGGAGTAAAGTGTAATGCATATAGATTAGGTAGTGTAGTAATCCAGCAATGATGCATTATAGCTGTTAGTAACACTGGTTGATTGTGGTCTCTATAATGTTATCCATTTGAGTTGTAGGTGTACATGTGCCAGCACGAGGATGGTCTGCAGTCATATTCCACAATGGGGTATGGCACTGTGATGACACCATGTCTGTGATATATCTGGGGTACAGTTGAACACATGTCACAGGTTAGTATAGCAGTTATTGCCTGTGCCACATGGACAGGTGACCCACTGGGGAGTGCATAATCTGCACCCTGATGTAGACCCATCCACATACACACACACTGTTACTTGGCAACACTGGGACTAGAACCCTACCTAGGCATGTAGTGATAATGAAGTATTGCATTGCACACACCACACAGCAATAAGGGTGAGGTGTGTCCCAGGTTACATGTTACATGCAGAACATCCCAAGACATGTACATTATGCTAATGGGGGTGTAATGGGTGTATATGGACAGTACATAGTGTGACATGCATTCATATACACATTAACAGGCAAATAACATGCAGTCACACATCCGAGAGACCAGGGCCTATCGCTGCTATCTAACTTGACCATGTGTCCAATGTGTTACAGGTAGACTGCACACAACACAAGCATAACTGGCCTGGAATGTGGTATCAGTTACCTGTATGGTTGATAGTGACAGTGGTAACCATAACATGGTACATGGGACATATACTGGGTGTACCTTGGTGTAATGACAGTGTACACAGCACCCACATCCCCCAGTGGATATTTTACACCCTGAAAATCATGATAACACTCTGATATAGACACCATCACACATTGGCCACAACTGTGATAAAACCCATTGTAGAGCCCAACAGTGGTACTACAGGGATATGCATGTAATACACATACCACACACATACAAGGGTGTTGCATTGTCATGCCTCACTGATGGGCAGCAGCACTATCTGCACTACCGTGTGGCAATGGGTATTTTAATAGGAGTATGTGACCTCAGAATGCTGTACCCTACAGATACATGGACATGCACACATATACACACACTTGCCA
>NC_056732.1:883817805-883907805 GCF_019279795.1 Protopterus annectens
ATTTTACATTTGTTTACCGGGCTGGTCTGACTGGATGTATTTTCATTTTCAGCAGAGGCCCGGGGAGAAACGCTCCACATAGAGACAAACACAGTTACATTATATTATATATATGTATATATAGATATATGTATACATAGCTATATATTTATGCACAGCCTATGTGTACAGATATGCCTATTTATGTAGATATATATGTAGATATTTATAACTATATGTGCATACATATCTATTCTGATATACCTATTACTGTCAATATATATGTAGATATCCATAAGTATATGTGCATATGTATCTTTATCTGTATATGTATCGACATATATTGCTGTGTATATGCATATATCTGAGTGTTTATATGTACACACATATATATATACATATATATATATATATATATATATATATATATATATATATATATATATATATAATGTATGTACATAAACATATCCATCTATGTATGTTGATATGTATGTGTGTATATATCTATATAGATATATGGATAATTATATATACATATGTGTCTGCCATATGTCTTGAACATGGAATGGAACCCTATCTCAGCCCCAATATTCCCAACCTCTTAGTGCAAGGGGATGTCAGGTATGTAATGCAGTATATATGTAGACTATTGCTACTGTGATAGGTGTTGTCTTCACAGACATGTTGTGTGTGGGAGGTCACATCTGCTTTAAACATGTGCGCCATTGGCTACTGACAGACATCCTAAGGACATCATAGTACAGTACCACTGCTAGCACAGTAATGATCCTGTGGTCTACAGCAGAGATATGGCCAATAAATTTGGCCAGTCTGACACACTCTGGTCAGTCCATAGGTATACACAGAACCTCTTAGTGCAAGACATGTAGACCAAGCCTGACAATGTGGATGTTAACAGTCATGTAGATGGGTATAACATATAAATACTTGTATACATTGTCCCCCATAGGTTATGCATTCACACACCCCTGTCTGTCCTGACACATAATAACCACTGGTACAAAGGTGCCATGACCACATACTACCCACTAGTTAGTGGCATACATCTGTACAACATCCCACTACTTTATCTGACATACATGACTGTTATAGTGGCCTGGCAGCAGTACAGCTGGAAAGTATCTGGACATAACATCCCACTGGGTAAGTACACTAAGCTGCTGGGCATGTACAAAGCACTCTGCAGGCTACAGGCAGACTGCCACAACACTGTCCTACATTTCTTATGGGGGAATACACATGCACTTGCATATATAGCAGGTTTTACAGGCATGTCACAGCACAGAGTAACAGACACTTGTGTGAAAGTGCATAAACACAACCAATGTGAACACAGCCACAGCCACATATGGTAGCTAGCGTAATATTACAGTATATGGATTATCTGATCAACACCATCCTCATATGTGCCACTCACACACTAACCCTACATATACTGAGCCGCTACACAGTGTGGTCTGCTGCCTGTCTGTTGTATAGGGCATGTGTTTGTTTGGCCCTACAGACATGTAAGTCGATAGGGTAACATACAGTGGAGCAGCATGTAACATCAGATAGAACAGGACCAAGAACAATGCCATCTACCACAGTCTATACACAGGCGAATGTACATATTTACAATACACACACTGTTGACAATCACCATAAATACACAATCCTCAGTATTGTACACACAACCACAGTATGCCCAGGTTATGTCCTCAAAGAGAACCCCTACTCTACATAGCATGTGTTGCAGTCTGATATCCCACAGGCTTGTTATCAGATATGTCAATACATTATGGTGTACAGGACATATGCACCTCTTACTGCATGACATATGTACAAAGTTTGACAGAGTTGTGGCTGGAGGCACAAACACAGGACCAATATTGACATGTTGCTGTGATAACCTCATACATTTACTGTTGTAATAAGGTTTGTTGCAACATATGTCCTATGAGGAATATGAGGTCAGTAACTGTCATAACTGTCACCGTGTACTGTCTGCAATCCTCACACTATGCTTCTGCAGTTCACAGATAAGTGCTCTGTGGGTAACACAAGAAACAAAAGGCACCACACACTGCTCATTCTGCAGGTGACCCTACAGATTGGGGTTTCCTCAGAAACATAGCACTGTCTTGACTGGTATTAAAACATGCAGAACAGCCATATCCACACCCACCCTGTTAAACCAACATTACTCCAAATGCAAAATAGCAACACATACATTCTGTAGTCAGGTCAGGCACATCCCCCTCCTGTATGTTGGCCTGCTTCCACAGTGTATGTTGTTAGAGGTAAATCCCCAATCCATATGTGATGCTGTTTGCCATACAACAGATCTAGGTCCTTATTATATAAGCAGAATACAAGGTGCTACTCAACTTATATCATATTGTACTGCACCCGAAATATCCAAACTTAAAAATAAAAAATACTATAAAAAATAATAATTATGTATATAAAATCATTAATATAACCTAATGACAATAATAAATAATGTCAATTTTCCTATATAACCCTTAAAAACCTTCCTACTGTTAATAAGTACCCAATGTTAAAAATTCAGCTTAGTAGTTTGTGTAGTTACATAATGTGGTTTTAAAAAAAGTTTTAATTGAATAAGTTTCATGGTTGTTAAATAATTAGTACATCTATCAAGTACTTAACTGTGTATATATATAACAACTGGTGATTGGTTGAATTTGTTTGAGTTTGGTCTGAGGAAGCTGGCGCATTTGGCCGGTGAAAGCGCTTACCATTTACTTGTGAATAAAGGAGTTTAGTTGTGGGAGTCTTCTCGCCTTTTTCGTTTTTTTTGTTTTTTGCATTTTCCATGCCAATGAACTTATTGGCATGCTTTCTACATGATATCCACCGTTTCTTTGGAGCTGTCATGGCTCTGTTTTGTAGTTTGTAGAAATGTACTCTGTTACTGGCAGAGTACATTTCTGCAGATTACACCAGTACTGCACATCTGGTTTACAGCTTGCTGGATCACAAATTCACCTCATTTGCATGGATTTCTCCTGCAAATGGGATAATTTGCATACAGGGTCTGAGTCCGTGCAGGACTAGTGCAGGAGTGCTTGTGCACTTCCCTACAGGTTATTCTTGGATCGCACGGCAGACATATTGCCTGCTGGAGCTCCTGTACTAGTCCTGCATGCCGTGCAGGGCTTGCTGAATCTGGAGGCAATACTTCTTTGTTTAAACATATCTGCAAATTTCCTGTGTATGTTTTTTTTATTACTTTTTGTTGTTGAAATGGTTGCTAAGGATCTTAGGGGAGTCCATGGCCTGATTTTCTTGAGTTTAAGGAACTTGTTTTCCAGGTCAAGCTTAATGCACACATTTCACCTGGTTTGAATGACTGCCTATCAGTAGCGAGTGTTTTAAGGCTCTGTTCATATAATCTTTAAAACAGTTCAATACATTTTTTAGAGAGTGAATATTTATTTAATAGTGCTTTTAGTCTGATTTAATATATACAGGCCAGGATTCATTAAAGCTTACACAGAGCTAATCCCCATGCAAGAATAGAGGCATGGCTCAAACATGGAGCTTGGAGCCTGTGCGATCCAGTAAACAAGGATGGGGCATGCATGAGCCTCCCAGCACTATTCCAACACAGACACCATGGAATAATGCACATCACCTCATTTACTGGTGAAAACCATGCAAATGAGGTGAATTTCTGATCCATCAAGCAGACAGGCATCCGTGTTGGAGATGTGTCCGCAGCAGAAATAGATTTGGTTACTAACCATGTACATTTCTGCAAAAATCAAAATGGGGCCATGACAGCTCAAAGTAAAGCATGTATTATGTTTATTAGGTATGTCAATGGCCAAAACCATGGCCATTGGCATGCAAAAGTGTTTTAAAATTGCAAAAATCAAACTTATTTTTATTTTGGCTGATTTCAGCCATTTAAGTGGAGCACAGTGGCGCACAAATGCGATCGTGCAGAAAATAAAAAAAAAAGTAAAAAGTCAATTAAATGTGAAAGATGAATTTTGTCATTATAAAGGGCAGCATGCAGACTCATAACAATAACAGGTAACAGTGGTAGCTAAGGACATAGGTTCTGGTGTAGTGGTGTAACTAAGGCTAAGACAGTTGGGTATGTAAATGAGCTAAATTTACTGAATAGCAAAATAGCAAAAAGGGAGAATGTGTCTGCAGGTACCTAATCATGTATCAGCTATAATGTGGTGGTGTAAGCAGAAGAAGTAGCTGACATGCGAAGGGGGTGTGTCATGCTTGGTGTAAGCACATTGGAGATCTGCGGCTCCTATTTGTGCTCAGCTAAGCACAGCTAAGCAAGGGGGTGTGGCTGAGGATGCTTAGCTGTGCTTAACTGCTTCAAGGAATAACTGTGTCCGGGGAGGGCCTTTTCTGCTCAGCAATGTTTACATTAGCTCTGCGGGTTTGTGCAGTGAGCCACAGGGGTTAAACACAGTGGAAATAGAGAAAATAAAAGGAAATAGAATAAAGGAAATGAACTACAAATCACTAATAGAGACTCTGCCACTCACAGTGGTTCATTCAAACCCCTCAGTAATTTAGCTGACAGGTGGAATGTATCATAGTCAGCCAATCATACAGGCAGCATCTGCAGCACACTAGTATAAAGTATGCAAACACCTTTCAGTCTGGTTTTTCCACACAAACTCTGCACCATTGGAGTACATACTTTTGAATTTTAACTGACAAAATGATAGGTACTGCTGCTGCTTTTCTATATCTGCATGTGCTACAGACTGAGTGCAGTGATGAGGATAATGCTGACAACTGGCCCAGACCAAGGAGGAGAAGAGTATTCAGACCCAGGGTAACATTTCAGGGGTTACATGATCTGGGTATACTAGAGCACTACAGGTTGGACAGAGACATACTTCAGCAACTCATCAAGCTCTGCTGGCCTCACCTAAGACACAGAGCCAACAGAAGGGAACCCATCCTACTTAAAACCAAAGTATGTGTAGCCTTAAGAATACTAGCTACAAGTACTTTCCAAAGATCTACTAGAGACATCATGGGGGTCTCACAAGCACCTGCATCCATGGT
This sequence comes from Protopterus annectens, assembly GCF_019279795.1. NCBI lineage: Eukaryota > Metazoa > Chordata > Ceratodontiformes > Protopteridae > Protopterus > Protopterus annectens. The sequence continues at coordinate 883,822,867 of NC_056732.1, forward strand.
AGTCCATTTCCTGGATGCCATGCAACTACATGCCGGTGAGCACATTTATTTCCCCAGCACCCCTGAGGAGATGACCAGCAATATGCATCTCTTCTACCATGTATCAGACTACCCAGAGGTACTGGGTGCCATAGACTGCACTCACGTCCACATCAAAGCACTACCCAGTGAAGCCAATACAGTGTACATCAACTGCAAGAGCTATCACTGCAACAACCACCAGGTTGTGTGCAATTCCCAGGGCATTATCATGAATGTGTGTGCTGGCAGCCCTGGCAGCTATCACAACTCCCACATCTGGCATGGCTCACAGCTGTGCCAGGCATTTGCCAGGGGAGACATCCCATATGGCCATCTCATAGGAGATGCTGGCTACCCACTGGAACCATGGATGATGACACCCATCGAAAATGCACATACCCACTGAAGAACCCCATAATGAGGCACATGCACAAACTAGGAACATTATAGAGCTTGTGTCTAAGATGCTCAAGTGACGGTTCTGCTGCCTTGAAATATCTGGTGGAGCCTTGCAGTACTCTCCAAGCCACATGTGCACACATGTTGATAGTATGTGCCATACTACACAATATAATCCTGTGGAAACAGCTGTGGCAGGAACAGCACAGGGAAGGGGCACACAGCCCCCTACAATTGCCAAGACATCCACAGACATAGGGGAACTTAGAGGAGGAACCCCCTGAGCTGGTCCCTGTAGACAGACATAGGTGTTCCCAGTATGCCCTGGCCTTGACAAAGAGGCAATGCATAGCACATACACTGACACTCTAGGGACTCAGGGACTGACACCTCTCTCTGACTCCCACACACAGTAAAATGGATGCCACACACATCACACTACTTGTACCTTACCATGTATAGACCGTGTACTGCATGCATTTGACAGATTCAGCCCTCAGGCACCATCCTCACAACTGCCGCAGACACAAGGTAAGTTACTGTTCTTAACAATAGATGAATGTAGTAGTATGTTTTGGTAGCATATCTCAGGTATTGCTGCATGTATGCAAGGGAATGGCGTGATAGCAGCAGATAACTGACAGCTATTTGGGACAACAGGAAATATCTGCCTAATACTGGCTTCTGCAGAGTATGCAGTAGTCCTCTAGCTGACAAAACTCACTGCAGTTTATGTAGGGGACAAATAAACTGGGAGTTCATAGGTCACTTGCGTGGATGTCAATGTTAGGGTCCCATACCCTCCCAGCAAGTCAGCCATAGAGATCAAGTAAGATATGTCTGGCAAAGGCCCACAAATAGAAACAATGATGAAATAGTCTTTTTACATACACAATGATATCACAGCAGGGCTTGCAATTGCTTGAAGTCTTTGAAGGGTAGGAATTCTGAAACCCAAATGTCTGCCATTACATCCTAACCGTCAGTCTTTAGTGATATGCCAGTATTCTCCAAGACAGGCACAACACTATGCTAAATGTAGTCAAAAAGTAAAACCAACATGTTTGCACATTTGACAGGTATGCCCCCAAGCAACACACCCATATCCCCATAGAAATGCAGTAACATGTATGTTTGTAGGGTAATAGCAGCAGAGCACACATTTCCAGGGCTGTCCCAGTCAACTTGATAACTTGTTGCATGTCCACAATATGCAGGAGTTGATGAACTATCTATATGTGTGGTTAATGCTGTCAGGAAGTGGGCAGCACTTACACTTGGCTGTAGTTGCTTAGTGGCCTAGGTACAGTATTGTGGTTGACAAGGTCCATGTTCCAAGACATTCTGTGCCAACTATTTTGCACATCAGCTACACCTACAGTAGGACCTGTACACACTGTCCAGAGGGCAATATCCATTACTGCAGGAAAGATGGACAAGTCAGGGACAGGGGGGCACTCATATTGACAGTACACAGCTCAGAGTAACCTACACAGTGCCTAGCATACCTCTCAATTGTACATATTTTTTGCAGAATGTCCAGAGTTTTGCATCATATGTTTGCTGTTTGCCATGAAATTGTGGTTTACTGGCACATCACTGGCAATTCATGAAAGACTAAAGTCAGAAAAAAATGAACAGATTTTAGCTTCAGATTTCATACCCTTTAGAAAAATGCATGCTAATGCAAAACCTGGTATTGTAGCAGCTATCTACATGTGTAAGGGCAATATTAAACGGGTCTATATTATGTCAGTGAAACGGCATTACAGTGAATGCTGTTTCACCAACACAGCAATGTCATGGCTCAGGCCAAGTGATTTGTTTCCCTTGGAAAGAAATCTCTGACCTGAGCTTTCGCTCTTTTCCAATTTCGGTCTATATGTGTCGGCGAAACGGCATTCTCTGTAATGTCATTTCACTGGCATAATATAGATCCATATTCAACACCTGTCCCTATTTTTGGCCCTTTGTCACCCAATTATTTATTGCTTCCACCATACTTCTGGCTCTAAGAGGTTGAGAGATACAGTGCCTAGTAGGACAGCAGGTACCTGAAAATTAGTGTACTGTCAGGTTATAAATGACTGCCACCTGACTGTGTCAGCACTGACAACAAGTCACTGACCACCATCCATACCCCTAGAATGACAGGCTGTCACAGAAGGACCACAGGAATGCCACTTATATCTGTTAAACCTGTCCTAACATTGCATTTGCCTGCCAAACTGTTTGCAAAACAAGACAGGTTAATGTGAAAACATCAATGGCAGACAGTGGAGATGCAGATATCATACCCATAAGAAAAAGCAAGAAAATACCAAACCGGTCCCCCAGCTGTGTATCTTTGGCAAAGCATTATTAGCACCCTGTGCCCATTTGTGGGCCTGTGTCTGACTGTCATATATGTGCCTATCTAGATGTCAGTCTGTGACAGGTTAACAACTAGGACCAACATGTAGCCTCATAATAACATAGCAACACAAACCGTCTTGAGGTCCACAACAGATGTAGTATGCAATGATGGACAACCTGCTAAATAGGTACACTCAGAGGTGTGAAGCCCATAATCCTGTGTGGCTTGTTACGGTGTCTACCCTGCTCAGACCAGAAATACAAATACATAACAGCAGCCACTGTGTGCAATGCCTGTGACCGGACTACAGAAGGACAAAGAGACACTCATAAGGGGAAGGGGAACCACTGGCCAGACAAATGGAAAATGTGCACACCATAACAAATTGTGAAGTAACATAGGTACCCTGTAGGGTATGGAGTCAGTAAACATCACCTACAGCTACACAACACACACCCAAGTAAGTGCAGGTCCATAAAAAAACAAAAACACAAACAAAGGACACCTCATAGGCAAAAACGCATGGGAACTCCACAAACCTACACACCACAGAACATGCATTGTCCACACACCAGTGTCTCACAACCACTAAGGCCTTACCATAAACCCAACATATTACTCATAGGATACACCATCATGGGATGCACAGATGTGTCTCTCTCCAGGCTGGATAAGGAGAAAATCATGCTCACTTGTCTGTTAGGTGCCAGAATCTGACATATCACACATGCACCCAGGTCACTGCACAACAGGTACTGTTATGATTTGGGCCTAGTCCATGGCAGTATAAATGATGTCAGATGTACCTCCCTGGACTATAGGAAGACAGACATGATTCAGCGTGCTGAATATGTGTCCCATGCAGGTATGTCCCTAGTCTTAAGCAGCATTCTACCATCACCTGGAATGATGGCTCAATACAAATAGAATATGATTGTCAGTAACAATTGGATAACTTACTGGTGTCATCCCAGGGGGATCCATTGTCTGGCAGCCTGGGAACATATGCCTGACAGACCATGCTGCTTTGCAAGAGATAGCCTGCATCTGTCTCAATTCGCATTCAGCCCTCTGGCAAAGGCCCTTGCCTCCCCATGGTGCCTTTTTAGGGTAAGTCATAGGATGAATCTTACCAACATATAACACTCATCAAAATGCATGGGATGAAGCCTACCAACATATAACACTCAACAAAATGCAAAGTAAAGGCCATGCTGCTAAATGCTAGGAGTCTAAACAGGAAAATGTAATCAGTGCAAGCATTTGTAACCCTGGCAGATGGTGACATTTGTGCAGTCACAGAAACCTGGCCCAGAGCTGTGAGGAGCAACCCATCCTTACCTGATCACTCATCCTATCAGACAGCCAGACCCCAAACTGTGGGCAGCAAAGCCAAAGGAGGTGGAGTATAAAGATATATTAGACAGACACACAGCTCCATGCTGCTCAAACAGTGTGACACGCACAAGATACTCAAGGGCAACCAACCAGTGACAAGACCCCATTCAAAGTATGGGTATCCACAGGCAAACATATCTGACTCGGGATACCCACCCTACATATCTGGCCCTCTACAAATCTATCAAGATGCAACCCTTTGCCCTGATCTTGGCTGACTTATATTATCCAACCACTAATTTGAAAACTGACCATGCCAGAACAGAAATACACAGAGATTCCCCCATCTTATAAATGCTAAATATGTATGTCAGTTACTTGATACCCCCACAAGATGTGATACATATGTTGGACTTGGCAGTAACTAACATGACTAACCACTGTAGCACCCCTATTGTATCATCCTCCCTGGCAAGATCCGGCAATAAAATGCTTACATTCAATATCAGCATCTCTCCTGACCCCCCCTCAGCCATGGTAAAATGAAAACATCCCCAAGTTGAACACAACCACCAGAGGAATGGTATAAACAGCTGAACAGCCCCCTACCCCACTGGAGGCACAGGCACCAATGTCCAAATATACAAAAAAGTACTATACCAGCATATATATATATATATATATATATATATATATATATATATATATATGTATTCAGATGCATGGAATCAGGACTATCATACAGGACAACATCATCATCCACAAAGGAGAGTAAACCAGTCTGTAAATATCTGCAATAAAGGAACTATGTAACAAAAGGATGGCATTGCTGTCTAGGACTGAGAAGGAACAGGTGCACACTTGGAGGTAATCACCCCTAGCCTGAACAAACAAATAAGAGCACCACTGAAATCCTCTAAAGGCATCTCCAAGTCCAAATTGCCCATATCTAAGACAGACCATCATAAGGCTTTCCTCACATGTCTTCATTCGCAAAAGAAGCTCCCTGATCTGTGCAGAACTGGTGGTCAAGGACAACACATACACAAATGCTGTAGATATAACCAATCTACTGGCTGACAGATTCAGTGGCAATATCTCTCATCTGCCCTCTCCATCAGGAAAACAGGACATTCCCAGCACCTGACCACCCAACCCTTATCACTAGGAAACAGGGCATCACTGCCATCTCAAAGCCAAGAAGACCATCTCCATGGGACCTAAATACATCCCAGCCTGCAATCTACATGAATCCAGGCATGAACTGGCAACATCAGTATGCACCCTACACAACCAAAGCCTGAGTACTGCCTTTGTCACAGCCGAGTGGCGGACAGCCACTGTCAGCCCTGTACACCAAGGTGGAGTGTTCACTGTTCCAGGAAATTAAAAACTCATCAGCCTAATTAGCCTGATCTGCAAGGCCATGCATTTGATCGTCATGGACCTCATTAACAGGGACATTGGCAAACTCCAAATACTTGACCCCACACAGTCTGCCTTTCTCTAGGGAAGGTATGTCAGTGAACTCTGAAAGACATCCTTGAGACAGCCAACAAAGGCATGGATGAGGCAAAGATGATGCACTCCAGCCACCTTGAATTGGCCAAAACATTACACACTATCCCCCACTTGACCATAGCACATGAACCCTGTTAACTAGGCAGCAATCCATATGTTACCAGATGGGTAGTGAACTGGTTCATTTATAGAACCCACATGATCATAATAGGGGTACCCAACCCAAACAGTACACCCGTAATGAGTGGTACACCACAGGGATTGGTCTGGGGGCTTCTGGTATATGGCATATACGTCCCTGAGGTGCAGGACAAAAACACTGGCCTACAACTGACCAACTTGCCAGATGACTGCAAGCTGGGAACAGTCATCAATACCCAAAGAGATGTGGTTGTCCCACAACAGGGTCTCACCAAAAAAAATTACTGCTGCCAGAAACATGTCCTCAAGCTGAATGCCCGCAGATGCATCATCATCCCCATCAGTGAGACTGATGTCCCTACATATTATCACATTAACAGCAATGTCCAAGATACACAAACAGTACTGAGGCATTTAGCCACTCAGGTTGATAGCAACCAGAAGTCTGTGCACCATATCACTTCCATTGTACAGAAAGCTTCATAGATGGGCCAACTCAAAAGTAAGGGTATCTCATGCAAGGACAAAGAGGTCATAAGATCCATGTACTGTAAGCTTATAAGGTCAATTGTTTTGTACAATGCCTCCTTCAGCATGTACCTCACAAATCACACGCAGCAGCTGGAGAGACCATAGAGGTTCCTCACTGGGAGATTCCAGGACCCCAAACACTTACACTACACAGATAGGCTAATGAAACTGTTCCTCTACTCATTTCCATACAGACTCTTCAGAGGTGACTTTTGTCTGGCATACAAAGCAATCCAGACCCTGCTGTGATGGGACTGTTGCACATCTGAAAGGCAAGGCCCACTTGAACAACCTGTAGGTGCACCATCAACCTGGTCTGTGATATTAATAGGACTTGTTGGTGTGACAGATACATGTCCCACAGACTACCTCATCTGTGGACTACACTCCCTGTCCACATCAAGCCGAGTGCCTCAAACCCCTTGTGAAGTGCTCTCTGTATAAGTGCATGTGAAACAGAAAATACAGTCCTGTGACTCCACCTGTGTCCCTGCTGGACAGGAGCTCTGGGTGCTGACATGTCTTAATATGGGCTACATTCTTGTCTGTGAGGGTTATAAGGGCTTCAGGCTCAGTAGCCTAGTAACCTCATATCAACCTATAAACCTATAAACAAATGGCTGTCAATGGTTCACCACATTACTCTGTACTGCTCTGCCACTGACATAGCTGGAAATCACAGTGCTATGTGGAATATACCACACGTATAATGGACATCTCTGTTCAGTAGAATGCACTCTGTACCCACACCAGGATATGGCTTATCAGTTAAGAAGACTAACACACAAGCAGGATATCCCCAGCCAGTATATCACTGAGGTGCTGGACTGTTTACACAGCTTCATCAGCCAATTGACTGTAGCCACACCTCTCAACCAGCCATATTGGGCAAGAATGTCTATAGATTTGCTCACAATTTTGGTGTGTGCATCATGCATCTTGTATTTCCCATGTAAATCACTGTGATGATCTGAGGATATCTGTCAGTAAGTAATGAGACAATACATTTCAGTGCCAGATGAGATAAATGCCAGAAGATGTCTGCTAAAACAAGCCCTATTAGTTTAGCATCTTTCCATGTTAATAAGAGAAATATTTACAGTATGTCCCTATGTTTGGAATCTTTGTCCCTCCATTTTGGCAGGCTATCATCATATTTCTTGCACTAACAGGTTGAAAGGTATGGCTGTAGCACACAATACACTAGACTGGAGTACAATTATCCCTGGAATGGAGTTCCACTCTTACTATAGAAGGTCATACTGGGCATGCTCACACACTTATAGAATTACAGCCCATGTCTAAACCCACATAAAAATATATAACTGTAGTGTGCACAGATGTCTTTTCATACAGACAGTTATGTACACCTTAACTGTCTCTACCCACTCCCATCCGACAGGAGTACCCTCAGCTAGCTGTCGGTGGCCCATAGGTGATATATCTGCATCTGATGCATGCGATACACAGACATATATATAGGCAACATAGAACAATATTTCAAGCATACACACACATAGATGTAAGTAAGAGAGAGACAGACAGTGATAGAGAGAATGAGAGAGAGAGACACACATGGGGAGGAACACACAAAGAGTGAGTCATAGACAGGGATACCCTGAAAGGCATAGATTGATGTCCTGCTGTGGATAGTTGCATACCAGTTGTAACCAATTGCATGTGCCAGCATGATGGGGAGCCCCATTGTGTAATAGTACTGAGGGAGGGGGTTGTAATATCACATCACCCACCTTTGTGTGTGTGTGTGTTTGTAGGTTAAAGTATAATGAGGCCTTACCCCCTCAATACACATAGAAAGGCCCAACTGTACCAGATCTGCTGATGTTATTCACCTTAGAAGTACCTTTGGACAGACCTCAGCCCTATAAGCTCTGTGGCACATGCAATAACTATGTAACAGTATAATACAAATAAGTAAAACAGGGGTCCTAATCTCAGTTCCGGCATGTGTGTGTATAAGTGTTTGTAAGTGAGTAGGTTAAAGTATTTTGAGGACTTTCCTACCAAGTAAACTTCCCAGTGCCCTACTTTACAATGGCTGCTGATGTCATTCACCTTAGAATTACCTTTGGTCAGCCCACAGCCCTATAAGTTCCATCGCACATGCAATAACTGTGTAACACTGTACTACAAATAACTAGATGGGTATGGGTTTTAATCTCAGTGCTGGTCAATGTGTGTGTGTGTGTGTGTGTGTGTGTGTGTGTGTGTGTGTGTGTGTGTGTGTGTGTGTGTGTGTGTGTATATGTACATGTACAAGTGTTTGTAGGTCAAAGTATTTTAAGACCTTTCCCACCCAGTACATTTTCCATTGCCCTACTTTACAAGGGCTGCTATCATTCACCTTAGAAGTACCTTTGGACAACCCACAGCCATATAAGCTCGGTGGTGTGTGCAACAACTGTGTAACACTATAGTACAAATAACTAGATAGGTAGGGGTTCTAATCTCAGTGCTGGCTAATATGTGTGCATGCATATATGTGTTTGTAAGTGCGTATGTTTGTAGGTCAAAGTATTTTGATCCTTTTTCACCAGGTACATTTTCCATTACCCTACCTTACAAGGGCTGCTGATGTCATTCACCATAGAAATACCTTTGGACAGCCCTCAGCCCTATAAGCTCTGTGCTGCATGCAATAACTACGTAACACTGTAGTATAAATAATTAGATAAGTAGGGATTCTAAACTCTATACTGGCAAGTGTGTGTATGTTTGTTTGAGAATCATATCCTGTGAGTGTATGGGTGAGAATTATATCCCCAGTGGTAGTGGGTTATACCATTTTGAGGTGTGTTCCACCCAGTACACTTCATATTGCCCTACTACCTGCCCAAGAGACACTGATGTCATTCACCTTAGAGGTACCTTTGGACAGCCATCTGCTCTATAAGCCTCATGGCACATGTGATAACTGTGTGACACTGTAGTACACATGACTAGATAGGTAGGGGTTCTAACTTCAGTCCTGCCAAATGTAAGTTTGTGTGTGAACTATATCCCTGGTGGGGTGTGTTATACCATTTTGAGGTGTGTTCCACCCAGTACACTTCACATTGCCATACTCTACAAGGCCCACTAATGCCATTCACCTTAGAAGTACCTGTATACACTCTTCAGCACTATATGTTCTGTGATGTGTGCAATAAGTGTGTAATGCTGTCCCAGTACTGACATCTATAGTACTATGTGTGTTTGTGTGTGAAGCATATCCTCTGTGTGTGTTGGTTACACCATTGGCGTGTTGACCCCCTTGCCATGGCATTACTTTAAGGAGACAGTTAATGGCATCTGCCTTACGTGCACCATGTTAAACTATACAGCCCATACCAGTCATCTGTACAGATCTATATGAAATATACAGATGTTTACAACCTATATATGGTCTGTGTCCACTAACAATGGGAATTTATGAGTAATCATTACAAAATATGTCACAGTTACTGTAGTGACAGACATGTCAGCATCAGACATCATACCTGTCTGAAACATCATGCTGATACAAAGTCTGTTACTCTATCACTTGTCCAGGTATGTAAGAGCAATATATGAGACCAGTTGCTATGTTTGGTGATTTATCCTGATGTCTGACACATAATTCCATCATTCATCTACAATGTCAGTTTGTTAAGATTTTACTTGTAGTTAGAAAAAAAACCCACATGTATGACAGATGTAAATAAATGATGTGTCAGACATCAGGACAATCTAAGAGGTAGTCAGTTATGCCCCTAGCATATAATCTCTGTGGTGCATGTGATGTGTAGGAAACAATATAGTGCATATAAGTGGATACATAGGGTTAGTAATCTATTGGCAGCTGTTTATGTGCTACTGTATGCATATCCCCTGTGGCTGTCTTTACTGTGTGTATGGGATGGTTATACCATCTTGTGTGCCTCTTCCATCCTCTTAACACCCCCAATGCCAATCTAGTTGCAGCCCCTACAGATGTCATCCAACTTATAAGCACAGTTCCACAGTTTCTAACACAAATTCACTGTGCTGCATGCAATTGTCATATCACTGTGTATTGTACATATATAGATAGGTGGGTCATCTAATATAAGAAGAGTCAACTCTGTGTGCATGTGTGTTTCAATGCATGTCATCATCCAGCAGTGTGTGTGTGTGTGTGTGTGTGTGTGTGTGTGTGTGTGTGTGTGTGTGTGTGTGTGTGTGTGTGTGTGTGTGTGTGTGTTACAGGTGCATTTACCATGTTGAGGGCCTCTGACCCCACCATTAGCAATCCTAACAGCCCCTGCAATTGTCACCCACTTAAATAGTAGTGGCAGACACTGCAACACTAAATTACCTCTGTGGTGTTTCTCTTATGTATTTAGCAGTATCATTTGTAAAACTGGGCAGGTAGAGGTTCATCTATCAGCAGGGGTAGGTCATGAATGTGTGTGTGTGTGTGTGTGTGTGTGTGTGTGTGTGTGTGTGTGTGTGTGTGTGTGTGTGTGTGTGTGTATACCAGCAAACCTCTCAACCACTCACAGAAAGACATTTGGTTAAAGCCATATGGGAAGCTGGGGCAAACAGTAAACAATGAACACACCCATCACATATTGCTGTGACACACATGGGAAATAGATAGCAGAACAGGTCATGCAATTGAATACACCTTCCAAAGGGTATGCGCTGTTACATGACAATATCCATCATTCATCTACAATGTCAGTTTGTTAAGATTTTACCAGAAGTTAGCCAGAAAACCACATGTGTATGACAGATGTAAATAAATTATGTGTCAGACATCAGGACAATCTTCACACATATGCAGAGGTCAGAAGTATGGCCACCATCTGTACCCGTGCCTCCCAAGCTCTTAGAGCAAGAAATGTTTACAAAGGCATAAATAATGGGGTGATAAAGGCGACATAATAAGGACACCTGTCAAATATTGTTCCTACAAACATACAAAGGTGATAGAATAAGAAGTTTTGCATTAGCATATATGGTCTGAAAGGTATGAAGTCTGCCACTCATAATGTGTGCCATTATGTTTTGACATCAACCCACAATAATTTGGCATCTACTTGCCAGAAAAACGCAGTAGTATGAGAAGTGGACCAGAAATATTAGGCAAGAATCAGGACATTCAGTGGAAACTGCACAGTTGAGAGGTATGTCTGTACCATCTTGCAGGTTGCAGTCCATGTTTAGCAAGGTGTAACCTGTGACAACACCTGAAACAGTTAAAAGAGGTCCCAAGACTGTAGGACAAGAAACATGTCATACAGTTCTTTACTGATTGCATAGAGCAGTGATTGCACATCAGAAGCACCTTAATGTCATGATAAATACTGTAAGCTAAAGTAATGTCACACAAAGAAGGTGTCATACTAGCAAAATGATGTCCTGTGTGTTGCACTTGCCATGGGCATGCTATGTGCTGCCAACTGTCACATTACTATAAGTTGTGTCCCACACTCCACAATTGATAATGTCACACACACATTGTGTGTTTCCTATGTGTGTGTGTGTGTGTGTGTGTGTGTGTGTGTGTGTGTGTGTGTGTGTGTGTGTGTGTGTGTGTGTGTGTGCAATATGTAGACATGTGAAGGCCCTGTTACTATCTGGTGCCCACAAGATAGGTTAATCTGTTGGCGTTAACGTAACAGCTAGGCTTGTGAGGGAGCTAGTGCCAGTACTAAAGTAAACTCCTCTGTATGTATGAGCCTAAGGTACTACAGAACACTGAGGTGACATGTATGAAGGCTAGCTGGCTGTGTTAAGGGGTATGTATGCAAGGTCACACTGTCTGCCACCAGTGTCCCTCATACACTGTTGCATGCATACACACCAGGTAAACATGTACATATACAGCTGTACCTTGGCTATTAAAATGTCATTGTGTTTCCACTCTGCCATACTCCTCATTGATAATGTCAGCAGGCCCATAGCCTCTGGACACACAGACATCTGGAACACAAACAGAATTCAGCATGTGAGACTACATTCAGTCAGCAGTACTAACATTAATGATGCATCATGGCTAAAAGGGTACAAACACGTTGATGTGTACCCATAACAATTGCCAGCAGACAGCACCTTACACAGCATTACATTACTACAGTGTACCATATTAATCCTGTGCATCAGACCCATATTAGCATGTCCGTACATTGATGGTATGGATAATAGGAATGAGGCACAGATATCATTATATGAACAGGGAATGATGTGTGTTTGCCAGAGGCCTAGGCTGGGCCATATGGTTGACATCATGTGTGTGTGTTTGGAGGGGTGTTGTATAACTGGGCCATGCAGAGGTGCTGTGTGTGTCTGGTGGTGACCTGCCTGTGATAGACATGTGTGAGTGTTTGAATGCACACAGTCAAGTCATGTGGTTGACCTACGCAGGGATGTGTTGGACAGCCATGAACCATACATGGCAGGAAATAGAGTTCACTGACTCCAGCCATGGACACGGGAACTGGTCCTGCCAGGAGTCTCACTGGCACCACCAGACCCAAGGCCAGATGTACTACTACTTCCCGATGGTGACTGCTGTCTGCTAGATCTGTGTCCCTGATGGGACTGGCCAGGACCACATGCCCATGGCCTGCTCAGTTGTGGTGTGGACAGCACCCTCCCTTCAGTAGTGCTGGTGGTACTGCCACCATGGGAGTGTGAATGTACACGACTAGATGATCTTGTTGCTAACCTACATCCACGTGGCTCATGCCCTACTCCCACCACATGCTCCAGCACAGACATTGCACAGTCAAGGATTAACAATGTCTCACCCCACCATCTATCCATGACATCAGCATAATAATGTCTGGCATCACCAAGGCTGTGGAGGTTGTTATGCATGGCAGGAAGTGTTGCATTCATGATCCTCAGCATCTGTCTGGTGCTGCATTCAGAATGGGCTTGTGCCTCCATGACAGACCACAACATGCATCTGGTAACACCTGCTGTGACACTTGTGAGAGGGGCTTGATGGGCAGCAGTCCTCCTTTGAGTACCCCTGTCCATCCACCTGTGTGGGACCTTGCCTGCTGTTTGGCTATGGCAAGTGTCTACACCCACACTTGCCATAGTCACCAGACTAGCCTGTTCCATGTCACCACCCTCCAACTGTCCATTATCTATGGCTGCTGGGGACTGGTTATGTGTGGGCATACTGACTGTGTTTGGAGACATTGTGGGTGAAAGTGGGATACCAACTGATGGCACAGATTCAGCCCCTGACAACCCCCCTGTGCCTCACTATGACCACCATTATCATCAGAGTCCACAGAGACAAAGACATCAGGTTGTGAGTGGGAGGGACACTGAACCCCATGTTCCCCTTTGAGGGGAAGACAACATATGTCAATTAATACCTGCACTATAAGGTTTGCTGATACACACACACACACACACACACACACACACACACACACACACACACACACACATACAGGTGAGGTGGCACAAAGACATTATACAGACCACAAAATATCTGAATGATGACATGTATGACACACAATCAGACCACAACATACACACTCTGGACAGACCCTCAACAACATGCAGTGCAGCTATGTCCACTTAATGTTGCTACTAACATACACCTCTGAGATACGTGAGGAGTGGTAGTAGGTGATGGACCTTCACCTAACACACACTGCACCTGTGTACACATTATTGATGTCCACCTGTATAGCACAGTGGCAACAGCTACAGAAATGTTACAGCTCCTGTAAACAGGCTCCTTTGGTGACCACTGTGATGCACTGCAGTTAACCCCACCACAAGTGAACATGCACATATTGCAATATGGCTAAGAGTAACAGTTGTGTGCATGGAAAAGTGCATGCCGTTAACATGCCTAGGGTATTGGTGAGCCACAAAAAGACATTTCCATACTCACTGGCTTCAGGCTGCTGTTCCCCATCCAGACCAGAGGGAGCTATGTAGTTGTGGGAGAGAGGTATTTTCAGCAGACTGACTTCTGTCATTGGTACAAAATAAATGATGCATTTCTGCACATGTACAGTACAAGCTCTGATACTACACAATTTGCTGTTATTCACTATAGATGTGCACTTGTGTGAATTACAAAACCCCACCCACAAATGTAGTTTGACCTGACATATACATCTAGATAATCTATGGATGTCAGTATGAATGATACAGTATTGAACTGATGTCCACTGGGACCTTACTTGGATGGTCCTCACCTGTTGTCAGGTGCCACCCATCTCCACGACATGGGTGTGTACTGTTTCCTGGGGTGTGGTGGCTGCCCCAAGGTTGATGAGGAACTCCTCTGATGGTGTCAGTGGGGCCTGCGTAGCAGGACCCCCACCAGTGGCTGTACGGTCCCTGGCCACAGCAGCAGTCCTTTTCTGGGCATGGTGTACAAAATCAGTTGCCCTGTGCCTCACCTGTTCATAGTTTGGCCATGTTGACCCACATTGTTTACAGTGGTGACTACTTCAGTCCACAGTGTAGTCCTCTCTTTCAGCTAATGTCTGCTCCAAATGAACAGGACTGTGTGATACAGTCACAATGTGTCAATTATTGCTGCAGTCTCAGCATCTGAGTAGGATGTTTGTTGCTGACGTGACATTCCACCTGAAAGACATGCACAGGGAAACACATCACAGGACCTCATACATTGGGTAACGTTATCTACAGATCCTGCACATCCAAGTTTTCTAGCACTATCCACCACTAGCAACAACATCACACCTCTGCCATCTATCAGCACAGTATGTGTGTAGTAGATTCACCATACTGGCATTACAGCATACATTGCACTTCTAGTCCTGATGTGTCATGTCCCCACAATGAGGACCACTAATGTGCATAATCCTCCATTCATCATTCAATTCAGACAGCACATGCAGAAGCTGGGGTCATCATAGAAGTTTCCTACCAGGGCATACCAGGCCATCAAACATCTACCATACACCTAGAGGCTATGAGGCCAAGCCTCTCCCCGGTGTTGTACATGAGTCTATAACAGATAGTCAAAGATTCAAAAGAGCAAATGCTCTTATGTCCACTGCAAAATAGTGAAACCACAGAATGCCAAAAGGCCGGAACAGCAATTTTTTTCAAAGGAAAAAAAATCTCTGGGTCATTGTCGGGACTTTGCTGTTCTCCACTGTGGTGTGATCTTAGAGTTGGTATATTTAAGTAGGGAGGGTGACACCATCCCCCACATCAGGGGGGTGTAGGGGGCAAAGCCCCCCACTTCATATTGTGTGTGCATTTGTTTTTTTTTTTTTTTTTTTTTTTTAGGAGCGTTGTTCTAGATGTTTGACATTCAGTGGTTTCATTATTTTGCAATCAATTTAAGAGCGTCTGCTCTTTTGAAACTTTGACTATGTAATATAGACCCATCATACATACCCCTCAAGAGTTACCTCACTCTGGCAAGCCTGGCAATCACACACTCCACTTTGCTGGAACTGCTGCATGAGTGCAGGTCATACCCAATGTTAGCGTGCACACACACACACACACACACACACACACACACACACACACACACACACACACACACACACACACACACACAAACACATACAAACAAACAGCCTCCACCTGGTGAGTGACCTGGACTGGCCTTGGTGAGATCTTGGGTGTGTGTCACAAACAATCATCCTGCGAGGGAATGGGCACCCTGTTCACATCAGGCAGATTAGCTACCTACACCTTTGCAGGCGTAATATGGTCAACTGGATGGTTAGCGGCACATACACCCTTGGGATACCACATGTGTCCCTGTTGGATGGGGGCATCAGCTTCTGCCTTGCATACACATGGGTTAACATGTGGCCTAGGGATATGGCTGCTCAAGACCCACAGCCTAGTAACCTGGTATGGTACGTGGAATACCATAAGTGGCCTATCTGCTGTGACAGACTGTGTTGTGATGTGTCCACACACATATGTGCCATCAACTGCTGAGTGTCCTTTATGGTTAGCATCACAGTACAATGTATTGAAGCCTACATCCCACAGATTGGTGAGTGCTCTTGCAGGTGCATGTGGAAATTCCAGGAATATTTCAGCTACACAATAACTGAGATCAGTGCATATGTGTTGTAGGGTGACCACCTCATAGGTGTCTGACATCCTCAGCACCCAGACGATTGTGGAATATGTACATGTGCATGAAAGATGTAGACCTCCCTGCCAGACAAATCTGTATTTCCGCCCACCAGTTGAACAATACGTGAAGATCATCCAGATAGCTTGCGGAATGTGTCTGTGGCATGACAGACCTCTGGGGGCACAGTGCTGGCTCCTGGGTATCTGGCACTGTTTCCATTCCCTTACATTGTATGCTCAGTATGTATGCACTGCTGCTGACCCAGTGCCAGCATCCACCCACTACTACTACCTATAATTTGCTGTCCTGTTGCAGGGGTCACTAGTAATGGTAGCCATAGGTGTGAGGCAATCAGATACAGATGTGGAATACACACTCACCTAGGCAGAGTGTGTCAGGAACAGTCAAGGAGACCTGGACAATTAGTGAAATAACCCTGTATGACATTGTCAGACCAAGAGGGGCTCAATGATGGTACATTATATGATATGTTATCTGTATCCACCAGTACGTACTGTCAGAGTGTCACCCCTGCACTGGCCCAATCATCACGGTGCCTATATACTCACCACTACCACCAGTGATGGATACACACAATGGTATGATGACAAGCACATGCACCTTAACTCACTAATCTCTTGTACCTTCTCATAGCACCTCTGTGCTTAACACCGAGCATGCCACGAGACAATACTAATTGCAAGCTGTTACCCCCGTGTGCCTTCTCCCAGCATAATTGACTTTGCAGACATATTATAGCTCCATGGCTGAAAATTAAGTTGAAATAGTAACTGAACTTTGTCAGTTACCTTGTCAACTTAAGTTTTAGCATGGAGTTTTGTGCTCTTCATATTTGAATTTAATTGGAAAACTGGCTTGCAATGCAGCCTGTATTTGTGTCTCAACAGCAAGCTAATTTAGTATGCTTTCCATAGCTTGTTTTACAGTTACTTCATATAATTTTTTTTTTTGGTTAACTAATAATGCTATGATGATATAAACACCACAGTAAAGGCATAAAATGAAGACACTCCCTGTGGTTAAACCTTACAAAGATGTAGTAATGCTGAACATTTTTAATCAGGCAGATCTTAGATCTCATTGACGCATGTGAAAACTTGTAAAGAATAAAATGAGAAATCGCTGTTTATGTTTGGCGTGAAGTGCTTACAACACACAGCTTGTTAAGATTAGCCTTGGACTTCAATTAATTATGTAAAAGCCTTGTAAAATGACAAAATAGTTGTACATCCTAACAGCCATTATTTCTGTTGTCAGCGATGCCTTCTGAACTCCCTGGCTGACACTCCAAAAAAAAAAAAAAAGCTCATTGTGAAATGACGGTAATCACATCCGCACAGCTGCAAGAGGCCAACACAGTATAATTAAAGATTTTGAGCTCGACGTTTGGAATAAAAAGTTTTCTGGTATGCCTGATTTGCCTATAATGGAGAAATACCAGTTATAGTAGTCATTTGCTTCTTTTTACTATTATGTTACAGGCAATCACTTTCAATGTGGGTGATGACATCTGTCAAGTCATGTATTTTGGAGGTTAATGTTAACAGGTATGTGCAAAATAATAAATAAATGGATTTTATGTAAAAAAAGAGGCTGCACCTTCTACTTTTTTACACATACCTGTTAATACTAACATCACAAATACATGGTTGGACACTGAATTCGCAAGTCAGCAACAGCATTGACAGTGTTGCCCCGATAATGGAAAAGTACCTAGATTTGATACTAGGTTGGGAAGAAGAAGAGTGATGATTGTTTGCTTAGGTTTTACCCTTCATAGGGTTAGCTTGGCATTTTCGCTAGCTTTTAGATCTTTGTGACTCTTTCTCTCTTTGGTGAAGCTTAATTATGTTGGGCTTTGTCATTTTGGTTGGGAACAGTTTTCGTTAATATATTCACGGTGAATTCTATGCAGTTGAATTGGGCTCAACTCAAATGTCATTGTTTGTGGGAATTGCTTTGAATCTGTTGAATCTGTTGTGAGTTGTATGTTGGGTTCCTCGCTGTGCACGACAGGGTTCTGCAGAACCTTCTTTTTAACTAGTAAGTGACACCACATTTTGGTTGGAATTTGGGAGCAGTTTTTGTTAATGTATTCACGGTGGGAGAGTTGTTAGGTAGTATAGAGATGTGGCTAATATTAGACAGGTGTGATAGTAAAAGAGTGGAACACTGGGTATGAACAAATATGATTAAAAATACAGAAGGCATGATAGTTATTGTGTGAGAGTGAGTGAAAGTAAAGCAACCTTGGTGTTCATCCAGGAGTTGAGCAAGAGCAGAGGCTTGAGCAGATTTTTTAACTGCAAGGCATTTTTTTTGCAATTCTAAGTCCTGGAGGTACGGATGGAGTATAGTGAATCTCCAGAACTGTTATTAGATTTAGTAAACTGTAACAGAGATTTGTGTGAAGATCTCAAGAGTCTCTCTTATTGGACTAGGGCTGTAGTAGAATTTGCTGGACACCTCTCAGGTTGGTATGTGAAATGAGTAGGATAATTCTAGGAAGATGGAAGATGATAGTTATCCGCGATTTTTGAATTGGCTGATTTGTATTGTTGAAACTGAAAGGGGTGGTAGAGGTACAGTGGATGGGTCAAAAGCCGTGTTGAGTCTTTGTTAGCAGGTTATTGATTTACTAGCCCCCGGATTTACAAAGCCCTGTAGAATGTGTAGGATTAGTCTAAGAGTTATTTTCAGCAATATGGCTGACGTGCAATCCAGGAACATGCTCCAGGGATGTGCATGTGAGCTCTTAGACTAATCCTGCACGGACTGATCTCCTGTATGCAAATTACCCTCATTTGCAGATGAAAACCATGCAAATGAGGTAATATGCAATCCAGAAAGCTGGCAGCTGTCTGTGCAGGACGAGTGCAGTGTGCAGAAAGGTACTTGGTTAGTAACCAACTATATTTCGGCAATCTACAAAACGGAGCTGTGACAGCTCCAAATAAAGGCTGCATATCATTGAGGAGGCATGCCAATGGCGAAGTAGAAGGCCATTGGCATTGCAAACTGTTTTTAAAAAAAAAAACTTTTATTTTTTTTCACTGATCTCGCCTGTTTAAGCAAAGGGCAGCGGTGCGCAAATGGGATCAGGGGGAAAATAAGAAAATAAACCTAAAATAACCATTATAACTAAAATCAGTATTCAGCCATGCAAGCCAATGGCAGGCAGAAGACAACCTGGCCAGTGAATAATGGTTGCTAAGGGGGGAGGATCAGTGTGGGACATGTAACTATGCATTAGCAGGCAATCCTATGCAAATGAGGGAAAGGTTAGTGAATCCCAGATTTCCCCAGGGTGTGAGGCAGGTCCCAAGAGTGTAAGAGTATATATAGCTTGGTGCAAGACTAGGATATAGGCAACATCAAGGGGGGTATCAGGCATACTGTAAGTGGATTGGAGACCTGTGGCTTGGGATTGCTCCTAGCTTAGCACAGCTAAGCTAGGGGTGTGTCTAAACCTGCCTAGCACTCTTTAGAAAGTGCAAGCAGGTGTGCGTGCCACGCACTGGGTTTTACAGGAAGAAAAAGGAAGTTAAACGAGGAAACAGCAGCTCTGTGCACATTTGAGCACTCCATTTGTGCAGTACGCACATGGGCTTAAACAGGGAGGCAATGGGAAGAGAAAACAGCAGTAGGAAGGTAATCAAAGAGAAATAGCTTAGCTGACAGGTGAAATGGATCAGAGTTAGCCAATTACACAGGCAGCAGACCAGCCCAGCACACCACTATAAACTATGCAAACACCTTTCCCCCTTGTTTTTCCCAAAGACTCTGCACCACCTGTGTATACAGATGGGGAAACTTTACAAAACGAAAGCAAGAGAAAAAATGTTAGGGGCTGCTTTTGCTATCATAAACCAGCATGTGCAAGAGGCTGAGGGTGGTGAGGATGTGAATGCTGCTGAGCAACCCGCAGTGAGGAGATGGAGTAGAGTGTACAGACCCAGGGTAACTTACCAAAGGCTACATGAGCTAGAGATAGTGAAGCACTATAGAGTGGACAGAAACCTCCTACAGCAAATTGTTGAGCTGTGCCGGCCACACTTGACACACAGAACTAAAAGAGGGGAACCAATTCCAGTGGATACCAAGGTATGTGTAGGACTAAGAATACTAGCTACAGGTACCTTCCAAAGGCCAACTGGGGATATGATGGGGATTTCACAGCACTCAGATCACTCCAAGGCAAGTACAAATATGACTCAATCATTGTCCATGCTGGTGTGAATGACCTGAGACATACCTCCCTGGACTACATGAAAAGAGAAAAAGGAGCTCTCTGAGCATGTAGCCCAGACCGGTATGACCCTGACCTTGAGTAGCATCTTACCCTCACCAAGAATGATGCCACAATATGAAGACAAGATGATCAATTTCAACAATTGGCTTAAGTACTGGTGTCATTCAAAGGGGATCCAATGCCTGTCAGCTTGGGATGATATGCTCGACAAGCCACGATGCTTCACTAGGGACGGCTTGCACCTGTCACCCCTGGGCTTTCAGATATTGGCAAAGGCTCTTGCTACCCCCATAGTGCCTTTTTTAGGCAAGGCTCAAAAGACAAACCCACCTCCATAGGTATCACAAGGGATAAGAAACTAAGAGTAATGCTACTCAACGCCAGAAGTCTAAACCTCAAGACGCACACTCGAAACTCTCCTTAGCATGGAGAACATCGATATCTGTGCAGTAACAGAAACCTGGTTCAGGGCTCCAGAGGGCACCCCAGCACTACCAGGTTATACCTCATACCATGCTTTTCGGCCCCAAAACTTGGACCGAACCACAAAAGGAGGGGGAGTATCGATATTCATCAAAGATACCCACACCTCCAGGTTGGTGGCAAAGCACGAAGCATCAGAGACTATCCATGTGCAACTAACAGTGGGTAAAACTGCCTTCCAGTTTATAGCCTGCTACAGACCACCCTCCCAAACCCAGGAACCCCACTCAGCCTTCCTGAGAACACTGGAAAATATGAAGGTCTCTCCAAACACCATTATATTGGGCAACTTCAACTACCCAAACATAGACTGGGAGCATTACTCTAGCTCCAACACCCTAGCACAAAGGTTCCTAGAATTTATAAACTCAAATGCTATGGAACAACTTGTTACCACTCCCACAAGAGGGGAAAACATACTGGACCTGATCATCACCAACATGGGGACTCTATGCTTCAGACCAGAAGTGTATCCCTCACTGGTAAGATCAGACCATAAACTAATCTCACTGGATATTCACATCCTGACCCCACCCCCTGCCCAGAAAACCAGTGAAAAACTTCTCTAAAGCAAATTTCACACTCCTCAAAACCAAGGTGGAATCCTTCAAAGCCCCCGGGCTTGTGGAAAATACGGCCCAGACTGCAGAATCCTTTATAAACACATTCTATGAACACCTTCAGGAATGCATGGATCATGCGATCCCAAATAAAACCAAGACCCAATCCTGCAAAGGCAGACGTCCTGTCTGGTGGACCCCAGCCATAAACAAACTATACAATAGAAGGAGGAAGCTACTAAATGATAGAGCAAAATCCCAAAAAGGGAAGGCATCACTGATCAGTATTAGCAAAAAACTATGGGCACTCATAAAATTGTCTAAGGCCAGCTTCAAGAGAAAAATTGCACAGGACACTAAGGATAATCACAAGGCTTTCTTTAGTTATGTTAGGAACCTGGGTGGTAATTCCCAGATATGCTCAGAATTAGTCCAAAATGACAAAAAATACACCGAACCCACAGACATTGCCAACATCCTAGCTGACAGTTTCAGCGCAAATTCCCCACCAAAAGGGCAAATATCTATCCCAGCAGAGTGCTACCCCCCTGACATCTCAGGTGCTCAGGTAAGAGCCGCCCTCTCCAAAGCAAAAACACAGCATCAATGGGACCAGACGGTGTCCCGGGCTGCGTCCTACATGAACTCCAAGAAGAGCAAAACCCAAACATAAAACTACTGTTCAGTCTCAGCCTTACTACAGGATATGTGCCCAAAGAGTGGCGTACAGCAACAGTGGTCCCTCTCCATAAAGGTGGTGCCTCAACGGATACTGGAAACTATTGCCCCATAAGCCTGACTAGCTTGGTCTGCAAAGCTATGGAAAGGATCATCATGGACCTCATAAATAAAGATATTGGGGACCTACAGACACTGGATCCTACCCAGTTCAGCTTTGTTAACGGCATATCCTGCTTCTTAAACCTAGTTGATTTCTTTGAAACAGTCAACAAGGCCATTGATGAAGGGAAGGTGGTCCACACAGCCTACCTGGACCTCGCAAAAGTCTTCAATACAATACCACACTCGGGCATTATAGATAAGCTCACCAGCTTAAATATAAACCCCTATGTCACTAGATGGATTGCAAACTGGCTCAAGGACAGAACCCACATGGTTAGAATTGCTGGAGCCATGTCAGACTCCAAACCAGTTACAAGTGGTGTCTCACAAGGCTCAGTCCTGGGACCTCTCCTGTTCGGTATATATTTCTCGGAGGTACAGGCCAACATGGAAGGACTGTGGCTGACCAAGTTCGCAGATGACTGCAAACTGGGTGCTATAATCGACTCTCCAGCCGACACAAGCATCCTCCAAAAGGGCCGACACAAGCATCCTCCAAAAGGGCCTCATAGAAACAGACAACTGGTGCCAGAGCCATGGCCTCAAACTAAATGCCAAAAAGTGTATAGTCATCCCCTTTGACAAAAACAAAGTGCCCACAAATTACCACATAGGTGGTAATCCATTAAGTACAGAAGAAGTAATTAGGGACTTGGGGACCCAAGTTGATAGCAATCTCTCATTTGACACCCACGTGGCCAAAGTGGTTAGAAAAACATTTTATATAGCCCACCTAATCATGAAGGGATTCACATCTAGATCAGGGGAGGTCATCGAGCCTCTTTACTCATCCCTCATCAGGCCCATAATTGAGTACAATGCCCCTTTTGGGATGTACCTTACCAGACACCTGCAGCAACTGGAAAGACCCCAAAAGTACCTCACCAAGAGGATCAAAGGGCTCAAACAGATGACATATGCTGCCTGGTTAAAGAAACTCCAGCTCTACTCAGTGGCATACCGCCTGTTCAGAGGCGATCTGTGCCTGATGTATAAAGCCATGTCCAACCCAAAATTAATGGACATGCTGCACCTCAGAAAATCCAAATCCCATCGAGCTATGCGCTCGAGAGACTTGAACCTCAGCACTGAAATAAATAGGACATGGTGGAGGGACAGATTCATAACCCAGAGGCTCCCTTCACTCTGGAATAAAATCCCAGTCCAGGTTAGGCAGAGTCCCTCATTGACTCTCTTCAAGAGGAATCTTGATGAGTGGATGGGAGATCATAGGTTTACCCTGGGTATCACTTCTGTGTCACTGTTAGACAGAGGCACAGTATACTAACCTCGAAAAAGGGCATAGTAAAATAAATTTAAAATGGGTGGCGAAAGCCAAACACATTCTGGCTAGGCTTATAAATGCCCTAGGGCAGATAGCCTAGTATGAACCTATGAGCCTATGAACCTATCAGCATCCAGGGTACTCCACCAGTTCATGGATGCCATGTCAGCACATGTCGGTGAGCATGTATATTTCCCCATCACCCGTGAGACATTGGCCAGCAATATGTGTCTCTTCCACTATATAGCAGAATACCCTGAGGTAGTGGTTGCAATAGACCACATGCACATATGCATTAAAGCACCAGCAGGTGAGCGGAGTATGGTCTACATCAACCACAAGGGATTCCATTCCATCAACTGCCAGGTTGTGCGATGCCCAGGGCATAATAATAAATGTGTTTGCTGGCTTCCGTGGAAGCTACCACGATTCCCATATCTGGCATCTGATGCAGCTGTACCAGATATTTGCCAATTGGGACATCCCACATGGTCACCTAGTGGAGGATGCTGGATACGCACTGGAGCCATGGCTGATGACACCCATCAGAAATGCATACACACCCAAACAAGAACTCTGTAATGAGGCACATGCACAAACACGAATCATAATAGAGCATGTATTTGGGATGCTCTAGTCATGGTTCTGGTGCCTAGACACATCCGGTAGAGCCTTGCAATACTCATCAACTACATGTACCCAAATTGTCCTTGTATGTGCCATGCTACACAGTATGATCCTGCGGAAACAACTACAGCAGGAACAGCATGGGGCAGGGTCATACATCCCCCCACCAGTGCCAAGGGCTGCACAGGTGCAGAGTGACTCAGAGGAGGAACAACCTGAGCCTGCCCCAGTAGGCAGAAGGAGGCATGCCCAGTATGCCCTGGCATTGGCAAAGAGGCAACGCATAGCACATGCACTGACACAGTAAGGACCCAGAGAATGACACCTCTCTTTGACTCACACATACAGTAAAGGGATGCCAAACATGAGACTACCTGTGCTCAACCATGTATATGGAGTGTACTATGTGCATCTGACATAGTCAGCTCTACAGCACCACCCTCAATACTGGGACACCCACAAGGTAAGTGACTCACACATGCCAGTTGGGGGGGAACATACCCAACAACAGTCACAGCCAGCAGGCTAGGTGTAGAGAAACACAAACAAATGTTGTACTATGGCCTCTGAATGAGCCCTATGGGTAACTCCTACCCCAGGCCTACACAGACAGACTACAGCAAACCAGCTAGTTGGATGTAAGTTGTGAAGGTTAGGAAGTCAGAAAGTAATATGTAAGTAGTTAAAGCTAAGATCTGTAGTACACTGGTATGCCTCTAGCCATCATGATAGGTAAGACTACAGACTAAAATGGTGTACCCGCCATACCAATAAAGTCCTAGCAAATGTGCAAAAGTGTAAGGTGTGCCCTACCATCCAAGGTATACTTATAGTAACAGTCAGGTGTGCCACCCACCCCTGTGTAGAAATGTAGAAACAGTCAGGTGCCCCCCGCTATGCAGAAATGTAGCAACAGTCAATGCCAAATGACCACTGTATACCCTGCAGACACAGCATGCTCCCTTTTGGTGTACAACACAAAGGTCAGCACCACAGTACAAACTACCTGGACTTGCTCCACACATGCAATATAGATGGCCATACTGGGCATGCTCACACACAGAGGAATGAAGCCAATGTCAGTCAACAACATAATGAAAGGTCATACTGGGCATGCTCATACACTTCACATGAAGGCCATGTCAGCAAACACCAGTGGACCAGATATATCTTGCAGTTGCAGTTCTTAGTGCAGACGCATGTCAGTATGCATCAATCCTGCCTTGCACATACAGTGGATAGGAATACAGACATATATGTAAGGACAACACATTATAACCAGCAAAAGGTAGACGGACATAGATGTGTTGAAGAGGGTGACCATGACAAGGAGCCATCTGGGCCTGTCCCATCCAGCACACAGCCAAAGGGCCCCAAACACATGAGGTGCAGGTGTCACTCACTGCAGATACTAGCCACCAGTATCTGTCAGCATGACAGCATGTTGCACGAGCCAGCTGTGCAACATGACTGTACAAGGAAGTAGTCACCTAGTAGCTGCATACCGTACCTGTGGCATATCTGCCACATAACCCATGCACTCAGGTCACTCCACAACAAGTACAAATATGACCGTCATTGTCCATGTTGGTGTGAATGACCTGAGATGTACCTCCTTGGACTACATGAAAAGAGACATGGAAGAGTTCTCCAATCTTGTAGCCTAGGCAGGTATGACCCTAGCCCTGAGTAGCATTCTGCCATCGCCCAGAATAATACCACAGTAAAAGGACACAATTATTGACTTCAACAATTGGCTAAGCTTCTGGTATCATTCTAAGGGGATCCAGTATCTGTCTGCTTGGGATGACATGGTCGACAGACCACGATGCTTTGCCACAGATGGCCTGCACCTGTCGCCTCTGGGATTCTGGATACTGGCTAAGGCTCTTGCTGTCCCTATAGTACCTTTTTAGGCAAGGTTCAAATGACAAATTCACCATGATAGCAGGAACAGGCAAGCAAAAACTGAGGGCAATGCTACTAATGCTAGAAGTCGAAATCTCAAAATGCACTCACTCGATGCACTCCTTAAAATGTAGAACATCGATATCTGTGCAGTGACTGAGACCTGGTTCAAAGCTCCAGAGAGCACCCCTGCACTGCCAGGCTAAAACTCATACCGCACTTTTCGGCCATGTAACTTGGACCGAAACACCAAAGGCGGAGGTGTGTCCATATTCATTAAGGATATCCACACCTCCAGGCTTGTTGCTCAGCATAATGCATCCAAGGTTATCCAAGTGCAACTAACTCTGTACAAAACTGCAATCCAAATTGTAGCTTGCTACAGATTCCACACCATGCCCCAGGATTCCCACTCCTCTTTTCTTGATGTACTGGAAAATATTAGGGTTCAACCAAACACCCTAATAATGGGCAACTTCAACTACCCCACCATTAACTGGGAAAACTATTTGTGTACCAACTCCTTAGCTCAATGCTTTCTGGAATTCATAAACTCCAATGCCCTGGATCAACTTATCCACACCCCCTCCAGGGGCAACAATATCCTAGACCTAGTCATTACCAACATGAGTGACCGGTGTTCCACACCTGAAGTCAACTCCTCGTTAGTCCGATCCAGCCATAAGCTAATCACCCTTGATATCCACATCCCTCCCCCACCCCACATTAAGGAAACCATGATAAAAAATGTCTCCAAAGCCAACTTCATGCTTCTTAAGACAGAAGTGATGAACTTCATGAAACCCATGCAGATGGACAAAACAGTTATGACTGCTGAATCCTACACAAATGCACTCTATAAGCACTTACACGAGTGCATGGATTGTGCTATCCCAAACAGAACCAATACACTATCCTCCAAAAAATGGAAGCCAATCTGGTGATCCCCTGCCATAAACAAACTGTACAACAGAAGGAAGAAACTGCTTCAAAAGGGAGTAAAATCCCATGAGTGGAGGAGCTCCCTGGTCAGCCTCAGTAAGAAGCTGAGATCCCTTTTAAGATCCTCCAAAGCTAGCTATGAAAACAAAATTGCCACTAATTCTAAGGACAACCACAAAGCATTCTATAGCTATGTCATGAATCTCGATGGCAACACCCAGATCTGCTCTGAGTTACAGCACAATGACACAAAAATTAAAGAACCAACTGATATTGCCAACATCCTGGCAGATAGGTTCTGTGCTAACTTTACCCTCCCACCCCCTAAAGGGCCCATATATATATATACAGAAAGAATGCAGACTCCCTGTAATCACAACTATGCAGGTAAAAGCTGCACACTCTAAAGCCAAAAACACAGCATCCATGGGTCCAGACAACATTCCAGGCTGCATTTTACATGAACTTCAAAACAAACTGGCTCCCCACTTAAGCACCATGTTCAATAATAGCCTTGCATCAGGCTTTGTGCCCACTAAATGGTGCACAGCAACAGTTATCCCACTCCACAAAGGGGGAACCACCACGGATCCCGTGAACTATCGACATAGTAGCCTGACGTGCCTGGACTGCAAGGCCATGGAATGTATCATCATGGAACTCATTAACAAAGACATTGGTAACCTCCAAACTCTGGATCCTACCCAGTTTGGGTTTGTGAAAGGCAGATCATACCTCCTGAACCTGATCGACTTCTTTGAGGCAGTTAGCAAAGCCGTAGATGAGGGTAAGATGGTTCACACAGCCTATCTTGACCTTGGCAAGGCTTTCAACACCATCCCCCATTCTGTAATTATAGCTAAACTCACAAAACTAGGTATAAATCCTTACATCACAAGATGGTTTGCCAAACTGGCTCACTGACAGAACCCACACTGTAAAAGTTGCAGACTCCAAATCTGACCTCAAAGCAGTGACAAATGAAGCAACACACGGTTCTGTCCTGGGACCTCTCCTGTTTGGTATTTACTTTTCTGAAGTACAGACTAACACAGAAGACCTCTGGCTAATGAAGTTCGCAGATGACTGCAAACTAGGAGCCATAGTCAAGTCCCCAAATGATGTGGACATCCTACTGAAGGGCCACGCTGAGACAGATGCCTGTATCAGAGCCACGGACTCACGCTCAATGCCAAAATGTGCAGTGTCATCTCCTTTGGTAAAAACTCTGTAGCCATGAACTACCACATAGGCAGCAGTCTACTTAACATTGAATGTGTGAAAAGAGACCTTGGGACCCAGGTGGACAGTAGTCTCTCCTTTGATAGTCACATCGCCACAATAGTCAGGAAGTCCTTCTACGTGGCACACCTCATCATAAAAGGGTTTTCATCCAGGAAATAAGAGGTCATTGTTCCTCTCTACTCGACACTCATTAGACCCATTATAGAGTACAATGCCCCTTTTGGAATGTACCTCACAAGACATCTGTAGCAGCTGGAAAGGTCACAGAAGTACCTCACAAAGAGGATTACTGGCCTCAAACAAATGCCCTACACTGACAGTCTCAAAAAACTCTAGCTTTACTCTGTAGCATATTGCCTACTCTGAGGTGATCTCTGCCTAACATATAAAGCTATGTCAAACCCAGAGCTGTTGGACATGCTACACCTAAAGAAATCCCAATCCCTGCAAGCTACACGCTCTAGGGACCTAAACCTTGTCACCACAATAACCAGGACATGCTGGAGGGATAGATTCGTGTCCCAGATAATTCCCATACTCTGGAACAGGCTACCCATCTATGTCAAGCAAAATTCTTCATTAGCACTCTTCAAGAAAAATCTTGATGAGTGGATGGGAAATAGGAAATACACCCTGGAGATCACTTCTGTGTCTCTGCTCAACAGTGGCACAGGAAAATAGCTTTCGTGGGTGGTGTAAGCCAGGGAACCTTGTTGGCTAGACTTACATAGGCCCTTGGGCTGATAGCCTAGTACCTGCCTATGAACCTATGAACCTATGACCCCATGTGTGCCTGCATGCAGCATGTCAACCCCTGCATGAATGGGTTATGGCCCATGCACACAGCGCTCTCCCCATAGCAGTATCGTGGCAAGCCTGCTGAGGTCATCCAATGTGAAATACACCTTTCAGAGAGCTGTAGCTCAGTAATCCCCATGGCATGTCCCATAACTGTGTACTGCTGTATTGATAAACTAGTTAGGTAGTAGTCCTAACCCCAGACTTGGCAACTGTGTGAGTGTGTGTGTGTGTGTGTGTGTGTGTGTGTGTGTGTGTGTGTGTGTGTGTGTGTGTGTGTGTGTGTGTGTGCGTGTGCGTGTGCGTGTGTGTGTGTGTGTGTGTGTGTGTGTGTGTGTGTGTGTGTGTGTGTGTGTGTGTGCGCGTCTCTCTGTCTCTGGCTGTGTGGAGAGAAATGCTTTTTAGGCTACTCACACTCCGTACAGTTCATATACACAACTTTGGCAAGGCTGCTTATGTCACTCACCTAGAAATACACCTCTGGTAAAATCAAAGCCCATTAAACTCCGTAGTGTGATCTGTAACTGCGTACTGCTTTAGTGTGATAAAGTAGTTAGGTAGGTATTTCAACCCCAGACCTGGCAACTATATGGGTCTGACTGAGTAGAGAGCAATGCCTTTTTAGGTCACTCACACCCTGTACAATACATATACTCAGCTGTGGCAATGCTGTTGATGTCACTCACCTAGAAATACGCCTCTGGGGAAATTAGAAACCAGTAATTTCCATAGCGCATCCTGTAGCTGTGTACTGCTGTAGTGTAATAAAGTAATTAGCTAGGTGTTCTAACCCTAGACCTGGCATTTGTGTGTGTGTCTGAATGAGTAGAAAGCAATGCTTTTTAGGCCACTCACACCCCGTAAGAGACATATACTCAACTTTGGCAAGGCTGCTGATATCACTTACCTAGAAATACACCTCTGGGGAAAGCATAGCCCAGTAATTTCTGTAGCACGTCCTATAACTGCATACTGCTGTAGTGTGATAAAGTAGTTAGGGAGGTGTTCAAACCCCAACCCTGGCAACTGTGTGCTTGTGTGTGAATCTTTGTGTGCTTGACTGAGTAGAGAGCTATGCTTTTTATGCCACTAACACGCCGTACAATTCATATATCAACTTTGGCAAGGCTGCTAATGTCACTCACCTAGAAGTACACCTCTGGGGAAATCATAACCCAGTAATCTCTCTAGTGCATCCTGTAACTGCGTACTTCTGTAGTGTGATATGTAATTATGTAGGTGTTCTAACACCAGACTTGGCAACTGTGTGTGTCTTTGTGTCTCTGTCTGTTTATGATTGAGTGATAAACAATGCTTTTTAGGTCACACACACTCCTTAGAATTCATATACTCAACGCTGGCAAGGCTGCTGATGTCACTCACCTAGAAATACACCTCTGGGAAAGTCATAGCCCAGTAATGTCTGTAGCACATCCTGTAACTGTGTACCGCTGTAGTGTGATTTAGAACTGTGGTAGGGTTCCATCACCACCCATGGCAGTTCTGGATGTTTTGCGTGTGTTGCAATGTCTATGTATGGAGCAATGCTTCATAGGCTACTCACTTGCAGTGCATTTCAAATGCCCTACTTTGCCAATTTTGCTGATGTCTTTCATTGTGAAATACAACTTTGGCAATAAAGCACACTGTAATCCTTGTGGTGCAACCTATAACTGCTCCATGCTGTAGTGTGATATAGGCCTTGGTTAGGGGTTTTATACCCACACATGACAGTTGTGGATGTTTTGTGTGTGTCTCACTGTCTGTGTTGGGAGCAATGCATTTTAGGCTAGTCACACACAGTACAGGTGAAATTCCCTACTTTGGTAATCCTGCTGATGTCAGTCACTGTGAAATACACCTGTGGGGAAGGAATAATCCAGTAATGTCTGTGGTGTGTACTATACCTTCATAGTGCTGTAGTGTAATAATCTAGTTAGGAAGGGGTTCAACTCCCAGACATGACAGGTGTGTGTGTGTAACTTGTATCTTTTGTAGAGGTGCGTGTGTGGCCAATGTAGAGGGGGTTTTGCTTATTAGTTTTATGGTGGCCCTACTATATATCACAATGTCAACCACACAGGGATAACAGATGTAAATTAGCTGGGAGGCTAGGGTGCAAAACCATACCCATACATGTGACATCAAGGCCAGCCAATCCAAATTAACAACCCCATTATTACCCAGAGCACACATTCAAACCATGTGTTATACCTCACATGTCAGTTCCATGTATGTGAGGAATCCCCATCTGCTGGGTCATCTGCTGACCGGACAGTGTTGTGCCTATGGTTTCATGTATTTACCACAGTGTATTAATCTGTGGAATGCAGCAGGTAGTGTGGGGATTGCAGTCTGTAGATGGTAAAGGCTGTGACAGTTACTGACTTCATATCCCTCATAGGACATATGTTGCAACAAACCCTGTTACAATGGAAAATATATGAGGTTATCACAACAACACATCTATACTGGCCCTGTGTATGTGCTATCAGCCATACCTCTGTCAACCTTTGTACATATGGCATGCATGAAGTGGTGCATATGTGCTGTACACCATAAATACTATCATCGTATCTGAAAACAAGCCAGTGATATATCAGATTGCTACACGTCATGTACAGTAGTGGTTATATTTCATGGCATAAGGTGGACATTCTGTGGATATTTGTACAGTACTGAGGTCTGTGTAGTGATGGTGAATGTCAGCAGTGTGTGTATTGTTAATATGTACTTCAGCCTGTGTACAGACTGTGGTGGATGTCATTGTTCTAGCTCCCCTTCTATCAGATGTTACATGCTGCCTCACTGTATGGTACTGTTTTGCCGTACATGTTTGTAGAGCCATAGGCACACATGTCCGATACCACAGACAGCCATCATAACAAACTGCGTAGCAGCCCAGTATATGTAGGGTCATTCTGTGAGTGGCACATATGATGATGGTGTAGAACAGATAGTCCAGATACTGTAATATTATGCTAGCTTACCATATGTGGCTGTGTTCACATTGGTTGTGGTTATGCACTGTCACACAGGTATATCTTACCCTGTGCTGTGACATGGCTGTCGAGCTTGCTATATATGCAGGTACATGTGCAATACCTCATACGAGATGTAGGCCAGTGTTGAGCCAGTCTGCCTGTAGCCTGCACAGTGCATTGTTACATGCCTAGCAGCTTAGTGTACTTAACTAGTGGGATGCTATGTGCATACTTGCCAGATGTACTGCTGCTGGGCCTCCCTTAAATGTCATGTATGTCAGACAGAGCAGTGGGATGCTGTACAGATGTATGTCAATATCTAGTGGGTAGTATGTGTCCACGGCACCCTTGTACCAGCAGTCATTATGTGTCAGACCAGACAGGAGTGTGTGAATCCAACACTTATGGTGCCAAATGTATACCAGTCATTATGTGTTATACCCATCTACATGGCTGTCTACATCTATATTGTCAGACCTGGTACACATGTGGTGCATTAAGGGATTATGTGAATACCTCTGGACAGTACAGGGTGTGTCCAAAGTTCCACATATAGTGGCCAATATCTCTGTTGCACTCCACAGGGGCAATACATTCTAGCAGCGGTACCTTACAATGATTTCCTTAGGATGTCTGTCAGTAACCAATGGCACACATGTTATAAGCAGATGTCAGCATCCACACACACCATGTATGTGAAGATAATCCCAATGACAGTAGCAACAGTCTAGTAATATGCCTGCTATACATACCCGTCATCCCCTTGCACTACAACTTTGGGACTGTAGGGGCTGGTGTACGGCTACACTCCATGTCCAGGACATATGGTGGAAATATATGTACATATACTTATCCAGATAGCCATATATATCTATCTATATATATATATATATATATATATATATATATCTATATATATATATATATATATATATATATATATATATATATATATATATATATATATATAATTACACGTGTACTACATTGAATTACCACGGTCATGGCAACCACCCACTATAAATCCCTACAGCAAGTGGGCGTGGTCCCTTTACATTTCCTGTGTGATTGACATCCTTCCTGTGTGTAGTCATCAGTGATACAGGCAGCAGGTAGCAATACCTCTTACAGGAGAACCTGCACATTCAGAGCAGCCACATATTTGTAGGAGGATCAGGAACTGCAGACAGACTGTGGGTAGGGTTGTGTAATGCTTTGCATAGTACTGGTGTTACAGGGTGTGTGTGTGTGTGTGTGTGTGTGTGTGTGTGTGTGTGTGTGTGTGTGTGTGTGTGTGTGTGTGTGTGTGTGTGTGTGTGTGTGTGTGTACATACTAGTGTACCTTTGAATGCAGTCTGTCTGCATAGCTCACTACTGTGGGATTAACCTCTTGCTGGACAGAGGTATGCTTATCATGTGTTGTCCGTCCACCACACAGGTCCTGTGTCAGATATTACAATGGCAGTGTGTGTGTGTGTTGCCTGCTATCAGTACATGGCTACATCCTTGTCTATATCTCACCTCAATTCCTTGAATAAGGGTATGTTGCAGACTATCCTGTAACACTAGCACCTTGCTTAGTGTATGGCAACAGTGTTCCACATATCTGCCTGTGTTCCAGACTCTGTCCCCATCTACATACCAAGCTTTGCACATATGTCATGCTGTTGGGGGTTGTTCTGTAGTAGGCTGTGAGTATATCACACTGCCATTGCTGCCATTAGTCCACTGCTGTTGTATCCAACACACATACAGTGGGACTAGGGCCATATATGTGTGGGCGTCACCTACACAACACATGTACGCCTTTATGCACTGCAGAGGTCAGTGTATGTAACAGTGGTATATGGGCTTGTATTATTGAGTCTAGGTGGGGAGCACCATAAATGACCTAGGCTGTTACAAAATGTGGGGGTATCAGTTGTGAGCTGCCACAAGGTATGTGGATGTGCAGTACCATGAAGTCCACCTATATTGACATTACTTACATGACTTGGGGTACTGCAAGCCTACTGCTTCTTGCCATACAGACTGTTCTCTGCATTATGCCTTGTTATGTACTGGGTACAACCCATTTGATCACAAAACATCTTTACCTCCTACAGAGTTTGATCAGAGTGTAGAGAGAGGCTACTGAACTACACACCTGCAGTACAGACTGTTGATTGGGTGGTACCTTGTGGTCCAGTCTGTCTGCACTATTGTAAATTCTGAAGGGCTTGGCCTGGACAGCAACACTTGTGAACCTTTCCAGACTACTGTATTAGTGTAACTGTTTCACAGTTGCAGTACTCCGTTTATATGGTTGTCAGTATTTAAACAGCTATATGATACAGCATATAGAACTGTTATAATACACAATTAAAGGATTCCCATTTCTGCAAACCTGTGTGTGGTGTCTTTCCTATGACCTTTCTATGGGTATATGTTGCAGGCAATGATTGACATTAGTATGTATCACCCAAACAGTGTCCAGTTGTTCAGGTGTTAACTGTAGGCATAGTGGCTGTTCCATATTGTGTGCACCTCCTGCATATGTATCTTACCTTTACACATATCTGCGTGTGTATGTGTAGTCACATGTGTATGTATGTATGTATGTGTATATATATATATATATATATTTTTTATATATATATATATATATATATATATATATATATATATATATATATATATATATATATATATATGTATGTATATCTGTATCTGCATATATGTGTCTGTGTATCTGTATCCTGGGGACATTGATGGCTTCCACATATTACATGTCCTATGGGAGGCAGACTGTACTTGGTAGTGTATTGCAGGGCACATGTGTTTGGCTGTGGGGGGATACCTATTCGTACAAGATGTATAGTGTGTGGGGCCTCTCAACCCCATTAATGGTGCATGTGGACATAGGTGTATTTGTTAATCTGCAGTTGCTATCTACAGATGTATGGCCACATATACCTATATAGATATATTTATCTGCTATATATATAAGTATATGTGCATAGCTAGTGTTATATATGTATATAGAGTTAGTAAAACAACATATATATTTATATATATGTATATCTATACATATAAGGGTATGTTGTATCTGTTAAGGTTGCAATATAGTTACACATGCAGACGTCTAGATGTGGATATACATTCTCTGTACTGTTGCTTTACAGGACTGGCTGATATGCTTCTGAAACACTGAATATATGTGTATCTGTCATGGCTTAGTGGTACATCACTTTGTCTAGGGTGTGCAGGGTCCTTGGCTTGAGCCTTGCAAGAGCTGTTTATTTTGTTGCTGGGCAAAACATGGCCCACTGGATAAAGAGTGATTAAGGCACCTTAAAGCAGATGTAAGCAGGTTTGCATGGAGCTAAGCACTGCCTACACAAGTTAAGCAATTTAGAAGGTAACCAAGTGTATGAAAATGTAACCGGAGGTTAGCAGTGCTTACCAGTGCAAACCCACGCAAACCCATTTACAACTGCTTTAAAGTGCCTTACTCACTCTGTATCCAACTGGCTGTGTTCTGCCCAGCAACAAAATAAACAGCTCCTGCAAGGCTCAAAGCCAGGACCCTGCACACCATACACAAAGTGATTTATCAGTAAGCCATGGCAGATATGCATAATCATGATGTTTTCACATACATATCATCCAGCCCAGATATACAACACTACAGGGAATGTATTCCACTATGTAGATATATTTGTGTGTGTGTATATATATATATATATATATATATATATATTCATCTTTAAATGGATATAACATATCTATATATGTAGATATAGGTATATATATATATATATATATATATATATATATATATATATATATATATATATATATATATATATATATATATATATATATATATATATATATATATAAGCCAATAAATTCATATATACATAGATACGCATACATCCATAGAAATATATGTATACATCCACATGTCCACATATATACAGCACTAGGAATGCATATATGTCAGCATATATATGGCTCACATTTCAAAGGGAGGAATCCATGTGTCCGAAAGCTGGAAGGCCAAAAGTATGTTCTCAACATTGCACAATCTTGCAATACATGCATCGAATGTGCAATGAGCGAATGTCACAATGCATTCACTCATTGCAGGCACTATAGTGGGGATGGGGAACATTTGCCTATCCCCACTGTAGTGCAAACTAGGGGTTAGTATATCACAGAAGGGAGGTTATGGGGGCCCAGCCCCCCAGACAGGAGGTGCAGGGGGGGCATGCCCCCTGGCATTATGATATGTATTCTAACTTGCAGTTCGAGAGTTAGCGTAGGTGCTTTCGAACTGCTGTGTTTTGAACTGTGGTGCAGTAAGAAATGATGGGTTTGTCCTTTCAGTTTGCAGAAAGGGCCATTTGAAGGAATGATTGCCTCCCTATCAAAGGTGAACACATATATATCAATATAGGTATATATGGACATACATCTGTAGATGGAACTGGGAACATAACCCCAACATATATGCCCACATGCACCATTGATGAGTTTGAGAGACCCAAACAACATACATCTGGCACGGACTGGTATTCCCCCTCCCCCAATCAAACACATCTGGCCTGCAATACAATACCAACCTTATCAGATCCCATAAGCAGGACCCTACACAACAAAGGCTGTACATGTTAACAGTACCCCATCCCACCTGTAAGATGTCAGGCTGGCATTACTAACATATCATGCATTGCAGTCAAGTGACATGTCATGCTTGGGGGAACCCCCTGGGCAGGTGCAGTAAATAGCTGGGATCCCTCATATGATCCAATAGGCCTACACCTGACAAGATTGTTCTAGACAGTCAAGAGGAGAAGATTAACACCTGCACTACACCTCAAGCAACACATAGCCATTCTAAACCCACACCACCAACACCCACACATAGCAACATTAAATCCACATATGCGGAGGCCCTTAATTGTAA
The DNA here is from genome assembly GCF_019279795.1 of Protopterus annectens. Taxonomy (NCBI): domain Eukaryota; kingdom Metazoa; phylum Chordata; order Ceratodontiformes; family Protopteridae; genus Protopterus; species Protopterus annectens. Next base: position 883,860,163 of record NC_056732.1, read on the forward strand.
CCTGCCCAAGCAACAAGGACCTCCAAAGCTGAAACACAAGCACCAATCACAACCTATGTGTCACATAGCTCACAAGTGTGCCACCAAGCAACAGACCCTAAGGCAAGACAATGTACCTAACACTTTAGTCATAGGTGACTATAGTCAGGCACACTGATATCCCACTCACCAGGCTGAACAAGGAGAAAATTACAGTCAGCTGCCTGTCAGGTGCCAGGATCTTCCACATAACACATGCACTCAAGTCACTACGCAACAAGTACAAATATGACTCTGTCATTGTCCATGTTGGAGTGAATGACTTGAGACGTACCTCCCATGACTACATAAAAAGAGACATGAAAGAGCTCTCGGATCATGTGGCCCAGGCAGGTATTCCCTAGCCCTGAGTAGCATCCTGCCTTTGCCCATAATTATACCACAATATAAGGACAAAATGATTGACTTCAACAATTGGCTAAGCTTCTAGTGTCATTCAAAATGGATCCAGTATCTGTCTGCCTGGGACGACATGACCGACAGACCACGATGCTTTGCCAGAGATGGTCTGCACCTGTCGCCCCTGGGATTCAGGTTGCTGGCTAAGGTTTTTGCCACCCCTATAGTGCCTTTTTAGGCAAAGTTCAAAGGACAAAACCACCCCTGTAACAGGTACAAGCATGCAAAATCTGAAGATAATGCTACTCAATGCTAAGTCTAAACCTCAAAATGTACTCTCTCGAGGCACTCTTAAAAATGGAGAACATCGATATCTGTGCAGTAACTGAGACCTGGTTCAAGGCTCCAGAGAGCACCCCTGCAATGCCAGGCTACAACTCTTACCACACTTTTTGGTCACTAAACCATAATCGAAACACTAAAGGTGGAGGAGTGTCCATATTCCCCAAGGATATTCACAACACCAGGCTAGTTGCCCAACACAATGTGTCTGAAATTCTCCAGGTGCAAATAACACTAGGTAAGATTGCAATCCAAATTGTAGCTTGCTACAGATCCCCCACCATGCCCCAAGATTCTCACTACACCTTTCTAAACATACTGGAAAATGTTAAGATACAACCAAACACCCTAATACTGGCTGACTTCAACTACCCTGCATTAACTGGGAAAACTACTCGTGTACCAACAACTTTGCCCAACAGTTCTTGGAATTCATAAGTTCCAATGCCCTGGATCAACTAATCCATTGTCCCACCAGGGGCTCCAATATCCTAGACCTGGTCATTACTAACATGGGAAATCGATGCTCTGCACCTATGACTACCCCCTTGTTGATCAGGTCAGACCATAAACTAATCACCCTTAACATCCACATCCCACCCCCACCCCCCAGTAAGGAAACCTACATAAAAAACTTCTCCAAAGCAAACTTCATGCTACTCAAGTCAGAAATGACAAACTTCATGACACCCATGCAGACGGGAACTAAAAGTTCAACTGCTGAGTCCTACACTAAGGCACTGTACGAGCACATCCACTCATTCATGAATTGTACCATCCCAAATAGAACCAAGATGTTCTCCTCCAAAAAAATGAAGCCAATCTGGTGGTCCCCTGCCATAAACAAACTTTACGACAAAAGGAAGAAACTGTTGCAGAAAAGAGGAAAATCCCAGGATGCAATAAACTCCCTTACCAGCCTCAGTAAGAAGCTGAGATCCCTCATAAAATCCTCCAAAGCTAGTTACAAAAATAAAATTGCCAAAGATTCCAAAGACAACCACAAGGCATTCTATAACTATGTCAAGAATCTAAATGGCAATGCTCAGAATTGCTCTGAGATACAACAGAATGGCATTAGATATTCTGATCCCAAGGATATTGCCAATATCCTGGAAGATCGATTCAGTGCAACTTCACCCCCCTCTCACCCCCTGAATGGCCCATCTCAATACCGGACGATTGCCAAATTCTAGTAGTAATGGCCACACAGGTAAAAAACACACTCTCCAAAGCTAAGAATACAGCATCCATGGGACCACATGACATCCTGGGCTGTGTACTACATGAACTACAAAATGAACCGGCACCTCACCTACAAGTCATGTTTAATCATAGCTTCACCTCAGGCTTTGTGCCCACTGAGTGGTGTACAGCTACAGTTATCCCACTCCACAAGGGGAGGTCCACCTTAGATCCCAGGAACTAGAGCCCCATCAGTCTGATGAGCCTGATTTGCAAGGCCATGGAACGTATTACCATGTAACTTATAAACAAAGACATTGGCAACCTTCAAACACTGGACCCCACCCAGTTTGGGTTCATGAAGGGATGATCTTGTCTCCTGAACCTGACTGACTTCTTTAAATCAGTCTCCAGAGCTGTGGATGAGGGTAAGGCAGCCCTCACAGCCTATCTGGACCTTGCCAAGGCCTTTGACACCATTCCCCACTCTGGAATCATAGATAAACTTACTAACCTGGGCATTAAGCCCTACATCACTTGATGGGTTGCCAACTGGTATACTGACAGAACCCACACTGTAAAAGTAGCTGATTCCAAATCCAGCTCCAGACAAGTGACAAGTGGAGTACCTTAAGGTTCAGTCCTGGGACCACTCTTGTTTGGCATCTACTTCTCTGAAGTACAGGACAATACTAAGGGACTCTGGCTTACAAAGTTCGCAGATGACTGCAGAATGGGAGCCATTATTGAATCTCCAAATTATGTGGATACACTACAAAAGGGACTTACAGAAACAGATGCTTGATTCCAGAGCCATGGGCTCAAGCTCAATGCAAAGAAATGTATAGTTATCCCCTTTGGGAAAAAACATGTACCCGTGAATTACCACATAGATGGCAGTACACTAAAGACTAAAAGTGTGATGAGAGACTTAGGGACACAGGTGGACAGTGGTCTCACCTTCGATAATCATATTGTCACAACAGTAAGGAAATCATTCACACCTCATCACTAAGGGCTTTTCATCCAGAAAAAAAGAGGTCATTGTCTCACTGTACTCATCCCTCATTAGACCCATTATAGAATACAACTCCCCATTTGGTATGTAACTTTCAAGACACCTGCAACAACTGGAATGGCCACAGAAATACCTCACTAAAAGAATCACAGGCTGAAAACAGATGCCCTAGGCTGACCGCCTTAAAAAATACTAGCTATACTCTGTTGCATATCGTCTACTCAGAGGCGGTCTCTGCTTAACATACAAGGCCATGTCAAACCCAGAGCTTTTGGACATGCTACACTTAAAGAAATCCCAATCCCTCAGAGCCACACACTCCAGGGATCTAAACCTTGTCATAACAATAAACAAAACATGCTGGAGGGATAGGTTCCTGACCCAGAGACTCCCCAGATTCTGGAATAGACTGCCCATACATGTCAAACAGAGCGCCTCTTTGGGTCTCTTCAAAAGGAATCTTGACGATTGGATGGGAGAAAGGAAATTCACCTTGGGGATCATGGCAGTCACCCTGCTAGACAGGGGTCCAAGGAAGTAAATAGTGTGGAAAGAAATAGCCAGGGAATTGTTATGGCTAGGCTTGTATAGGCTCTAGGGCCGATAGCCTAGTACCAACCTCTGAACTTATGAACCTATGAACCTGTTTAGGCCCAGACCACAGCATCCCTAGCTGTCAGTTTTGTGCCTTATTCAACGCCCAAACTATTCCTATTCGGACTATTTTTGTAGCAAAATTCTTTCACTCTCAGTCTCCGTACTCCAAAATGACTTCAGAAAGCCATCCGACTACCGATCTTCTGAAAAAAAGAAAGGATAAAGACAGAGACAGACTGCATAGGTCCAAGGCTGCTGATGAAGCTAACGTTAAGCTAGTCATCAGTCCATTGGTACTCAGTGAGGAGCTTTCGCAGCCCCCTGATACCCACTTCTACAGATTCACAGACCTCTACTAAGACCCATTCCAAGTCCACTATGCCAAGGGATACTTCTTAGACTGTGGAACCTGCAGATGTCTCTACCTTGGATGGGTCCGGAGCCTCTTTGCAGGCAGTGGCTTTTGAGGGTGTTTTCAGGCCTTCTGATTTTCATATTAAACCGATGACTTCCTTTCAAACCAAAAATACCGAATTTCTCAGGCCTAAAGTTCGCACGCACTACACCCAGGAATTTGACGCACTTCATAACCACTTACACGAGTGCATGGATCGTGCTATCGCTAACAGAACCAAGATGCTATCCTCCAAAAAAAGGAAGCCAATCTGGTGGTCCTCTGCCATAAACAAACTCTACAACATAGGAAAGAAACTGTTGCAAAAAAGAGTAAAATCCCATGACTGGAGGAGCTCCCTGGCCAGCCTAAGTAAGAAGATGAGATCCCTCACAAAATCCTCCAAAGCTAATTATGAAAACAAAATTGCCACTGATTCTAAAAACAACCACAAAGCATTCTATAGCTATGTCAAGAATCTCAATGCCAACACTCAGATGTGCTCTGAATTACAGCACAATGGCACTAAATATACAGAATCAACTGATATAGCCAACATCCTGGCAGATAGCTTCAGTGCTAACTTTACCCCCCTTTCACCCCCTAGAGGGCCCAAATCTATACTGGAAGAATGCAAAGTTCCTGTAATCATGACTGCACAGGAAAAAAACACACTCTCCAAAGCCAAAAACACAGTATCCATGGGACCTGACAATATCCCACAAACGACAGAACGAACAGGCACCCCAACTAAGTACCATGTTCAATCATAGCCTCACCTCAGGCTTTGTGCCCACTGAATGGCGCACTGCGATGATTATCCCACTCCACAAAGGGAGAGTCATGATGGACCCCGGGAACTACTGCCCCATTAACCTGACGAGCCTGGTCTGCAAGGCCATAAAACATATCATCATGGAACTCATAAACAAAGACATTGGTAATCTCCAAACTCTGGACCCCACCCAGTTCGGGTTTGTAAAAGGCAGATCATATCTCCTAAACCTGATAGACTTCTTTGAAGCAGTCACAAAAGCCATAGATGAGGGTAAGGGGGTTCACACAGCCTATCTAGATCTTGCCAAGGCTTTCGGTACCATCACCCACTGTGGAATTATAGATAAACTCACTAAACTAGGTATAAATCCCTATGTCACAAGATGGGTTGCCAACTGGCTCATGGACAGACCCCACACTGTGAAAGCAGCAGACTCCAAATCCTACTTCAGACCAGTGACAAGTGGAGTACCACAGGGTACAGTCCTGGGTCCTCTCCTGTTTGGTATCTACTTCTCTCAAGTACAGGCTAACACAGATGGTATTTGGCTAACGACGTTTGCAGATGACTGCAAACTGGGAGCCATAATCAAAACTCCTAATGATGTGGGCATCCTACAAAAGGGCCTCATTGAGACAGATGCCTGGTGTCAAAGCCATGGCCTGAAGTTCAATGCCAAAAAGTGCATTGTCATCCCCTTTGGTAAAAACTCTGTACCCATGAACTACCACATAGGTGGTAGTCTACTTAACACTGAAAGTGTGATAAGAGACCTTGGGACACAGGTGGACAGTAGACTCTCCTTTGATAATCACATCACCACAGTGGTCAGGAAATCCTTCTACATGGCACACCTCATCACAAAATGTTTCTCATCGAGGAAAAAAAGAGGTCATTGTTCCCCTCTACTCATCACTCATTAGACCCATTATAGAGTACAGCGCCCCTTTTGGTATGTACTTCACTAGACCTCTACAACAACTGGAGAGGCCACAGAAACACCTCACAAAGAGGATTACTGGCCTCAAACAGATACCATACGCAGACCATTTCAAAAACTCCAGCTTTACTCCGTTGCATATCGCCTACTCAGAGGAGATCTCTGCCTAACATACACAGCTATGTCAAACCCAGAGCTGTTGGACATACTCCACTTAAAGAAATCCCAATCCCTCCGAACTACACACTGTAGGGACCTAAACATTGTCACCACAATAAACAGAACATGCTGGGGGGATAGATTCCTGTCCCAGAAACTTCCCATACTCTGGAACAGACTACCTATCTATGTCAAACAGAGCTCCTCATTAGCACTCTTCAAGAAAAAAATTTGATAATTGGATGGAAAATAGAAAATTCACCCCAGCAATCACTTCTGTGGCCCTACTCAACAGGGGCACAGGAAAATAATTTTCTTGGGTGGTGAAAGCCAGGGTACCATTTTGGCTATGCTTATATAGACCCTAGGGCCAATAGCCTAGTACCTACCTATGAACCTATAATGGATTCACCAATGTTGGCAAGGGATGACCAAAATCTCTTGTTTTCCCACTTTACTGAACTAGAGTAGTCCAGTTTCAGAGTTGCTGATCCCTGGGCTTTGTAAGGAGGGAAGTTTCTTTTTTTTACCAGTGGGTGGGAAGCACTGAGGAGACCTTTTTGTCCGATTTGGTGAAGTTTCAGCCAGAAACTAGTAGTCCATTGGTCGTTTTGGGTATCCTATAACTGAAAAGTTCATCTCGATAAAGCACTCTTATTATAGATAGTACCCCCCAGCCAAAACCCACTTCCCGAAAGTTCTTTATCTACTACTTCTAGTATGTTGAGGATCAGTGCTAGTGTCCTCTCCAGCTCAACTGGTGAACCTGGGAATATTGAGGCAATGTTACAATTGCAAACTGGAGGCTGAGCTCTCTCAACATAGGACTCAGGAGGAGGCAACCACACACAATACATACCCAGTCACACATGGTACCATCACAACTTCAAATCATACACATACTCACGGCTCTGGTCAAAATTTACCAAAACAGCAGAGGCCACCAACAACCAGACACCCAAACAAATACCACGCCACGACCCAACACATGCAACACATAGACCACACAGTCAGAGTGTCAAACAGTCACAGCCCTTAAGGCCAAACAAAATGCCAGACACACATTCCATAGTCAGACACACTCACCAGACTGAGTAAGGAGAAGGTCACAGTAAGCTGCCGGGCGGCTAGAATCGCCATAACGCAATAGCACAGGTCTCTCAACAGCAGGTACAGCAGCAGTCATTGTCCACACTGGTGTCAAGGCAGGTATGACCCTGACCTTGAGCAGTATCCTACCTTCACCTAGAATGATGCCACAATACAGTGATAAGATGATCAGCTTTAATAATTGGCTTAAATTCTGGTGTCATTCAAAGGGGATCCAATGTCTGTCTGCCTGGGATGACATGCTGGACAAGCCAGCTGCCAATAAGGGACGGCTTGCACCTGTCACCCTGGGCTTCGGATATTGGCAAAGGCTCTATAGTGCCTTTTTAGGCAAGGCTCAAATTCTAAACCTACCACCCTAGAACACCAAAAGGAAAAATAATGCTGCTCAATGCCAGAAGTCTCAATCTCAAGAAGGCCCTTCTCAATATGGAGAACATCGATGTCTGTGCTGTGACAGAAACCTGGTTCAAGGCTCCTGAGAGCACCCCAGCACTAACAGGTTTCACCTCATATCATACGTTCCGGCCCCAAAATCCGGACAACACCAAAAAGGGGTGTCCATATGCATCTGAGACCATCCAGGTGCGACTGCTCTGCAATTTGTAGCATGTTACAGGCCACCCTCTCAAACTCAGGAACCTCACATGGCCTTCCTGAAAACATTGGAGGGATAAATGTATCTCCAAACACCATCATACTAGGTGACTTCAACTACCCTAATATAGACTGGGAACACTACAACACTCTAACCCAAAGATTCCTGGAGTTCATAAACTCAAATGCCATGGAACAACTAGTCACCATCCCCACAAGAGGTGAAAACATACTTGATCTCATCATCACGAACATGGGATCAAAATGTTCAAAGTATACCCCTCACTGGTGAGATCAGATCATAAACTAATCTCGCTGGAGGTCCTCATCCCAAAAAGACCACAGTGAAAACCCCTGAGCCAGTGGTAAACATTACTCAAACCGCTGAAACAAATGCCTTCTACCAGCACCTACAGGACTGCATGGATCAGGCAATCCCAAACAAAACTAAGACTCTCTGTACAGTCTGGTGGACCCCAGCCATAAACAAGCTCTACAACAAAAGGAGGAAGCTACTACAAGATAGAGCAAAATCCTTGAAAGGTAAGACACCTTTGATCATTATAAGTAAAAACTAAGAGCTCTCATAAAATCATCCAAGGCAAATTTTGAGAGAAAAATCGCCAAGGACTCTAAAGACAATCATAAGGCCTTCTTGTTAGAAACCTAGGAGGAAACTCCCAGATATGCTCAGAATTAGTTCAAAATGATGTGAAAATTACTGAACCTACACACATTGCTAACATACTGGCTGACAGGTTCAGTGCAAACTTCTCCCCCGAGATATCTATTCCAGAGGATTGTAGCCCCCAAACATCTCCAACGCCCAGGTGAGAACTGCCTCACTAAGGCAAAAACACAGCATCCATGGGACGGATGGTGTCCCCGCTGTGTGCTTCATGACAGTTAGGACAGCTGTTTAATCTTAGCCTCACCTCAGGATCGCACTCCAAGGAGTGGACTGTGGTCCCACTTCATAAGGGCGGTGCCTCCACAGACCCTGGAAATTACCGCCCCATTAGCTTGACAAGCCTTATCTGCAAAGCCATGGAGAGGATCATAATGGAACTCATAAATAAAGACATAGGGAACTTGCAGACTTTGGATCCAACCCAGTTTGGCTTTGTCAAAGGCAGATCCTGCCTCTTAAACGTGGTTGACTTTGAGACAGTCACCAAGGCCATTGATGAGGAAAGGCAGTCCATACAGCCTACCTTATCATCGAAAACTCATCAGCTTGAATGTAAACCCATACATCACAAGATGGGTTGCAAACTGGCGCGACAGAACCCACAGGGTCAGAGTTGCTGGAGCCATGTCAGACTCAAAGCCTGTCACAAGTGGTGTCCCACAGGGCTCAGTCCTGGGTCCCTCTTGTCATCTACTTTTCTGAAGTACAAGCAAACACAGGAGGGTTATGGCTGACAAAGTTTGCAGATGACTGCAAACTCATCTGACACAGATATCCTCCAGAAGGGCCTCACAGAAACGGATAACTGGTGCCAGAGCCATGGCCTGAAGTTAAGGAAAAACAAGGTTACCCCTAGCTACCATATAGGTGACAATCCACTGAGCACAGAAAAAGTCATCAGGGATCTGGGGACCCAAGTTGACAGTAGTCTTTCGTTTGACACTCATGTTGCTAAAGTAGTTAGACCTGATCATGAAGGGATTCACATCTAGATCAAGGGAGGTCATCGTCCCCTGTACTCATCACTCATTAGACCTATGATTGAGTACAATGCGAATGTATCTGACCAGACACCTGATGCAGCTTGAAAGGCCCCAAAAGTTCCTCACCAAAAGGATAAAGGGTCTCAAAATATGTCTTATGCTGCCCGACTGAAAGAACTCCAGCTTTATTCAGTCTCATACCGCTTGCTCAGAGGTGACCTGTGCCTGACATATAAGGCCATGTCAAACCCAGATTTGATGAATATGCTTCACCTCAAAAATCTAGATCCCTCAGAACCACAAGGCGGGAGACTTAAATTATAAATAGAACGTGCTGGAGGGACAGATTCATCACCCAGAGACTCCCTATGCTGTGGAACAAAATCCCGGTACATGTGAGGCAGAGCACCTCGCTGGCCTTGTTCAAGAGGAATCTTGACCAATGGATGGGAGATCGCAGATATACCCCAGGGATTACTTCAGTGTCACTGCTTGACAGAGGCACAGAAAAATGATAGGCATAGTTTTTATTCAAACTAAAGGGCCACATAACTATGGGCTAGGCTTATAAATGCCCTTGGGCAGATAGCCTAGTATGAACCTATGAACCTATGAACCTATGAAATCCACCATGTCAGCTGGGAACTGCCAGCCTGTAGCCTGATGACCCTGGTCTGCAGGGACATGGAAATATCAACAATTAACCCATGGCCAATGTCACTGGTAATCTTAACACATGGGACCCTGCCAATGTTGGACTTGTCAAAGGCAGAGAATACAATCTGAACCTGGTATACCTCCTTTACCCAATAGTGACAAGTGTAGATGAGGGTTAGGAGGTGCCAAATGCCTATGTAGATCATAGCAGGCTTTTGTACACCATCCCACATGTAGGAATGTGTGTAGTTGTTAAGGGATCTACCTCTGTTTACAGAGTATGTATCCACCAGGAATGCTTGGCATATGCCAACATTCCACAGATGCCATCCTGTGGACATATAGTCCTTCACAGGTCATAGATGTGTTAATGCCCTCCTCTACACTCTGGAGGTGTGCAGCACTGCTGGGGTTGCTATAACTGAATGGGTGTGGCTGTTGTGGACACAACTTCCATTATTGCAGTTACTGTTGCATCTATCCCCCCACATAGCTGTCTGTAAAACTGTACAGTGTATGTAATCAAGTTGTTAGTTGTTGTTTACACTATTCAAAGTAGTTGAGCGCCTCACACCCTCCTAAGGGTAGGGCTATGCCACCGGCTCTGACACACACATGTTACTTAGGTGAGGATCACAGTAGAGTGGGGAGAGGGACATACACCCTGCTGTTATCATGTTCAATGTCATCCACATTTCAGAATGCATATATAGCGATGTGTGGTTGTGCCTATCCTGTCTTGGTGGGATTACATGTGCAACAGATGTGTTATCTGCATGGGGACATACCTCCATATGCACAGTCTTGTACCTGTACTGCATCCAAACCAAAGGCTCTGTGTGTTGTACCCAGCCATGGCATGTGTACCACCCACTACACTTAATGATGTCCACTGCAGAAAGCCTGCTGGCACCACTACACCCATCAGACATGTGGCACATGGACAAACACAACACAATCAGACTAGATACTGGTGACAACAATACAACATTGTTAATTACAGCTATGATGCATCATGGCTGCACAGCTACACCTTCCAAGATATTAGCATTTCACTTTACTGCTGACAACATACTACACATCATTCCATTGCTACACTGCTGTACAGTTGCCCTGGGCATCAGCACCATGTTAGCCTATCCCTGCATCGATGTTATGGATGTCAGGGAGGGGCACAGGTATCATCATATGCACAGGGTGTGTTGTCTGTTTTCCAGAGGCCAAGGCTGAGCCATACAATTGACAACATGAGTGTGTGTGTGTGTGTGTGTGTGTGTGTGTGTGTGTGTGTGTGTGTGTGTGTGTGTGTGTGTGTGTGTGTGTGTGTGTGTGTGTGTTTGTAAGGGGGGGCCTGAGTACTGTTATGGGCCACTGGTGATGTGTGTTCAGTTATGTGGTTGCCCTAGGTTCATTGTTTATGTGTGTGTGTCTGCATGTGCACAGTTCCTCCATGTGGCTGCCCTATACAGGTAATTGTGAGACAGCTGCAGACTGTACCTGGCAGAGTTTGCAATTCACGTCTCTGGCCACAGACACGGGACCTGTGTCTGACAGGGGTGCTACAGGCAGTATCAGATACAAAGCCAGACTGAGTACTGTCCCCCGGGTTTGACAGATGTCCACTGGATCCAAGTCTCTCCTGCGACTGGCCAGGGCCACGTGCATGTGGTCTGCTATGACGTTCTGCAGACAGCACCCCCCCACAGTGCTGGGGCTTGTACTGCCACTACTGGAGCGGCTGTGACTGGTTGGACATTCATGGCGACCTCCAGCTGCGGGTGTTGCTGCCATACGTTCATGTGTCCGTCGCAACTGTCCCACCCTGTCCTGATGCATGGACTTGACATTGTGGATGAGATCCAATGTCTCACCCTACCGTCTATCCATGACCTTGGTGTAATTACAGATGGCACCTGCTTGTTCATGGATGCTGTCAGTTTCAGAGGTTTGATGAGCCCTCTGCACACTTAGACCCTGCCTGGTGTACTGTTCCATTTGTGCCTGTGCCTCCATGACAGTCTGGAACATGTGTGAGGTTGAAATAGATGTGGCACGTCTGCCAAAGGCATGATGTCCAGCAGTCCTCTGATGAGCACCCCTGAACATCTGCCTGATGCCCCGCCAGACATCTGGCTATGGCTGTTGTGTCCTGACACACGTGCCATAGATACCACACTATCCTGCCCAATGTCAACCGTAGGCTGTTCCTCAGCTAAGGCCAACAGTGATGAGATATGTAGAGGCAATGGGACTGTGCGTGGATGGGGTGGATATGTGTGGGTTGTCAACTGGTTGTCCAGCAGCAGCCCCTGATGACCCTTCCTGTGCCTCAACACACCTATCCTCATGGCCACTGTCTGTATCAGTGACATCAGATTCCCTCTGGGGGGACCTAACCCCAACTCACCATCTGTGAGGGGAAAACAGGGAACAGACTGTAAGATCTGTACATCACTGCTAAACAGCACACACACACACACACACACACACACACACACACACACACACACACACACACACACACACACACACACACACACACACACACACACATGTGCAGACATGGCCACACACACAGACATACACACATGCAGTCAACATACATGGCAACCTATACACTCCACCAGACAGCTCCTATAGACAGCTCCCACACCCCCATAACACACACAGTAGCAGGCGATGGTGCAGTACAGTATCACACACAAACCTGTAATTACACACGTCAGTATGCAGGACATGTGGCGCTCAACAGTATGCAGTGCAACTGTAGTCAATACCCGTTACCAATATTATACATGGCTATGATGCATAGTTTCTGTTAGTAGGTGATGGCTCTCCCCCTGGAACTCACTGCACCCATGTCCACAGCATTGCTGTGCAGCTGTTCAGCATCCTGGCATGTACTGTAAACCATAACTCACAGGTGCACACACCATTGCAGGATGTGTGTCTGTGTGTTAGTTGCATTTCCGCTGCTGCTCACAGCCTCTTTGTGTTTCTGGATCACATGTAGACACGTGTTTAGTGAATGCTTAATGTGTATTCACAGATGTCATCATCAGTGGTGCATGTATGAGTGATAGACTACCATTAGACTGACCACAGATTACAATGTACTGTACCTATAGTGAGTGTAGAGACCATTATTGACCATGATTGAGCCCTGGCAGATATTACCTGTGGTACACATAGGTTCATAGGTGAGTACTGGTCTATTGGTCCTGGGGCCTACACAAGCCTAGCCACAGGGGTTCCGAACCATGCACCACCCACTAATATTATTCCCCTGTGCCCCTGTCAGGCTATTGCACAGACATACTACCCAGGGTGAATTCCCCATTTCCCATCCAATTGCCAAGTGTTTCTGTAAAGAGGGCCAATGAGTAGCATTGCTAAACATGTATGGGTAGTCCATTCCAGAGTGTGGGGATTCCCCAGGGCAGGGCCCTATCCCTCCAGTATGTTCTGTGTAATGTGTTGATGAGGTTTAGGACCCCAGAACATGTGTTAGTAGAGGGAGTGGGATGTCTTTATGTATAGCATATTCAACTGCTCTGTGTATGACATAGCTGTGTATGTTGGGAAGATGTCAGCTGTGCCTGGGCAATGTGCACTGGAGTGTAGCCACAGTTGTCTGAGATGGACTGTGTATTGCATGTGTTTCAGGCTGGTAATCCCATTAGTAAGGGGTGTGCTCTGTCAGTGCACATGTACAGCATGCAATATGGGTAGGTGTGTTAGATGTGTACATGGCATACACCTTAGCTATGACATGCACAGTGAATTTCCAAGCATAACCTTAAAACATACTCACCGGCATAGAGCAGCTACCTTGCTGGTATCCCAGAGGTACCTACATTGAGATGGGATAGAGTTGATGCCAGTGGCCACAGCTGTGGCATTGCTACAGGGTGGCTGCAATATTAGAGTTCAACAACAGCTGAAGTCTGCAGTACTACAGATTATGCATTACTGCTTATCAGTACTGCACAGCAATAGACCCCACATCTCACATATGCATGATCTACCTGCTCAGATGCATACACTACAGTAGTTTGCTGATATGTTCTGGAACCTTACCTGCATGCTCTATGTCTGGTGTGTGTCTAACACACACCTCCATGATTGTATAAGTCTGTAGCTCTTGTGGAAGGGCAGATACTACCAGGCGCATGAGCAGCTCTTCCACTCTGGTGAGGGGGAGATGGATGTTATGTCCCCCCCGTTGCAAGGTGGTCACCCCGCACAGCAGCAGCATGGTGATGTACTTGGCGGAGCAGGTCACTACAATGGTGGCGGACCTGCTCATATGTATGGCTGTGCATCCCCACCTCATTCACCCTGCGGACCACATCATTCCACATGGCTGTTCTCTCCTGCTGGTCCTGGCTTGTCTGTGAAAACAACAGCTGGTAGTTGTGGATCATGCTAGTGATTATAATTTCCTCCTCAGCGGCACTGTAAGCGGGATTCATCGGGTGCGCCATACTCCCTGAAAGACATAATGATGGAAATATGTCTGAGCAACTCAAATGTCAAGTTTAGCATAATACAATACACATATCAGTCTCCCGCCACCATATCAGCTCCAACATAATGTTCATACAATGCTAGTTGTATGTGTCCCGTATGTGTACCATTGGGTCATATATTGTATTGTACAACACTTTCTGCTATGTGTTTATAGACATGCTCCCTGTGGGGACACTAGAGTTGCTGGGCTGTTACAGGGTATTTCACTTGCATGCCAATGTCACTGCCACTATGTTTCCACATATGCATGTGGTAGGCCTGCTATGTGATTGCTACACATCTGCCATTCTGTAGTATTGGGGATATCTATGCATGCTGTTGGACATGTTCTGGGATTGTGTGGACTATTACAGCCCACATATGTTCCATGACTGTTACACACCAGTATGCGTAGGGGATATTTGCCAGCAGTAACACCACTCCAACCTAATGTGCACATGTTACCAGTCCACATCACATCCATGACCCACCATGGAACCTTATTATCTACTGTTCCATCACTACTTTCATGTGGAACCACCTCAGGAGATGGTGCCCCCCCCCCCACATGGAGCACACACAGACATATGTCTGCACCCAGCTAGGTTGAGGGTCTTGTACATAGGGAGCTCCACAGAGGCATGGGGTATGTGCTACATCACCTGGAGGCATGCAGTGCACATACACAAGGTTCAACATGCATGTCCCTCCTGCCCACCACACAGCCCAGGCACCTTTATGTCCATGTAGATGCTGTTGTGACTGTCCATGGGTGGGCACCATGTTCCCTTTGTTGCCATGTGGGGTCTCAAAGGCCTCCACATTCCAAATGTAACTACCCGTCCACAGTGTTTAAGCACCACATGTGTCATACACCATCCCTGTATGCTGTCTTGTTTGTCACACAACCAGACCTACATACCAATATGTGCCTAATACCCTTCACCAGCATATATATCCCACCATCTCATACAATTCCCAACATGGGTTGCACACCACACTCCACATTCCATCTTGCAGCCATGTACTGGTGTGTAGGTATGTTGTGTATTGACGTGTGATGTTCTCTCACACATGTCATTGCAGGGGACATATACTGACATGTATATATATATATATATATATATATATATATATATATATATATATATATATATATATATATATATATATATATATATATATATATATATATGTATATATATATATATATATATATATATATATATATATATATATGTGTGTGTGTGTGTGTGTGTGTGTGTGCATATATGTGTAGATATCATTTTGTGTTGTTTATATACCTATATAAATGTATAACTGTCCAAGGTTCTGTAAACATACACAGCTGTGAAAATGTATCACACATACATGTATCTGTTTATGGGGTGCATACGAACATCTGGACCATACTCATGTACCCTATTTACTTCACAGCTGAACTGCTGAAATATAATTTGTATGTGTAATATGTATAATTTTTTTTTTTGAAGCATGCAGTGTTTGCCTGAGCAGATATGTGGGTAGATGGTCACTGATACTGTCTGGGAGACAACCTGATTGGGCAACTTCATAAACCTTTTGTTTGGACTATTGTCATCTCATGGCTCATAAGTCGACGTTAGGTGTGGTCCTTGAAAATATTGTATTCAAGCATATTCTGTCCTATACTTCAACATACAGTATCCTTAGTTAATTGCTACTATGGCTTTTGTCTTACATTTAGTACCTTCAATATCCTCTTTTTGCTGCCAGCTTTATCCAGGTCCAGGTTTTTGTAGACTATCCAGATGTTTCCCTCATGTTTTTGATCTATTCCTCATAAAA
Organism: Protopterus annectens; assembly: GCF_019279795.1. Lineage (NCBI taxonomy): Eukaryota > Metazoa > Chordata > Ceratodontiformes > Protopteridae > Protopterus > Protopterus annectens. The sequence goes on from NC_056732.1 coordinate 883,876,331, forward strand.
ACTGAGGATAGGACTGAAGTCCGATAATGATGATAGACGTACGAGTTACAGTCTTCATACTTTTCAAAAAAATCATGCTAATGCAACGTGTTCTATCAATTTTCTACATTTGTAAGAGCAATATTTAAAATGTTGCCTTTTTTCTGGACCTTTATCCTTCCATTGTATATGGCTTTGTCCAGATTTCTTGCTGTTAGAGGTTGAGAGGTATGTTTGAACCAGTACTGATTTGCTGTGTTTGACGTGTATGGGAAGTGTATGACTGTGACAAACATATCAGACAGCAATGATAACCTATTAGTACTTGCAAAGTAATAGAACAAATTTGCACATTATGTTAGGAAGACAGCAATGCACTTGAAGCATTACAAGGCAGTTTTGTGAAAACTGAATTGCATCTTCTTTTGTTCCTTGGATGCTAATGCTAAATGTAAATTTTGTTAGTACAATTTCCATTTCCAGGTGTAGAAAATGTTTCTGAATATTTGTCACATAAAGGAATGACTTCAACCTATTCAGTGGGACATCATTGTGCCTCACTTATCAAGTCACCTAAGACTAGTGTGTTTGGCATGCTGTTTTGCCTTAGGGGATTTGGTTGAGTGGCACACTGTTGAGGAGAGTTATGTGTCTCATGATTAGTGTTGTGTTGTGGTGGTCGAGTGTGTTTCTGCCTTGGAGGTCTCTGTTTTTTGGGTAGATTTTTATTGAGAGCCTCCGTGAAGGTGGCTGTGTGTTTTGTGTTTTTATGTGAAGGCAGTGTTGTTGTGTGTTCTGGAGAGCTAAGTGTTCCATGTGGTGTCGTGCAAAGTTGACCTTCTCCTCTTGACCAGCTCTTCTGGTCCTGGCTGGAGAATGCGTGGCTTCCAATTTGGATATATAAGTGCATCTCTCACAAGTCTGAGTGTTGGGAGGTAAGAGGAGAGGGTTGTCAGTGTACATCCGGCAGTTGCTACATTGCCTCAGGATGCCCAAGTTCACCAGGTTAATAGGAGAAAGCACAGCTGACTGACCTTTAGGCATGCCTGGAGGGGTGGGCATTAATAAGGACTGGGTTTGCTATACTGCTGAATGACTTTTATATACAAATCCATTTGGAAACAGACTCACTCATTAGTTCCTTTTAGTACAACATAGTCCACGTGGTGGCTCCATCATAAATTAAAATATAAAGATTTATTTTTTTTAAACAACTTGTACTTTTTTGCTATGATATGAATATTATATATACATCTTTATCTTACCAAACTGTTATCTTACATGTCTTTAATGAACGTCTATTAGCTGGATTTGTTAGTACTTACAGAAATAATATATACTATCAGTTTAGATCATAAGGGACTACTTTTTTCTTATGATGTGGAAAATCATCTTGTTCTGTCTGCCTTCCTTGGATGCTGTTTATTGTAACCAGAGGGATGGGTAGCTGAGAACATGAATTACTACTTTTTTGGATTAGTTTGTAGACAGATCAGCCAGATAAGTTTGACATTTTGGCTAGGCTTATTGCATTTCTGATTATACTCAGTAGTTGCCTGAGTGAGAAAGGTCATTACTTGCTGACTACTACCAGCATGGAGTTACGTTATATTTTGGGAATTTTTCTTGGCTTTGTCAGTCATGTGTGGAATTTAGGTGGGAGGAAGGGCTCAGTGTTATACTATTTTACTGAATTACTCAGGTCTTCCCTTACTGATGTTACATAACAGCTGCACAAGGTAATATAATGAATGCCTACTCAACAGGTTATGTGCAGCAATTATCACCTGTGTCTGAGCATGCATAACTTTGCAGTAATGAAAGGCAGGTCATTGTCATCTTAGCAAAAAGTCAGTTACAATATAGCACTGACTCATTATCACTTTTCAGGTAAAATTCTCAGCAGCTGTCACTGTTATCTGTTATTCATATAAGTAGACGTCATTATCACATTGATGAATGCACAAGCCAGATTGTGTTTTTCCTCTGCTTGGAGTCATTGCAAGGCACCCCCATCATTCTTCATCAGCTACCTACCCTCTGAAACCCCTGATTTTTTCTTCCTGTATATGTATATCTATGTCTGAGCATATATGTGTGTATATGGATATATATGTGTGTACATAATGTACTTGCACATATATAATATACACACGCATATGTATATATATATATATATATATATATATATATATATATATATATATATATATATATATATATGTGTGTGTGTGTATGTCTATATATATATATATATATATATATATATATATATATATATATATATATATATATATATATATATATATATATATATATATATGTTTGTGTGCATGTATATATCTTGCCAGTCAGTGTGTGTAATTTGATGTTTTCAGGGCTGGTAGGTATGTAGCTCTGCACAGTCATCATCTGTTATGTACCTTATCAAAAAAATAATGCCACTGTGGATAGGAGTGAAGATTTGGATGAGTGAACCAGGTAATGCTATTGATATACATATATGTGTAGTCCTCCAATACATCTCTCAAACATCAGTAGTAACCTGTCTGTATTTCTTTCCTGTACAGGTGAGCCCATCTTGTGTCAGTGACGTGGCTTCACGAGAAGGAGCACGACAAGTGACAGTGTGGGTGTGTGGCCATTCCTACATTCACTGGCCTGGCAGCCATGCCTCCAGAAGTGAAAACCACTGCAACTTGAGCTTCCCCACAGCTAGTGTGAAGGCATACTGGATTGTAAGAAGAGGTATGCATTGAGTGGACTCCTGCAGTTGTTGGAAGAGAAGTGTGCAATTTACCCTGAGCCTGACATCCTTGTGCTGCACATTGGAGGGAATGATGTCATCACTCACTCACTCGGAAGGCTACAGATTGAAATCAGAACAATTTTTGAACAACTGCAGTCGTGGAGACCACGTTGTCATTTTGTGTGGTCTGACATAATTCCACGCAAGGTATGGAAAACAGCAAACAGTCAATGGCCAGCACACAAGGCCAGACCTTTACAGAATGGGTTCATGCATGGCTTGATGCACAGGGTTGGTAGATCAACAGTCTGCCATGACAGGATCACCACAGAAGATGTTCACCTTTTCCGAAGCAGTGGGGTTCACTTAACTGAGGGTGGAATTGCATTATTCTTGACTGACCTCCACAATGGTGTGATGACAGCTATCAACAATATATTGGTAACATGCAGCTAGTGAGAACAAATGGACTACAGCCATGACCAAGTTGGACCAGTATGATAAAAAACACTATAGTTATATTTTTTGAACACCATTGTCACTACTTACAACACAGGAAAAGAACTTCTAGGGAACTTGTACACATGCTGAGTAACATTTAATTTTCAGATTGTCAAATAACTATCTGCATGCTGTGCACAGGTACAGATAACCATTTCATTGTGAATTGTATATGTAAAGTATTTTTTTCTTAGACATAACTCTGGTAGGGAGATGGTGAACATGCTGAGTAAGAACAACTGTTTGAAGTGGTTAAGAGAATACCAATACCCATCCTGCACACACATCACAGTTTGTTTACAATTATGGTTATGACTTGTTTTCCAATTGTGCTAAATAACTTTGTCAGGGAACATGTCATCAGGGTAATACCTCATTTTGAAAGCAGTATAATTTATTTATTTATTTTATTTATTTTACATTTGTTAACCGGGAGAGTCCGACTGGATACATGTCCATTTTCAGCGGAAGTACATAACAGACATATGAACATTGTTAATGCGAAAAAAGGAAAATAGTTGAGTTCTAAATACAATATAAAGATACATCACATCTTGGGGAAAACAAACAAAAAAACATAAAAAAAAAAAAACAGTAGGTCAGTTACAGGCCTGCCTTTAAAAGCGGTTAAGGATAGTGAGGTAAGAGAAGGGTAAATGATAGTGGTTAATCAGGTTTGGAACAGGGACATTGCAGAGAGTATTGAGATGGGTTTAAGCTTTTTGAATTGTAGGAGTGAGGGTTCTGAGGTGAGCATGGTTGGTAGGGAGTTCCACATTTTACCTACAAAGTTTGAGAATAGAGAATCCCCAGCAGAATTATTGGCTTTGGTAGTTTGAGCTAAGATCTTATTGGAGCGTAAAGATTGCAGGTTAATATAGGGGTGAATGATGTTTTTCAGAGCTGGTGTTTTCTCTGGGTGATACAGTATCTGGTGAGCTGTTTTGAAATGGAGTTGGCTGGAAAACTCTAACCACCCTAGTTGCTTCAAGTTAGTGCAGTGGTGCGTTCTAAAGGTGGAATTTGTGGCAAATCTAGCTATGTGATTGTAACAAGAAGCAAGTTTGTTAAGGGTTGTCTTGTTTAGGTTTGTAAAGAGGGGGGAGGCATAGAAAAGAGTTGATAGTAGGTGTGTGCTGGCAATTGTAATTTTAGCGTGAGGAGTGAGAAAGTGTTTTACTTTATAGAGAGAGCCAAGCTTTTTATTGACTGTTTTGATGGTAAGATTGAAATGGGTGTCAAATTTAAGGGAGTTATCAATGGTAACACCTAATAGCTTTGTGTGAGCTTCTGGTGATATAGTGATTCCATTGGAGGATGTAATAGAGAAGGTGGAATAGTCTTGTTAGTGGGTGAGAAAGTAAGTAGTTTTGTTTTGTTGGGGTTGAGAACTAGTTGTCGACTTGAGAACCATTTTTCTATTAGGTTGAAGGTGTCTTGGGTTGAAGCAGTGAGGTCTGCCAGGTTGGAGGCAGTGCTGATGATAGTCGAATCATCTGCATATTGAATGCATGTGGCATGGGGGTTGATTGTGGGCAGGTCATTAACAAAGATGGTGAAGAGAAGAGGGCCAAGAATAGATCCTTGGGGAACTCCAAGTGTAACAGGTAGGCATGTAGATAATTTGTCCTGCCATAGAACAGCCTGTTGCCTATTGGACAGGTAGGATTGGAACCATTTCAGTGTGGAATTGCTGAGTGATAGTTTTTTTAATGTATGGAGGAGTTGAATGTGGTTCACCATATCAAAGGCCTTGGAGAGGTCTAAGAAAAGAGCAGATGATAGTTTATTATTGTTTCTGAAGTTATTGATGGTATTAGAAAAGGATAGTAGGGCTGATGTGGTACTGTGATTTGGCCTGAAGCCATGTTGGGAGTTAGCTAGAATTTTATTTTTGGTGAGGTGTTCCATCAGTTGTTTGTGGACACACTTTTCCATAATTTTGGCCAGGGGTGAGAGTATAGCTATAGGTCTGTAGTTAGAGGATGGAAAAAGAACTGTGTCAGTATGATGGACAAATGTTCAGATAGCACATTATGTTTAGGACTTTGGTTGTGAAAATTATTACATTGCTTCATATTTGGTGAATAACCTCACCAGGGAAAATGGCAGCATGCTAAGTAGTAGCTCATTTTGGAGTTAGTATTAGTACTTGCAATATATAGAAAGAACTGTATTTGTATGCTGTACACATGCCCAGATATTACAGTTTGTTTGGGACCATGGTTATGAGAATTATGATATTTTTTTTAATATTGTGCTAAATAATTTTATCACAGAACATGTCATCAGGGTAAGTAATACCTCATTTTGAAGTCAGTATTAGTAGTTTCAGGATGGAAGAAGAGGTGTACTGTATGCAGGACAACTGTACAGCTATCATATTTTATTTAGGACTTTGGTTATGGAAATTATGATTTTTTTTTCATATTTTGGTAAATAAATTTTCTAGGAAGCATGTAATAGTGCCAAATTATACCTCATTTTGAAGACTATATTAGTCCTTACAACTTGATAAAATAATTGTGTATGTGTTCTGTACACATGTACGGCTATCGCGCCTTATTTAGGTCTTAGGTTTTGGACATTATTCTTTTTTTTAAATATTTTGGTAAATAACTTTGCTAGGGTGCATGTACATGTGTCAGATGATACCTCATTTTGAAGACAGTTTTACTCCTTACAACATGATAAAATAACTGTGCCCATATGCTGTACATATATACAGATATCAAAGTTTATTTAGGACTTTGGCTATGAAAATTATGATTTTCTTTCATATTTTGGTACATAGCTTTGCAAGGAAGCATGTCAATGTGCTAAGTAATACCCAATTTTGAAGATAGTATTAATCCTTACAACATGGTAAAAACTGTGTCTGTAGGCTGTACACATGCACAGATATCACAGTTTGTTTAGCTTTGTTGCTCAGTTGTTGCTAGTTAAAGTTGAAGGGCTAGTTGCTCAGCATAATGCAGCCAAGGTTATCCAAGTGCAACTAACTCTGGGTAAAACTGCAATTCAAATTGTAGCATGCTACAGATCACCCACCATGCCCCAGGATTCCCACTCCTCTTTTCTTGATGTACTGGAAAATATTTGGGTTCAACCAAACAACCTAATAATGGGCGATTTCAACTACCCCACCATTAACTGGGAAAACAACTCATGTATCAACTCCTTCACTCAACACTTTCTGGAATTCATAAACTCCAATGCCCTGGATCAACTTATCCACACCCCCACCAGGGGCAACAATATCCTAGATCTAGTCATTACCAATATGAGTGACTGATGTTCCACACCTGAAGTCAATACCTCATTGGTCCGATCCGGCCATAAGCTAATTACCCTAGATATCCACATCCTGCCTCCACCCCACCCACCCCATTAAGGAAATCATGGTAAAAAATTTCTCCAAAGCCAGCTTCATGCTTCTTAAGACAGAAGTGGTGAACTTCATGACACCCATGCAGATGGACAATACAGTTACGACTACTGAATCCTAGACAATTGCACTTTATAAGCACTTACATGAGTGCATGGAGTGTGCTATCCCAAACAGAACCAAGAAGCTATCCTCCAAAAAAAGGAAGCCAATCTGGTGGTCCCCTGCCATAAACAAGCTGTACAACAGAAGGAAAAAACTCTTGCAAAAGAGAGTAAAATCCCACGAGTGGAGGAGCTCCTTGGTCAGCCTCAGTAAGAAGCTGTGATCCCTGATAAAATCCTCCAAAGCTAGTTACGAAAACAAAATTGCCACTGATTCTAAAGACAACCATAAAGCATTCTGTAGCTATGTCAAGAATCTCAGTGGCAACACTCAGATCTGCTCTGAGTTACAGCACAATGGCACTAAATATACAGACCCAACTGATATTGCCAACATCCTCGAAGATAGGTTCAGTGCCAACTTTACCCCCCTCTCACCCCCTAAAGAGCCCATCCCTATACCGGAAGAATGCAAAGTTCCTGCAATCACGGCTGCACAGGTAAAAACCACACTCTCCAAAGACAAGAACACAACATTCATAGGACCAGACAACACCCCAGGCTGCGTTCTACACAAACTACAGAATGAACTGGCACCCCGCCTATGTACCATGTTCAATCATAGCCTCACCTCAGGCTTTGTGCCTGATGAATGGCGCACAGCAATGGTTATCCCACTCCACAAGGGGGGAGCCACCACAGACCCCGGGAACTACCGCCCCTTAGCCTGATGAGCCTGGTCTGCAAGGCCATGGAACGTATCATCGTGGAACTTATAAACAAAGACATTGGTAATCTCCAAACTCGGGATCCCACCCAGTTCGGGTTTGTAAAAGGCAGGTCATGTCTCCTAAACCTGATAGACCTCTTTGAAGCAGTCACCAAAGCCGTAGACAAAGGTAAGGTGGTTCACACAGCCTGTCTAGATCTTGCCAAGGCTTTCAACACCATCCCCCACTGTGGAATTATAGATAAACTCACTAAACTAGGTATAAATCCCTATGTCACAAGATGGGTTGCCAACTGGCTCACTGACAGAACCCACACTGTGAAAGTAGCAGACTTCAAATCCGACTTCAGACAGTGACAAGTGGAGTACCACAGGGTTCAGTCCTGGGTCCACTCCTGTTTGGTATCTAATTCTCTGAAGTACAGGTTAACACAGAAGGTCTTTGGCTAACAAAGTTCACAGATGACTGCAAACTAGGAGCCATAATCGAAATTCCTAACGATGTGGACATCCTACAAAAGGGCCTCACTGAGACAGATGCCTGGTGTCAAAGCCATGGCCTCAAGCTCAATGCCAAAAAGTGTATTGTCATCCCCTTTTGTAAAATCTCTGTACCCATGAACTACAACATAGGCGGTAGTATACTTAACACCGAAAGTGTGATAAGAGACCTTGGGGCACAGGTGGACAGTAGTCTCTCCTTTGATAATCACATTGCCACAGTAGTCAGGAAATCCTTCTACGTGGCACACCTCATCACAAAAGGTTTCTCATCCAGAAAAAAAGAGGTCATTGTTCCCCTCTACTCATCACTCATTAGACCCATTATAGAGTACAATGCTCCTTTTGGTATGTACCTCACAAGACATCTACAACAACTGGAAAGGCCACAGAAATACCGCACAAAGAGGATTACTGGCCTCAAACAGATGGCCTATGCAGACCATCTCAAAAAACTCCAGCTTTACTCCATCGTATATCGCCTAGTCAGAGGCTATCTCTGCCTAACATACAAAGCTATGTCAAACCCTGAGCTGTTGGACATGCTCCACTTAAAGAAATCCCAATCGCTCCGAGCTACATGCTCTAGGGACCTAAACCTTGTCATCACAATAAACAGAATATGCCGGAGGGATAGATTCCTGTCCCAGAGACTTCCCATACTCTGGAATAAACTACCTATTTATATCAAACAAAGTTCCTCATTAGCACTCTTCAAGAAAAATCTTGATGATTGGGTGGGAAATAGGAAATTCACCCCGGGGATCACCTCTGTGGCTCTGCTCGACAGTGGCACAGGAAAATTATTTTCTTGGGTGGCAAAAGCCAGGGTACCTTTTTGGCTGGGCTTGTATAGGCCCCAGGGCCGATAGCCTAGTACCTACCTATGAACCTATGAACCTTGTAGGATTATGAAAGTTATACAGTTGTAATATTTCTCATTATTATGCCCATATCTTTGCAAGGGAACATGGTGACAACACAAATGAGGCATCGGTTTGAAGTTGACATTGAGCCACACAACTTGTACCCTGCCATGTAGTCTCTGTCTGTTACAGGTGATGAGATATTATGCTTTGCTTATTTATCAATTATGAGAAATATAATATTAATCATATTTCTGTGAATATCATCATAACAGAGCATCACACAGTAATGTTTAAGGTATCATTTTAAAGATAACATTCATACAAACAAATTAATTACAAATTGTATGGGTCTTCATGGTACGTTCACCAAGATATTGTGATTTGTTGTTCAAAAAAGGTAAAAAATATGTACAATATTAGCATTCCTTGGCAAATATTTAATAACGACTTAGATACACACCATCAATGTTTACACTGTTGGAAAGGACAGTGTCTGCTGAACAACTTTCAAATTTACATTTTTAGTCTAGCTCCTATACTTAAAGAGTTATGAACATTTGTTTTCTGTACGGTATTACAAATGGATTTTCTGAAAATAAGCTCCGGCTGCACTGTTGTTCCTACGGTGGAAGTAAGCAGGCATAATTTTCTGAGCTGCTCCAGAGTTAATGAGTTAAAGTACAATTACCCTTAAGAGCACACAGAGCTCACTGTCAGTGCGGGATCATTTTTGCCTCTCTCTCCACATTCCCAATAATATTGCACACTGGTACACCTATGCGGTTAACATGTCAGCAGAGTGGTCAGTCCAAAACATCTGTCAGCCTCTCTGTCCAACCAGTATTTTGGGTCCCTGGCCAAGTAGATGACACACACACTTTGTTATTTGGGTTTTGAATCATACACACACACACACACACACACACACACACACACACACACACACACACACACACACACACACTCCTATTAAAGTCTGGCACCACATTGATACCTATGGGCCCTGCGGCCCAGACCTTAAGGTAGTTTGGACTACCACAATCCATCTCCTTAATAGCTACTGTAAGGCCCTCAACAAAGGGTGACACATCCTACTGTGTGATGAGCTTACTAGCAAAATGGTAAGTGAGACCAAGGCCAGGGCTATTGGAGTGATCTGTACAGTGTCATCACATGCATATGCTAGTACTGTAAGAGCTGACTTAGTGCTATACAGACCAGACACAATGACAAGGTGTAACAGTATGCGATAATAACTAATAAAGGAACATGTGAATACTCTATCAATGTAGTAACTACACAGTTCAGACTCACAGGGGTACATGTATGAAAACATTGCTGGACAGTCTACAATACATACAGGAAATTTGTAAAGTACTAGGTGCATAGGTTCATCAGAGGATACTAGGCTATTGCCCTGGATGTCCTCATAAACCTAGCCAAAATCTTTGCCCATGTCCCCTCAAAGTCAGCACCTGTTTTCCCTGTCAAACTGGGACACTATTTGGGATACCAGGAGTGTATTATGTATTTCCCATGCAGCCATCCAGCTTCTACTTAATGAAGGCTAGGGAGGTACTCTACTAGACATGGGGAGCGAGTGTATTTTACAGACAGTGTATTGTGTGAGACACACATGTATCCTGCCAACAAATGCTATTCATGTAACAGACCAGGTGAGGGCCTTGCATGTGGGTTGCTGGAGTGGGGCTTGTCTTACGGATATGCAGAAGCTCCATCAAGGCTGTATTGGGAATGGCCTTGTATGTCAGACACACATCACCTATGATCAGTCTGTATGAGACTGAGTAGAACAACAGGGCTTTCAGCCAATCTGTATAGAATATTTGTTGCAGACCCTGGATTTACCTGGTCAGGAACCTCTGTGGTCTCTGCAGCTGCTGCATGTGGTTGGCAAGGTACATGCCAAATGAACCATTATACTCAGTAATGGGTCTGATAAGGGTAGAGTACAGAGATGCTCTAGCCTCCTGGTTCCTGGATGGCATACCCTTATTTGTGACATGGGCCATGTAGACAGCCTTATGTACAATGGTGCCAGTGTGTTTGGAAACTGTTAGGTTGCTATCAACCTTGGCACGCAAGTTGCCTCACACCTGATTATATGTTGAGTACATTGTTATCACTGTTATAACTACTGTGGATGACATCTACCACAACAGGGATAATGATGCATTCCCTGCCATTCAGTTTGAGGCAATGCTTCTGGCACTAGTCATTGATTTGAGTAAGGGCCTCTTGGGGATGCCCATATCACTAGAAGAATGTAGGAGAGTGGCCAGCTTGAAGTAATCTGTAAACCTGGTCAGCCACAGGCCACTGTTTTTTTCTTACACCTCAGAACAGTATATCCCAAACAGTCCCACAAACAGTATGGTCTACTACTAGAGATGGCTTCCACTACTTTCATTTTGTGGGAACTATCATTGAGCCAGTTAGCTACTCATCTGGTAACGTACAGGTTGATGCCTAGCTGTGTACTCTTATGTATTATGGACAACTGGGGATTATTGGCAGAGGCTTTGTCTGGGTGAAGGTAGGCAGTGTGCATCATCTTCCCCTCATCCATGTGTTTGTTGACTAGTTCAAATAAGCCAACTAGGTTTAACAGGCCTGATCCCCCTTTGACAATACCAAACTGTGTGGGCTCCAGCATTTTCAGGTTGCTGATGTCCCTGTTTATAAGGTCCTTGATAATGCTTTCACCAGTGTTGCAGATCAGGTCAGCTGGACTGATGCGCATATGATTGGCTGGGTCAGTGGATGCTCCACCTTTGTGTACAGGGATGACTGGCTGTCCGCAGTGCAGATGGGATGACACTGGTGCTCAGGCTTTGGATGACTACAGTGTGTAATGGAGCTGAGAGCTCGAGCTCATGCCTGAGTTTATGTAGGATGCAGCCAATGATGTTATCACGTCCCATGGAGACTTCAGTTTGTTGCCTTTGAGAGGGAATTATGGACCTGCCCCGTGGTGATGAGGGGAGGGGGGAGGGTGCTGTGCATGTCCTCCTATACTGATGGGGAGACAGGGAGATGATATTTTCACTTAACCTGTCTGTAGCAGGTTAGGTATAGCTATGGCATGTACATATGTGGTGTTATTGACCACCAGTACAGACTGGATTTAGTTGTTGCTTCTGAGACTGCAGACGTATGTGAAGAAGACCTTGTGATTGACCTTGGTGGATGTGTCCGATTTGTACTCATATTTAGCCTTAGAGTAATTCACCTGTGACTTTATTTGCTTGTGAGATTGCTTCCAATTTAGCACCTACTCCTTCTTGGCCCTGTACAGCCAATATTTATACCTGTTATGGGGTTTGTGTATTGCTGCTGTCCACCACAGAGGTTTACACTAACTTGGGGGAGGTGAGTTTTCAAGTCAGGTATTGCTGAGTCCATATAGCTATGTAGGTTCTCATACAGATGTTTGTTGTAGTCTTGGACACAAAGTCATGACATAGTTGAACACTTTTTCACTTTCAACCTAGTAATTATAATCAATCTAGTAATGATTTCTGTTTCAATGCAATAAAACAACCTGTAGCTGTAGACATTTATGTCTGTTTGATACACTGAATCTAAGATTACACTTTTGTAAAACAAGTACAGCTTATTTACCTGATGTATTGCAACTCATGCCTTTATGTTTGTGGCTTCCAGCTACACCTATTACCACATACATGTGCACAGGTAATACTTGATATACATTTCTGTTCTTTGTCAGTATGGCACACTGTGTTTACACTCTTGCAGCTCAGTCATACCACTCAACCTGTTAAAGTAAGACATCTGGACAAAGGCACACAAAATAGGGGACATTTGCCTAAAAAGAGTGACCCTTTATGAATATTGCTGTAACGCACTTAAGACAGTTGATAGCACCGTAGGTTTTGCATTCACAGGAATACTCTGAAGGATATGACAGCTGACATTCAAATGTATATTATTATGTTATGAAGTCAATCTTTACTAATTTGCAAGTGATTTACTAGACATAACACTATGAGAAAATGACTACAAATATGAGGCAAGCATGTGGTCAGTGTGCATAACTCTGGACAGTTGAAAGGTATGAACTCAGTATATCACATACATTTCAACACACACTTCTGCGCCAGTTGATTACTATGCATATACCGTATACAGGTCTCTTACATTTGTAAGACAAGCATATGCATCACAGTAGTATTCACAAGTGACATATTAATATTTGCAACATTCCAGGTAGCTGGCCTGGCAGTGTCACAGTCAGTATTGTACAACAGACACTCCAGTAGTAGTCATATGTGAGCTGACCTTTGCTGGGATGACCTAGGGGCAAGAGTTGTGATCTATGTCACTGCAGACAGAGCCAGAAGGGATGGCTATAGGTGCTGGACAGCAACATGCTAGTCCAGCAAGTCTTGTTGAGACCTATTGTTTAACTTCCTATGTCCCATTATTGCCCCTTCTGCATTGCATTGCATGCTTAATTGTTTGACATACCTGTTGTAGTTCTGTGTTTTCTCAGAGTAATTGAGAAGTGTGTCTTTCTCTATTCATCTTTCTCTCTTCACAGTCTTTGCATATAAAGATCAGACCTGTTTTGCAAAGGCAGCAGCTTGCCTTTTGTAGGCAATGCTCATGAGCAGGTGATGGCCTGTGCTCCAATTGGTGTCTCCTACTTGCTAATTGCATCCAGAACAACTGTGTGTTTTTTTTTATTAGCCAATGTCATGACAACACAGTGCTATAATTATGTCCTTCATGTGAGCCTTGCCCCTTTTCTTTGCCTGTGAGGAGCACATTATGGAGGTGCGGGAGATACAGCATCACAGAGGGTAGGTGGAAATCCCTCTTAGAACATGAAATGTGGAGAAAGCCCCAACAAAATGGGGGGGGGGAGTTCCATAATTAGAGACAGATTGGAAGTACTGCTGTTATACAGTTAGAAAATTGCTAGAGTAGCATTGTTTGACTGGACATGCATTTTCTGTGTGATTTGAAGTCTGACACTGATATGTATAAGACATAGCTCTCAACTATACAGATTTCTGCAGAATGTCCAGAGGTTTGCCTCTTATGTTTGGTCTGTTCCTCAGACAATTTTTGATTTTGGCAAATCACTAGGATAATCTGATGACTGAAGTCACTAAATAATGGCATCCATTTGTGTATCAGACTTCATATCCTTCAGAAAATGTATGTTAAAACAAACCCTGTCATTCCAGCAATGTTTTCAGTTTATAACACCATTATTTAAATTATGTCAATATTTTAGGTCTCTGTCCCCCAAGTATGTCAGGCTTTGTCCAGATGTCTTGCACTAAGAGGTTCAGAGGTATGGTATATCATTATTTAGGGACTTCACTCCTGATATCATCCCAGTGATTTAGCAGAATCCCAAAAATGTTATGAGGAAGAGGCCATAAATATGGTCCCAAACCCTGGACATTCTGTGGAAATCTGTACAATTGAGAGTTATGCATGTCTTGCCATTGTTAACAGACTGTCAAGATTGTATAGCAGTATAGTGTGTAAATGTTTGTTGGGCTAGGTATGGAGAGGGGCAGATGTGAGTGTCATAGATCCTTTTCTATCTGACTGTGCATGCTGCTACAGTTGCTGGTGGTCTATCAGCTGTATATGTTTGTAGGGTAGACTGAGACATGTCCCTTAACACCTCAGAATTCCAAGTACACTTGTGACTTGGAGCAGTATATATAGGAGTAGTGTGTGACTGGCAAATAGGATGTTTGTTCAAACAGCCGTTATACTCTAGAGGACAGTTGCTTACTGGTATATTGCTGTGACAGTGGTGCAATTTGTTGTGGGTAGACAATTTCTCACCGATGTCTGTTTTTCCCTACAGTTACATCTCTGTAGTGCATGTTATATTTGAAAATGCATGATCAATTCTCCAGAGCTGATTTGATGTAGTGTTATGTTGGTCAGATTATAGTTCAGAAGGTGCTGGGTGAAATGGTTTGCAGCTCTCAGTGTTTTTTTCCTTCTGTTACATGACTGCAGTCATACCTCTCCACTGTCCAGATTTTCATACACTGTCCAGTTGTGTGGCTCATATTTTTGGTCTGCTCCCTATAACTGTTGTGCTTTTCTGACAAATCACTGGGATGATGTCAGCATTGAAGTCAATAAATAATGACAATCATTTGTGTTTCAGACCTGAAATCTATCAGCAAATATATGTTAAACAAACCATGATACTCTTATCAACTTTCTAAGGTTATAAAATCCATATTTAAAATATGTCCCTATTTTTTGTCCTTGTTCCCCCCATTTTGTCAGGCTTTGTGTAGATGTCTTGCACTAACAGGTTGAGTATATATATATATATATATATATATATATATATATATATATATATATATGTGTGTGTGTGTGTGTGTGTGTGTGTGTGTGTGTGTGTGTGTGTGTGTGTAACATTACTAATGCCACAGTTTTTTCCCTAATGTTGGATGACCATCCTGCATGATATATTTACTGAAGCATTACTAATTCACACAGCTCATGTGGAGTAGTGGTACCTGCTGTGACTGGAGTGTACGGGATCCTGCATTTAAGATTTGTCAAGGATGCATATTTTTCCCCTTATGTTAAATGACTGTGATGCATAATTGTTTGTAAAAGCATTACAACTTCCTGCAGGTCAGATTGTGTAGTGGTATGTTGCTGTGATTTGTAGTGCACAGTGTCCTAGGTTTGAGACTAGGCAGGGCTGAGTATTTTGTTGCTGGGCAGAACAAGGGCTGATTGAGACAGAGTGATTAACGCACTTTTAAGCAGTTGTGAGTTTGCATGGTTTTGCGTGAAGCTAAGTGATGCTAAGAGACAGTTAAATCCTCTTAGCCTCACTTAGCGGCACTTATTCCTGCATAAACCTGTGCTAATTTTAAATAAAGAAAATAAAAAATGGGTGATAGGAAAGTGGTGAAATGAGGGTAATCAGGGGGGTAAAACATTAGGAAAAGCAGCTAGGTATGTGCAGGATGGGTGTAGGAAAGGACCATAGCTCTACATTTCCTCTGCAGCAACAGCTGTGAATGATGTGGAAAATTTGGAATTTACAATCTCACACCCTACAGGGAGGGATGTTGGCAGCATAGATTTGTAGAGTAATTTGACTGTAGGTTAATTTACGTCACTGTACATGGGGCAAAATGTAGATCTATGTATGGGGCAATGATTTTTTTGCAGGACAGATGCCCTTTTTTATTATGGTGAGAGTGGGATGTTTAGGAAGGGCTGTAAGTATGTTTAGGGAGGTAGGTTGGGTAGGATAGGTTGCATTTGCAGACAGACAAGACACACATGACAGCAGACAGGGGTAGTATATGACACATGAGGGGATAAACACCTTGGATGGGGAAGGTGGTTGGTAATCAGAGGCCCATGAGCCCCCTAATGGTTACAGTGGGACTGAGGTCCCCACCCATGGGCAGTCACCACTGCACCTTTATTGCCCCAAAGGTGGCTGTGCTGGGGGCTGGACAACTGTGGCAGTCTGCCCATCAGGGTGCACCAGGAGGCCTTCCATCTAGCTCAGCCTTCCATCCAACTCTGAGTGGATGATGCTGCACACCATACTCCAGATCTTGCAGTGGGTGACAGACTCCTCTCCACGCCCATACCAGAGGGGGGGTGGGTCCCATCCCCTGAGGCAGTTCCACTAGAAAGTGGTGCATGACCAGTGGCGGATGAAGTTTCAGGTTGGGTCCTGGATGTGCTGGGGCCTGGTGCCACAGCCAGATGAAGTGGGACAGGTGGCTCCTTTGGGATCTGCCTTCCCAAATGTGCTATGGTTTTGAGGTTTTCCAAAATATACTGGTTAGTCATGAATAAAACATTATAACAGCATGCATGGGTGTTCAAATTAACCCAAAACAACAGATATGAAACAGCTGCATAGCAAACAAAACACATGCATAAATGGAACAACAGTAAGCATTGTAACAGCATACCAGTTACACTGACAGCAAAAGGCCACCAACAATGGTATATGAACAAGGTATGTTAATATGCAACCAATTAAATATATGAATAATAGAACATAAGTCCCAGCATTAGATTTTGAGAAAAACATACCCATAGTATATGAATAATAAATAGTGATGCATATAAGGGATAGGGGGAGAGGAAAAAGTCCATTAACAACTGTATAGGCTTCTATTTTTCACAACAGTACTGCTCAATACTCTACAAGACTGCCCTCACTTTACATCTACCTATGGCCCATAGCTCCTGTAGCACATACATACATGTTAAACTGTCAACCTGGAATGGTATGGGGCAAACTGTGACAACTATGGGTACATTACTAGAGAGGACTTGTACATGTCAGGGTTACATATCTGACAAAAAGGGGTATCCTGCACTGATGTTGTGTGAGTGTGCTACTGGCATACTTCACCTGGATTCCTATCTGTGTCCAAGGTTATTGGCAGCAGTGACCACTAGCCATGACAGTGTAACACTTGAGAGATATGTATCCAGAAGAGTGCATGGTGTATGTACCTATCTTCCTGTCATTTGCAGGCATGGGGTGGGGCAGTGGAACAGTTGTACATGGTATAATAGTATATGCTTCATACAGCTACTACAAACATTTCTTTACCTGTAAGACCTGTGGAGAAAATATCTGTTAATACTACCTGACTGTTTCTACAAATAGTCAAGATTTCTTGAGTATATATCTATATATATATATATATATATATATATATATATATATATATATATATACACATCTCAATATACTCCCTGGATTCAAACTGTGTCTGGGTGTGCAAAAATGAACAACAAAGCTATTTCTCATCACACTGAGCTACTGAGGAACTGCTGTCTTTTGTTTAACTGATTTCTACCTAATAGTCTGTTGGTTAGACAGTCTGACCTTGTAATCCTGAGATTCCTGCATGACAGACAGTGTACTGTGTATTAATCATTTGAAATAATACAAACTGTAAAGCAAAGTTTAACACTTGACAATGCTGCAGTGGACAGACTATAATACATTACACACTATTATTCAGGGATCAGATCTTAGTGCATAACATATTTCATTTATATCTTGATTTACAGCTCCACAATCTACTGTTTTGCATAACAGCTGGTTTTCAGAACAACCTCAGTTAATGCATGCTTTCAAAGCCATATTTGCTGTGAAGAACCTGTACACATTCTATTTCTGCAACAACATACCAGAGTAAACACAACGGTTTGTGGCATAAGTCTTTAATTTAGTACTATGACAAAGTGCTGTACTACTGCATATCCTGTAGATCAATATTAGTATGGCAAACTGTATTTATTAAGTAGACAGAGAACACACTATACCTACTGGCAGTAAACAATATAGTCCTTCTTATTTATTGCACTATATACTGCAAAATAGATCTGTACACACCAGCCTGTCAGTGCAGCCTTGACCGTCTGTCTGCATGGGACTCCACATTGCTATCCCTCCACTGCAGCTGTAGGGGGGAAAACAAACATTATGCATACCTGTCTATCACATACTCAGGATTGAATTTGGTACAGCTATGGATGAGAAACTTACAAACTACCGGAGCATTCCGTGCCTGAGCATCTTGGATCCACTAGGCCAAGAGTGCCCCCTTCCTATGCTTTAGGTCAGCATAATGATGCTGTACCTGCTCACCAGTTCGGAGGATTCCAGTGGCACTGGTGAGGTCACATGTCAGGTGATCCCTGGCCTCCACTTTGTAGTGAGAGCCCTGGTGCTGGCCCTGCAGCAGTCTGTCATCATGGTGTTCAACTAGGAGTCCATCCATGAACCTGGACTCCAGAATGCCCCAGCACTGCACCTGAAAGTGCGCTCCCTCTCCAATGCCAGACATGGTTCCTGCACAGATCAAACTACAACATGTTCTGGCTGTATTCTTGCCTGTGTAGTTTAAATAAGGCCATATTCCCACTCCTTGCCATCATTGGACCATTTTGAAAATGTTGAGCACAGCATAATGGTGAGCAAATCTGCTAAGCTGAGCTGACTGCTGCTTAGAATTATTGTCTAAGCAATGCTCAAACCAGCTGATCAGAGCTAAGCACTGCTAGGCATTGCTCAGTTTTCATTTAAGAAAAAATATCAGAATTGTAAATGAATTAATCATTACTGACATATTATTAAGTGTATATGATTTACTTTCCACGACGTCCTCCTTTGTGCTTTCATTACATTACCTTGGGGTGTGACTGTACTGTATGGGACACATGTATACATGGGTGATTTCTTATGTTAAATGCACTGACACTTCCATTTTGAACAAGCTACACTACCCTGGTTAACAAATATAAATGAATATATAATTTAAAATAAAAAAACTAATTTTAACAATGTTTTCCCATGTAAAGTGAAGGCTCTGTCTTGGTACTCGTACCGAGAACTGCTGTAGGTAAAGCTGGAAACCTAACCACTACACTATAGCACTAGTGATAATTTTAGCTATACATTTGTATTTAGCTCCAATGAGATTTTTAATCAATGCTGGGCAGAGGATCGCTACGCACAAACCCACTCAGCTACGCTTAAACATAACTTATAACGGAAAAATAAATATTAATGGAAGCACTTTAATTACATGTATTAATACTAATAGTAATTCATATTTGGTAATGCACTACCTGTCATTCTATCAACTCTCTAAGTCTGTATGAGCAATATCAGGATTGAAGTCACTACATTATGGTATACATTTGAGTTTCAAACTTCTAATCCTTCCAAAAATGTTATGTTAATACAAACCCTGTTCCTCTATCAACTTTCTAAGTTTGTAAGAGCAATATTTAAAATCCGTCCCTATGTGTCCCCCCATCATTTTAGGCTTTGTCCAGAATTTTTGCTCTAAGAGGTTGGGAGGTAGGTTAAAAGTGCCATACAGCACTTTCACAATGTGTGTGTGTGTGTGTGTGTGTGTGTGTGTGTGTGTGTGTGTGTGTGTGTGTGTGTGAGACAGTACCTGTCACACACCCAATGCATTTATTTTGATTTCTGATAACTCTTTCAGTGTCCATGGACACTGTTATACTTTTCTTAGCCCCGTTCGTGCCCTTATACAGGCCAATTCTTTTTATTTGTGAAAACAGCACTAAAAGTATATTTTTCTAGAAATAGGTAGTGAATAACATATATTTGTTAACTAGGGTTGTGTACCAGGTTGAAATGTGAGGTGGCAGTGTAGTACAGATGTGAAACCCCATTTAAACACAAGTGTCCCATACAGTATAGCCACAAAAGAATGTAATGTAATGAAAACACATAAAATAATAACGATAATAATAATAATAATAATAATAATAATAATAATAATAGTAATAATAATGATATAACAATGATAGTCTACAAAATGAAAGCTGAACAATGCAAAATTTTGCTCAGCTGTACTTAGCTGGAGTAAGTATTGCTTAGATATGCATGCTTAGCAATAATTAGTGTAGCTAAGTGGATTTATGCACTGGTAAGCAATGCTTAGCATATACCACTTTAAGCAATGCTTATCTTTGCTAAGCAGGTTTCCCATCACTTAGCTTAGCTCAGCATATTCAAGGGTGGGAAATCAGCCCTATTTAAACCTTGCAGCCTGGAATACAGCTCATAACCAGTTGTAGTTCCCCACTGCAGGCATTATGGCTGGTGTTGGTGAAGATGTGTGCTTTCGGGTGCAGCGCTGGGGCATTCACGAGTCCAGGGTCATGGCTGGAATCCTAGTAGAAAACCATGAAGGAAGACTGCTGCAGGACCAGTACCAGAGCTCACAATACAAAGTGGAGGCCTGGGATCATCTCGCACGTGACCTCACCAGTGCCACTGGCATCCCTCAGACTGGTGAGCAGGTCCATCACCACTTTGCTGACTTGAAGCATAGGAAGAGGGAGCTCTTGGACAGGTGGGTCCCAGATGCATGGGCGAGGAATGTCCCAGCTGTAAGTATCCAGATCAATAAGTGTTTTCCAAAGTCCAGCCTGTGTGTGTGATGGATAGGTATGCATACATTTTTCTCTTTGTCCTGTATAGCTGCAAATGAGAGGGCCACGGACATGGACCCCCAAGCCAGCAGGCTATTACGGCTGAATCACAAGGCTGGTGAGTACAAATCTAGCTTGTAGTATACATGGCAAATAAATAGAAAGGAGTAGAATGTCACCTGTCAGTATTTAAAAGTGTGTATGGTTTGTACTGAATAAATGAGAAATTAGCAGAGTAATAGTGATGTACAGGGTATATATCAATAAAAGTGTCAGTACCTGTCAATAAAAACCCTGGACTGTTCTTATTTACTTTGGTATGTGGTGGTATGAAATGAAATGTGTACAGTTTCCTCACAGCAACTATAGCTCTTGAAGCATTAAATAATGAAGGCTAATCTGACAAAGATTGTGGAGTTGCAAAACAGGAGATTAACTATATGAAATGTTCCATGCACCAAGATTTGATACCTGAATAGCAATGTTGTGTTAACCAGTGTTTTCCAGACTCTGTACTATGTCATAGTATGAATATACAGTATAAGTAGTACCTGTCATGCAGGAATGTCAGAAACACAAAGTCAGATTATACAACCAAGAGAGTATTAGGCAGAAAACAGTCAAACAAGAGACAGCAGTTTCTTAATAGCTCATTCTGATGAAACACAAACTTTGTTCTATTTAATGCACAGACAGGCATGGTTCAAAACCTGGGAGTGGTAGTAAGTTGTATGCATATTTTCACTCAGGAATATGTGAATATGTGTAGAAACAGTCAGGTAGTGTTAACAAAAATTTCCACCACAGGTCTGCCAGGTAAGAAAATGTATATCTTAGTTGTAAGAAGGCTGTAATTATACACTGTGTACAACACCCACTGTCCATCCCCAAGGCTGCAAATGGCAGCAAAATATGTATATACACCAAATAGTCTCCTCCAAGAAATGTCCCTCAGGTGTCACACTGTTACAGCTAGAAGTCACTGCTGCCAATACTTAGGGTGACTGATATAAATTATGGCAGAGTATGGCAGTAGAACAAATACACAGTAGGAGTGCACATATGTAACCCTGACAGTGTGAATATGGGTAGAAACAATCAGGTAGTGTTAACAGAAATTTCCTTCACAGGGGGGCGTGGCCAAGGATGAACACAGGATAGCAGCAGATTTCTTCAGCTCCACCAATTTCATTACACTGACAGGAATTAATTACTTAAAAAAATTAATTTTTGAAGTAATTTTCTTTCTAAATACGTTTGTTTTATATAGTTCTTGAACTATATCTAAAAAAGAAAGGAAATCTTAACAATATTCCTGTCAGAAATCACTGTGGAAATTTTCCTGTCAGTTTATCAGTCTGAAATGAGTTCCAGTAAGACAAATTCTCAAGACTCCAGCATCAAGAAAGAACTTCAGTCTCTGATAATTATAATCCAGCAACTTACTGATAAAATGGATAAAATGGATACTAAAATAGACACCTTCATAGAAAAAACTACAAAACAAATAGACCTGTTACATACAGACCTGCAACAAAAGAAGAACCAGATGACAGGCATAGAAGAAGCTGTGAATGACATGGAAAATAGAATCCAAGAAGAGGAAATCAACATTGAGTTTCTGCTGAAACAAAATACACATTTACAAACAAAGCTGGATGACCTGGAAAATAGATCTAGGCGCAATAACATTAGGATTTTTGGACTGCCAGAAAATATTGAAGGTAACAATATTACTTCTT
The DNA here is from genome assembly GCF_019279795.1 of Protopterus annectens. Classification (NCBI taxonomy): domain Eukaryota; kingdom Metazoa; phylum Chordata; order Ceratodontiformes; family Protopteridae; genus Protopterus; species Protopterus annectens. The sequence goes on from NC_056732.1 coordinate 883,898,906, forward strand.
TTTTAACAACTTGGCTCCCTAAAACTTTAGACTTACCAGAAGCATTCTCTTTTGGTATCGAAAGAGCACATAGATCTATAGCTAATACTAACTCTAACAAAAATATCCTAGATCAGTTATAGTTAGATTTCTATCATCTTTTGATAAAGAGATGGTTCTTAAATCTGCTTGGGCTAAAGCTCCTGTTAAGATTAATGAGACAACTGTGCGTTTTGACAATGACTATTCTTCCATGGTAATAGCTAAAAGAAAAGTTTTTCTGCCTCTAATAAGGGAGCTTAAAAAAGCACAGTTTAAAACATACCTTCTGTTTCCTGCCAAGCTTAAAATCTTCCTTCCTGATGGTCCTAAGGTTTTCGATGATTTAGACTCTGCTTTACTGTTTGTCAAAGAAAAAAGGATTTTGGATAAAATAGAAGAAATGGGATGGGCTATTTCTTCATTAAAGAGATTGGCAACTGAAGCTTCGTGGAAGACTTCAGAGAAGAAGAAGAGACTAAAAAACAAATGATTTGTTATATGTTTTTTTCTCTCTCATCATTTTAGTTCATTATTAATCTTTTGAATATAGTTCCTGCATTTCCAGAAAGCCACAAATATTTTGGAAAAGATTTAATCAAAGTTATTCTCTATGTGCAAAGAAATGTTTTGTTTCATAACCAGTCAAAATACCTGAAGATTTAATGGCAAGCTGTGATTCAATTTGTTTCTCTTTCTGAAAAGAAGTAAGGTTAGTAATTTGATACATTTTTTTATCTTTACCTTTTTTTCCTTCTCCTTTTATTATTTTCTTTGTTTAAACAATGACATTCTATTTAGATTATGTAGTGGGTAAAGGGTGGGGAGGGCAGGGAGAGAACAGTAATGAAAATATCATTAATAGAATAATAACATATTTATTCCTTGTAAAAGTTTTATAAGTTCTTCAAATGCTATTTCTAATTATACTTTCTTGATTATACTGCTTATGCCTGTTTGTAAATAATCTGTTATGCTTTAACTAATAATAATCAGAACTAAATAAGAGTAAATAATATGTTTTATTTTTAACTCTATTAATATAAACAGTAAGTAACATTCCATTGTATATACTTCTTACAGCTTTCTCTTACATTTTTTTTATTTCTGCCTCACTCCCTTTTATTTTATACTCTCTTTTCTTTTCTTTATTAATATATAGAAATGCTTTTGATTGTGTGGGCACAGTGAATAATAGGATTTGTATGAAAATTGAGTTGGGAGAAGAATGTTGAGTTTTATTGCTTGTTGGTAATTTTGGGCTTAATTTCACTTACATAGAGGCTGTAATGATCTGTGGAATACATTGTGAAGGTTTTGTCATGTTTAGATGCATTTACACTGCTAAATGAATGTTTGTCACTAGTTTTTAATAAGTTTCCCACCAAAATGTTAAGAGAGACAATCTGAGATGTGGGCTGTCTCATGCACAGTGTTCATGAGTTACTTCAGAAGCTTCAGCTCACAGAGTTCTCACAGAGAAACTGAAAGCAGTTAGTATAACCTTTGACATAGTTATCACACTGACACACCACAAATTCAGGAAAATACTCTATTCATAAAATATGTCAGTTATAATGTTTTGTTTCATAACCAGTCAAAATATCTGAAGATTTAATGGCAAGCTGTGATTCAATTTGTTTCTCTTTCTGAAAAGAAGTAAGAGGCTGTAATGGTCTGTGGAATACATTGTGAAGGTTTTGTCATGTTTACATGCATTTACACTACTAAATGAATGTTTGTCACTAGTTTTTAATAAGTTTCCCACCAAAATGTTAAGAGAGACAATCTGAGATGTGGGCTATCTCATGCACAGTGTCCATGAACTACTTCAAAAGCTTCAACTCACAGAATTCTCACAGAGAAACTGAAAGCAGTTAGTATAACCTTTGACATAGTTATCACACTGACACACCACAGATTCAGGAAAAATACTCTATTCATAAAATATGCCAGTTATAATGAGTCTAAATGATGTAGTTTCTTGTAGTAAGTAAATGTCTTATTTTAGAAGGCATAGAAAATGAAACATTTATTTAAATGTTTTGAAAATCTACTTAACAGCAGCATAATAATCTGTGTTAAAAATTTGTGTTCCAAACATATACTTTACTATAACTCATTTAATTCATCTGATTGACAAGCATAAATAATCTTATAACTCTATTCTGGAAGAAATGTCATGTGATATATTTTAAAGCAGTAGGTTAGCATGATTGTAAAATCTGGTTACTAAAATGTGTTTGCTGTGCATTATTTTGTATAAAGCAGACAGATTTATTCTAGGGACAGCAAGTAGGATAGTGCTCAACAAAGACACAACTCAGTGAGATCAGATATATATATATATATATATATATATGTGTGTGTGTGTGTGTGTGTGTGTGTGTGTGTGTGTGTGTGTGTGTGTGTATGTATGTGTATGTGTGTGTGTGTGAGTGTGATGGCTTTTTTTTTTTTTTTATATAATAATGCAAGTGTTTCTGAGAATCTGCATAACTATCCAATATGATTTATAATAATTTCTATGAATACAATATTTTACTCTATTGAAAAAATGAATGTTTGCCACAAGTTTTAATAAGTTTCCCGCCAAAATGTTAAGGGAGACAATCTGGGATGTGGGCTGTCTCATGCACAGTGTCCATGAACTACTTCAAAAGCTTCAACTCACAGAATTCTCACAGAGAAACTGAAAGCAGTTAGTATAACCTCTGACCTAGTTATCATACTGACACACCACAGATTCAGGAAAAATACTCTATTCATAAAATGTCAGTTATAATGAGTTTAAATGATGTAGTTTCTTGTAGTAAGTAAATGTCTTATTTTAGAAGGTATAGAAAATGAAACATTTATTTAAATGTTTTTGAAAATCTACTTAACAGCAGCATAATAATCTGTGTTAAAACTTCTGTTCCAAACATATACTTTATTATAATTCATTTAATTCATCTGATTGACAAGCATAAACAATTTTATAATTCTATTCTGGAAGAAATGTCATGTGATATATTTTAAAGCAGTAGGTTAGCATGATTGTAAAATCTGGTTACTAAAATGTGTTTGCTGTGCATTATTTTCTATAAAGCAGACAGATTTATTCTAGTGACAGCAAGTAGGATAGTGCTCAACAAGGACATAACTCAGTGAGATCAGATATATATATATATATGTGTGTGTGTGTGTGTGTGTGTGTGTGTGTGTGTGTGTGTGTGTGTGTGTGTGTGTGTGTGTGTGTGTGTGTGTGTGTGTGTGTGTGTGATGGCTTTTTTTTTAATAATGCAAGTGTTTCTGAGAATTTGCATAACTATGCAATATGATTTATAATAATTTTTATGAATACAATATTTTACTCTATTGACAATAATGAGTTTAAGTAAATGCTCATATACAAACAATTCAAGATTTTTTTTTTGGAAGATGTTAATAGTATTCACATGACATAAAATAGATGCATCTTAATATATGTAATGTCTGAATCATATTAGCCAAAGTTTTTGATTTAAATGAATGTTAGAACCTAATTTTCTCTCCTCTTGATTTCTAACATCAAGATTATTTGAATGCTATTTGAATACAAGTGTTATATATTACATAGATCTATATAGTAGTATGAACAGTTTTTTTTAAAAAAAGTTTATTTTAGTTTATATGATGCTGTTTTACCAAATGTGTAGTTTTGTCTTGATAGATAATTGAATTGAAAACTGTTAACCTCAGTTAAATATAACTAGTATTAAATTGATAAGGTGGTAGCTGAGGTACTGCTGCTTAGGGTAGGGGGTTAACTTGAGTAGTAAATACTACTCTAAGTTGGAGTTTTCAACTCCAGGCTGGATGCAAGGTTTAATCCTTACATTATTTTCACTTGTTCATTGTTATATGTATATAGTTTTGACATCCACAATATATTTTGTATACTCATTGTCACTACAAACAAAATTGAATCCTATACAAAATCCCATAAGAGATTTAATAAATACATCTATATTTAAAGGTACACCTAAAAGAGGAGATGTAACATTATTTATCTTGTTATTTGTTATTTCGATCATAAGATTCTTGAGTTTTAAAAATGCCAAATGACATCTTTAAAAGGAATTTCTTTAAACATTAATGGATTGAATAATCCGTGTAAAAGGGCAAGCCTAATAAGATACATTAATTTACACAAGGCCAATCTAGTCTTCCTGCAAGAAACCCATCTCTTGAAAAAAGATATTGATAAACTAGCCACTAATAAGTATACAGTATTGGTTAGTTCAGAGCACACTCAGAAAAAAAGAGAAAAAAGAGGAGTGGCTATTTTATGGAATAAAAGTATGCCCATTCCTAAAACCATTAAGTCTTTTCAGGATGACAAAGGAATGTTTTGTATGGTTACAATACAAATTAATGGGAAGACTTACACTTTAATTAATATATATTGGATACCTGGAATTGGTATTAATACAGTGAAACATCATATTGATAAGATCATATCATTCTCTATAGAGGATATTATTTTAGCTGGTGATTTTAATTGTATACTACATGAAAGTGATACTACCACTATAAGGAAAAGAAGAATTACATCTAATGCAAAACATTTAAATGATTTTGCTAATTCTTATCATTTGAATGATATTAATAATCAGATAGATTCAAAATCATTACCATACACCTTTTTTTCTAACAGATGCAAAACTTATTCAAAAATAGATAGGGTCTTTATTTCTAACCAGATGGTAACAGATTTAATTAATTCCAAAATCATTTCATGTCCTATATCTGATCATAACTCAATTTTTTGAATTCATGATAAAAAATACTCATAATGTTCAGATCAAAAGGATACCAGCATACTTAACTCAGCTAAAAGACTATAAAGAATATATACTTTCAGAAGTACAACATTTTCTAGACATAAATAATACTCCTGAAGTCTCCATTGTCTATGTTTGGGATGCCTTAAAATCATATCTATATGGACAAAGTATCAGATGGTATAATAATAAAAGGAAATCTTGGGATAAGGAATTGTTAGATATTCAAAGTAAATTAGACTCTTATAAACATAATAATAAAGAAAATATTATGGACAAGAAAGTTATTGAAGAAATAAACAAACTAAATGAGAAATACAAAGAAATTTTAACTCATAAAGTTAAAATAACTTTAGAGAAATACAAGTTTTTGCCTTATTCAATAAGCCCCAAATACTTACATATACTTAAAAATAAAACAAAAAGATTGAATAAACAAAACCATATCAAAGAAATCTTTTCTCTAAGGAAAAAGAAGAATGTTTCTAGTATACCAGAAATACTGGATGAATTTAGAAATCACTTTCACAAGATTAACCATAACAACATTAACATGGAACCTAAAGATAAAATAAAGGAGTTTATAACCACAAACATGAATAAAAAGCTTAATAAACAACAGATTAAACTATTCGACAAGAGTATTTCATATACAGAAGTTATTACACAAATAAATAAGCTTAAATCAAACAAAGCACTGAGTAATGATGGTATTATACCAGAGATATATAAAATCCTTTCTAAAACTACATATTCATTAATACATAAGGTTTTTATTTTGGCCCAAACTGAGTTAATAACCCCCTCCATCTTGGCAATAAACATTTATTTCACCAATTTTAAAACCTAATAAAGATCCAGCTAGATGTTCTTCATATCGACCCATCTCATTACTTAATGTTGATTATAAAATGTTTATGAGTATTTTTGCTGATAGATTGAAGACAATCATCCCCGGCATTATAGATATAGATCAGACAGGCTTCATTGTAAATAGAAATACTTTTGATAATATAAGAAGAACTTTAACATTAATTGATTTTGCAAATAGGAAAAAGAAAGATTTAACACTTATTAGTCTTGATATAGGTTCAGCATTTGATTCAGTAAGTTGGGACTATCTGTTTACCTTACTGAAATGCACAAACTTCTCTGATGCATTTGTAAATTTAATTGAGCATTTATACAAAGGAACGCTGGCTTATATTAAGGTAGGAACATATGTTTCACAAAAATACCCATTCTTAAAGGTACAAAGCAAGGATGTCCACTTTCTCCACTATTATTCACTTTAGTAATGGAGCCTTGGGCTAATTTGATTAGAAACAGTACTGACATAGAGGGTTTTGAAATAGACGAAAATACAACATCAAAAATTCAACTTTTGCAGATGATGTTCTAATTACATCAGCAGGATCTAATTCTTCTATGCAGTCTTTATTTGATAAAATGATGAATTTTAAAAGTATTTCTGGTTTAATATTCAATGAAGAAAAAACTAAAATACTACCTATATATACACGAAAAAATATTCTCATTAGTGATTTTACTAAATATGTACCCAATTCAGGTCAGATAACTTATTTAGGCATAATACTATCTAAAGATATTAAATCTATTATATATAATAACTATAATACCTGTTTTCTTAATATACAAAATCTTTTTAATACCTGGAATAATATGTTTTTTACTATGGAGGAGAGACTTACAATTATTAAAATGATAATATTCCCCAAGATTTTATACTTAATACAATCAATAATACTTTCACCTACAAAAATAATTATCAAGAAACTGAATACACTAATGTTAAATTTCTTATGGGCACCTAATAGACCTAGGATTGCATTAAAGAAACATACTAATAGCTGGTCTCAAGGGGTATTTCTTTTCCAGACTTTAATTTATATATTATCTCTTCTATTATAAAAGTTATTACTTTATTAATAGATCAGTCATATATCGCAAAATGGAAAGATTATTGGGAGCTAATTAGTATGCACTTCATGAAAATCTCCTTAACACATAAAAATATGATTGTAAATAACTCCATGTTGTGGTTGCTAAAGGAATTTTGTACTTCACCTATTACACCTAAACATATGGTTTGTTACCCATTAAATATTATTATTAGTTATTGTAACTTTATATTCATGCACCCTAAGTATAGGGAATGGAATTTTATTGTATTCCTATAATGTATACTCAGGGTATGCTTATGTCATCTACTTCTGAAGGAGCTCATTTAGCTATAGATAATGATCTAAAGTACTGGTATCAGCTGATATCTGATAATAAAGTTAAAAATCTAGATTTCTTAAAACAAGAATTTGATCTAAGAGAAACTTGCTGGTTAGAGGTTCAGATCTTTAGACAACATCTCATTGATAGAATAGATCTAATGTCTATAACAGTTAAATAATCTATTCCAAAACTGATTGATTACTTGATATTAAATTTACAGCATAAAGTTTCTGATAAAGGTAAACTTTCATATATACATAAAATTATCAGACAAGAAACTTTTACAGTGTAGATTCATACTGGAATTATTTCACCTCTATTAATGGGGACCCACCAACTCAACAAGATAAACAATATATATTGGAATCTGCTTATAGAACTACATCTTCCATTGTCTGGAGACTTTATACATGGAAATTTTTACATAGATCTTTTTATACACCTTTGATGATGAATAAAATAAATAATAAAGATAATCTATGTAAGAGATGTAATGTAGAAATTAATGCTGACTGGGCTCATATGTTTTATGACTGTATGAAGTTGAAAGAATACTGGAAGTCAATTAATGAATTTTTGCAGGCTCTTTTTACAGATAATTTCATTATTTCTAAGTCTCTTATATTATTCAACACACCTGTACCTCAATGTGTTAAAAGATTAAGCTTCCCTTGTTATGGTCTATCCTAGCAGTGGCCAGGAAAATAATAACTAGAAATTGGATTTCAGATACACCTCCTTCGTTCAATGAATTTAAAAATGTTATGAATATAATGTGCCATATGGAAATAAGCACAATTAGAATGAGAACAACTAGAAAAACATCATATTATATTGTATGGGATAATTTACAAAATTTGTTAAAAAAATTCTAATTTCAATAGCACGGTATTTTAGTTTAATTAATTGATCTGATTGTAGTGGATGTCTTTGTAAATATTTTAGTTGTTTTGTTGAATATTATAATAATACCTATTTTTAATTACTTGTATAAAATTGTTATGATATTTCTCTTATATGTTAAAACAATAAACCTGTTTTGAAAAAAAAAGAAATTTCCTTCACAGGTCTGCCAGGTAAGAAAATGTATAAATTAGCTGTAAGAAGGCTGTAATTATACACTGTATACAACACTCACTGTCCAAACCTAAGGCTGGAAATGACAGCAAGATAAGTACATACACCAAGTAGTCTCCTCCAAGAAATGTCCCTCAAGTGTCATGCTGTCACAGGTAGTTGTCACTGCTGCCCACATGATATAAATCAGGGCAGAGTATGGCAGTAACACACACATGCACACAAACACACACACACACACACACACACACACACACACACACACACACACACACACACACACACACACACACACACACAGTATGAGTGCACATATGTAACCCTGGCAATGTGAATATGGGTAGAAACAGTCTGGCAGTATTAACAGAAACTTCCTCCACTCCTCCACAGGTCTATGTTTTTCACCAAACCTACTGTTGGGACATGTGTCCTATTGCTATACAAATATTTAAACATTTGACTATTAATGTTCACTGTTCAAATATTATCATTGGTAGCCTGTTGCTATCAATGTAACCTACATGCCGTTACAATGCCCACTGTGATTTCATATATGCATATGTTCTGTTTGCTATACAACTGTTCTAAATCTGTTGTTTTGGGTTAATGGGAATCCCTATGCATTCTGTTATAACTAATCCTGGAATGTGTTTTTCATGACTAACCAACATATGTTATAAAACTGCAACACCATAGCACATCTGGAAAGGTCAATCCCAGTGGATCCACCTGTCCCCCTCTCAACTGGCC